>NW_027555625.1:138192969-138447969 GCF_003287225.1 Phascolarctos cinereus
GACCTCAGTGGCCATCTGATCCACCCCATACATGGACAAGAAGCCCCCCCCCCACCAATAAATCTGACAAATGATCATCCACCCTCTAAAAACTTCCAGTTATGGAGTGTATAACTTTATGATAACTCTCTCCTAGTTCTTATATATATATATATATATATATATATATATCTTATGGCCTGTTCTCAGTCTCCTTTGATGGATCTTCATTCAGGTCATGCCTGCTAACTGTGGGTGCCTCATAAGGCTCTGTCCTGGGCTCTTTTCTCTTCTCCCTTTATACTTTACTTGTTGAACTCATCAGCTCTCAATTCAGTTATCATCAATCTGCTGTTGATTCTCAAATCTAACTTTTCCTGACCTTCAGTCTTGAATCTCCAACTGCTTTTCGAATATCTCACAACCTGATGTATCTTAAACATCCTAAACTCAGCATGTCCAAAACTGAAATCATTATCTTTTCCCCAAAAGCCTCCCCTCTTCCCAACTTCTCTATTACTGTTCTATTTTCTCTATTATTTACTATTATTATTACCATCCTCCTAGTTACCCAGGCCCACAAACTAGGTGACTTCTCACTCTCTGTCACCCCACACTCAATCTGTTGCCAAGGCCTATTGCTTTTACCTTCATAATTTTTCTCATATGTGCCCCCTTCTCTCCTCTGACAGTGTCACCACCAATCCTGGTGCTGGACCTCATTACTTCATGCCTAGACTGTTACAATAGCCTGCTGGTTGGTCTGCCTGCCACAAGTCTTTCCCTACTCTAATATGTCCTCCACTTAGCTGCCAAAATCATCTTCCAAAAGTGCTGATTTGAGTAGGTCACACACACACACACACACACACACACACACACACACAGCGCCCCCAAACATACTCAGTAAACTACATTGGCTCCCTATCACCTCCAGAATCAAGTTGAAAATCCTCTGTTTGACTTTCAAAGCCCTTCATAACCTGGCCACCCTCTGCCTGTCCCATTTTCTTATACCTTATTCCCCTCTTCCTTACTTTGTGGTCCTATGATAAAGTGACATTGGCGTCCTTGCTATATTTCAAACAAGACACTCCATCTCCTGACTTTGGCATTTTCCCTGCATACCTGGAACATTCTCCAATCCCCATTTTTGCCTCCTGGATTCTCTGGCTTCCTTTAAGTTCCAGCTAAAATCCCACCTTCTATAAAGCCTTTCCCATTCCCCCAAATTCTAGTGTCTTCCCTCTCTTAATTGTCCCCAATTCATTCTGTCTTTATCCTGTAAAATAGCTGTTTGCATGTTGTCTCCCTCATTACACTGAGCTCCTTGTAAGCCCCAGCTTTTGGAGAATGGCCAGCCATTACAATTGTATTTTGCCTTTCTCTGTATCCCCAAAGTTTAGCCCCAAAACTAGCACGTAGTGGGTATTTTTAATAAATGTTTATTGACTGACTGGCTGTTGAATGTAAATATCAGGTATCCAAGAGAAATCACATTAAGCAATTTAATTGGAAAGAGTCCTAGACCTAAAGGCAAAAGAAGTGGGTTTGAATTCTGCCACTTGTCTTATCATACGTGTGTGTGTGTGTGTGTGTGTGTGTGTGTGTGTGTGTGTGTGATATGGCCATGGACAAGTCACTTCATATCTGTAAGCTTCAGTTTCCTCAACTGTAAAATAGATATATTAATACCAACACTCAAGATGATTAGATGATTAAACCATGTCCTCATTGACCACCTTAGCATTCATTGGAATTGGAAGAAATTGCCCTTTCATCTCCCAGAGTCTGTGATTCCAGTTAGTTGATTAGATTTCACAGAGGTCTGGAAAGTTTGATGGGGGAAAAACAAGGAAAGGAAAGCCTGGGGTGGGGACTATGAGTGTGCCTAGAGGAATCAAGCCTTAAGGAGAAGTCTAATGTGAGACCTTAGGGAGACTGTGTGGAAAGGAAGACTGTGCACTGAGTCACAGGAGATGAAGGGAGGGAGTCTATAGTTTGCTAAGGACACACCTTACCTAAGGCAGCTTTTTGAAAACTAAAACTGGGCCCTCTGGGTCAGCTATAGCTGGAAGCTATCAAGGTAGCCAAATCAGGCCATGTTACAATTGTGATGTAAGAGTTCCCTCTGAAGGTGGCATATTGAAATGCATGAAGAAGCCAGTCTCCCTTATATTCCCTTCTTCCTTCTTCAACCATTAACTTAGAACAACTAGTACTCCAATTATTTATTGAACATGCATTTCCTGAACATCTCAGTTCTGCCAGATCCCTTGTGGGGTCCACAAGAGGAGGATAAAATAGGATTCCTGATTTCAGGCAGCTTACAGTTTAGCTGGGCAGACAAATTAATCCAAGCAGGACACCTTTACAGACCAATCAAGCTGTTGCTGATTTAGCTCTACCCCCATTCCCCAACATTCTTTGCTGCAAATTCTGCCATTATGCTCATTTTGGCTTCATTTGTTTGGCAGATACACAAAATTAAGGCAGGAATATGGGCCAGGAGAGAAGAGGGCAATGCCCTTGCCTTCTTTTCTGATATTTTACATTTTCTTCTTGCTCAATATTATTTGCAACTCAATCAAAGAAGTTTGTAGGGCAAAGTGATGCAACACCCTATTACAATATTTAGCTTATTTTAAGCATAGAGGGCAATAACATGGCCCCTAAGGTCCCACTTGGGTTTCCTCTTCTTCAGCTGTAGGGAATTTGTTTTAGACAAAAAGTTGTAAGTTCAGTCATAATTTCTCAAGCCCCCCAGTTGGGAAAATTCCTAACACAGAGCCAGAGGTTGGTCCCTCTGCCTAGCCTTACATTCATATCTGTCATTAGTAACCTCTGGTCTTCCTGTGGTTGAGGCAAAATTCCATTTACTGGAAATACTTGATTATATTATAGTGCCTGTGGATAGATAGGCATTGGAAGGAGAAGTCACGGAAAGAGCTGACTTTGTCTTGTGACTTCCCCCAGCATTGTCCTCCATTCTGAGATGCTCATGGAGGAATGACTCTCTTTGTTTTCTCCCATAGCTTAGTCTTACCTTTGTTACCATGCTTGCTCCACCTCTGGAATCCAGATGTTCAGAATCTCTTTTTTCCTTAAGGTCTGTGACAATCTCCTTTTTGTATAATTTGCTTAAGTGATTGACCTATTCTTTCATAAAATGGCTTCAATTAATTAAAGGAGGTATACAGGCCCTGCTCCAATTAATTTTTAATTATTTAGTTAATTCAGAAAGCGTTTGCACCTGGTTGAGGCTCCAGAGCCAAAAAGCATGATTTTAACCCCACCCTTACAAGTGGTATTCATTGCTCAGATTCAATGTAGTTCCTAAGTAGGCTTTTTTATTTCTTTTTTGGCAGTAACTCCAAAAGAGTTTTGTAGGTTTATGTTCCCATCAACTGAAAAAGAATTTAAAAGTGTTTTTCTAACACTAAATTATATAGTTTTGTGGGAGTTGGATTGAACAGGTTTAAACTGGATTACATTGGTTGGAATGGGATTGAACAAGTCTGAATATATTTAAACTGGTTCAATCCAGTTCAAACCAGTTTGGTTCAATTCAGTTCAAACTGGTTCAATCCCAGCTGAAACTGGTTCAATTTGTTTAAGCTGGTTCAGTCCAGTTCAATCAACCGGTTCCAATTGGCTTACATCAATTCTAACTAGTTAAATCCATCTCAGTCCTGTTCAAATAGGATCAAAACAGCTAAACCAGTGTAAACTAATTCAACTGATTTAACCAGTTCAGAGAGGGGACTGCCTTTATGTCCCTAGCAATTAGCACAGTCCCTGGCTCATAGTAAATACTCAGCAAATATTTATTGATTGGCTTCACCATTGCATATGAGAGATGAAAGAACAGGGGTGGGGAACCTGTATCCTTGAGGCCACATGTGGCCCTCTAGGTCCTCAAATGTAGCCCTTTGACTGAATCCAAACTTCAGGGAACAAATCCCCTTAATAAAAGGATTTGTTCTGCAAAACTTGGACTCAGTTAAAAGGCTACACTCATGGACCTAAAAGGCCATGAATGGCTAAAGACCAAAAAATGTTAGCAGATATATTTGGTTTCCATGAGATGGAGATGCCCAGCAAAACTAACCCATTCAGAAGAAATGACTGTCCTAGCAGAGATACAGAGATGGTTTGTCTGACTAAGGAGAGATGAGGAGGTAAGAACTGAGAAGCAGGGTGCCTCCACGGTAAGTGACCGGTATCACTGATTGACAATATCATGACCCAAAGCCCCTATTACTATTATTATTCCCAATTTTACAGTAGTTCCCATGGACACTTATATAGTGGTTGAAGGCTTACAACATGACAATCCTATTCAGTAGTTACTACCAATATTCTTATGGGCACTTTGCCGATTAGGAAACTTTCGAGGCTCAGAAAAATGAAGTAACTTTCCAAGATCACACAACTTAGTAAATGGGAGAACCAGTGGGTCAGTCAACAAGCATTTATTAAGTGCTACTATGTTCCAGGCACTGTGCTAAGTGCTGGGGATACAAATAAAGGCAAAAGATAGTCCTTGCTCTCTCTCGGAGCTCAAAATCTAGGGGGGGAGACCACATGCAAAAAACTACATACAAACAAGCTGGTTGGTTGTTGTCCTCAAAAAGGACCAAAATGACATCACAATGTTGGTGTCAAGGTATCTGACTGTGGCTGATCAGACCAATAGGAGCTTGGAAGGCTCTACCACAGGTGGGGCATGAATAGCCCATGTGAACATTTGGGATGGAGATGTCTAAATTTGCACACCTTGTGTTTCTTCTGAGCTACTGCAATTCTGCTTTGCTTGTGGTTAAGTACAGGATAAACTGGAGATGATCAGTAGAAGGAAAGCACTAGAATTAAAGGAATTAAGGTATTGAAAGGTCTTGTAGAAGATGGGATTTTAGCTGATACTTGAAGGAAACTAGGGAAGCCAGGAGGCAGAGACGAAGAGGGAGAAAGATCCAAGCATGAGGAACAGCCAGGGGAAATGCATGGAATGTCTTATTCAAGGAATATCATGGAAGCCACTGTCACTGGATTGCAAGGACAGGCACAAGACTTCTGGCTCCCAAGTTCAGCATCTTTTCCTTGAGGCCTTGATGATTTGTCCCTTTTATGAAGTTCTTTTGCATTTACAATCAATATGCCTCATGGTTTGTTCCCTAATAATCCCTTGAGAGCAGGCACCTTCCTTAGTACTCAGCAAAGTGCTGGGCACTTAGCAAATACTCCATTCAGACATATATACTTTTAGCTTGCTTATTATTATAATATCTTTAGGTTTGTGTAGCACTTTACATACATCTTGATTAATTTTATAAATGCCCTGTGACTTAGGCATTACAAATGTTATTATTCTCACTTTATAGATGAAGAATTTCAGGCTCAAGGAGGTTGTGACTTGCCTATGATGATAAAAATTAATCGATTGGAGGAATACTCATTATAGAACACAGGTTTTATGTGACTCCAAGCTCAGAGCTCAGCCTCTCTAGCTCCCTCTACAAAATGAAAGGATTGGACTAGCTTATCATTGAGGTCCCTTCTAACCATAAATCTTATGCTTTTCACTATTCTATGATTTGTCATCCCCTTGTGTCTTTTTTTTTTTTTTGGTTAAGCAAGGGGGTTAAATGATTTGCCCAGGGTCACACAGCTAGTAAGTGTTATGTGTCTGAAGATGGATTTGAACTCAAGTCCTCCTGAGTCCAGTGCTGGTGCTCTATCCACTGCACCATCTAGCTGCCCCTCCCTTGTTACTTTCAAGTTGGGCTGGGCAACAAATACTACTCACTGAGTGTCTGGAGGCTGGACACTGGGAATTAGATACTGGGGATGGGAATCAGGGAGGAGGGGTGAAACGTGGAAACAAAAAGGTTCATCTCAATCTGCAGTCAAGCACAAACACAGTAATCAAACTGAAATGTCAACCTCAGGCTGATTTTATGGCTCATAGAGGACTTTGCAGTGAGAAGCCCTGACTTTGAGTAGCCTGTACAAACTAGAAAGGGGAAGAAGAAAAAGAAGAAGAAGGAGGAGGAGGAGGAGAAGAAGGAGAAGGAGAAGAAGAAGAGGAGGAGGAGGAGGAGGAAGAAAGCATTTAAATAATAATTTAAGTTTTGCAATGCATTTTACAAATATTTCATTTGGTCTTCCAACATCCAACCTGGAAGGTAGGTGCTATTATTACCTTTATTTTACAGATGAGGAAACCAAGGCAGACAAAGATTAAGTGACTTGCCCTGGGTCACACAGGTAATAAGTATATGAAGCATATTTGAATTCAGGTCTTCCTGACTCCAGGTCCAGTACCACTTACCTGGCTGTATAGACATTGAATATATTTTATAGAAAAGGTGAAATGACTTGCCTGTGCATCATATGAGTAGTGACAATTGATGTCTGTAATAGAACCTAGGTCTCTTGTGACTGCAAATCCAGCCCATGAATGAATCCTAGCTGATAAGCCCCTTGGAAGTCGGGGCTAGTTCATTTTTCTTTTCATACCACCATCCCTTTCACAATGATTGGCATATAGAAGCCACTTAAATGCTTTGTGACTGAATGACTGAGTGACTGATAAACAAGATCTGACTGTTTTGTATACTATGTTCCATTTTGTAATGATGTTAGAAATGTGGTTTACTCAGAGAGTAGCATGAGACCCCTCATAGCCTTTCTTCTAGCCTTCTCCAGCTTCAGGGACATGGGGACTGCCTCAAGAACATCATTGCTCCTACTGATCTCCACATACAGTTACAATGGGGAAATAATTTTCTCCAAGTGCATGTGGAATTCTCTGTGTTCTGTGGGAGATTAAAGGTTTTCAAAGTTGTGATAAAAACTGGCTTGCCCCTAGGCAGTACCTTTGACTGACAAGCCAGTACAGAAGAGATCTAACTTAACAGAGTCTATGAAAAGCCAGACCTCCTCAGTGCTGCCCCCTTGCCCTCTCAGCCTTCATGACATAACTCAGTGCAAGACAATGAAGAACAAATATTTTATCAAAAGATTAATCAGGCTTACAAAATATCATTTCAGCAATAAGAAGTCAGCATGAATAATAACAAGATAAATCTCTACGTGGATGAAGAAGTAGGAGAGAGGATGTAGATGCCCCTCAACCATTTGAATTAACAGTTGATGTGGAAGGCAAAGGGAAATTTGTTAATATTCTGGCTGCAAACCTATCTGTTTCTGCCCTTCTACCTGGCCCCCTCTGCTGTTGAGGCTGTCTTCCTCCCTTGTCTGTCTGACACTCCTGTGTCCCTAAACTTTACAGGGCTGCAAGATCTCATACTGTCCCATCCCAACAAGTGGAAATGACCTCTCCAAAGAAGGCTATGCAATCAATACCTGGAAGCTTGTGGAAGGGGATGCAATAGGATTATAGGGGTTTTAGGCTTGGAAGGATATTAGGATAGAGGAAACTGGGCCCCATTGACACAGATGTAACCCAGGTAGTAAATGGCTAAGATAAGATTGAAAGCTAGTAATGGCTCAGAGATATGACCTAAACCTAAGTCCTCCTGTCTCTGAGAATTGCCACTACACTAGAGGTGTCCAACATGAGGTTCACAACACTCCCAAGTGTGGCCTGAACCACATTAAGATGAAATTGGGAGGGGCAGCCAGGTGGTGCAGTGGAGAGAGCTCTGGCCTTGGAGTCAAGAGGACCTGAGTTCAAATTCCCCCTCAGACACTTGACACTTACTAACTGCGACCCTGGGCGAGTCACTTAACCTTGATTGCCTTGCCCAAAAAGAAAAAAAAAAGATATAATAGGGAAATAGCAAAATAAATAAAATACAATAAAAATAGGTGCATTTAAAAACTGTCAATATATAACCACAGTGATCCTTATGTAGGTTTTATTGTTGTTTAGTCATGAACTCTTCATAACCCTATTTGAGATTATCTTGGCAAAGATACTGAAATGGTTTGCCATTTCTTTCTCCAGCTCATTTTACAGATGAGAAAACTGAGGCAAAGAGGGTTAGGTGTCTTGCCCAGAGTCACACAGCTAGTAAGTGTCAGGGGACAATTTGAACTCAGGAAGATGAGTCTTCCTGACTCCAGGCCCAGCGCTGTATCCACTGGGCCACCCAGCTGCCCAGTGTAAGTTTAGTGATGCCCGTTCTCTTTGAGTTTGATGCCCCAGACTAAACCATGCTGCTTTTCAACTCTTATCTATATCCTTCCATAAATCTTTCTCAGAGGATGTACCTGGGACCTTCCTCTAGGTCTTTTCACTTCATGGATTCTGGTGCAGCATTCAGGCTCATTATATGAGAAATGAGTCTTGTTCTATTCAACTCCAAAGGATTGAACTAGGGACAATCACCAAGATGTCTATGTTTCTAGATCTGAAATCTCAGTTTATGCAGACAACCAAGAGAATGAGAGAGCTGAAGACCACACCATAACACCTTGGGAGGATAAGGTGAAGAAATTCAAGTTGTTTAGCCTGAAAAGATTCTGAAGTGTAATGAGGTTGGGGGCACGTGTGCAGAATGGAGAGGGTATGAGCATAGGATAACTGTCTTCAACTACTTGAAGCCTGTCAGGTGTGGAAAAAGTGGAAGAAAAAAATAGACTCGTTCTGTTTGGCCAAAATGGGCTGAGCTAGGAACAATGAGCAAGATTACAAAGAAGCAGCTTATATATAGGTCAACATAAAGAAAAACTCCCTACCAGCTACAGCTATCCAAAAGGAGCATGGGTTGCCTTAAGACAAAGATTCCTTAACCCTAGGGCTCTTCGAATGGTGTCTGGATAACTACTCGTTGTATATATTACAGAGGAAATTCTTGTTCAGATCAGGATGGATGAGGTGACCCGTACAGTTCCTTCTAAACTGCTATGATTCTCCGATTTGGTAATAATAACAATAACAATAACAATAACAATAACAATAACAATAACAATAGTAGCTAACATTTACATAGCACTTCCTACAGCACTGCGGTAAGTGCTTTACAATTATTGTCATTTGATACTCACTACAACCCTGGGATGTAGGTGCTATTATTATCATCCGTATTTTACAAATGAGGAAACTGAGATAAACAGGGCTCACCCAGGGTCAGACAGCTAATAAATGTCTCAGGTTAGATTTGAACACACGACTTCCTGATTCTTGGCCCAGCTCTACCTAACTGCCTCGTGATTAAATTAAGAAGTAAATAGTGAGCTCCTCTGCTGGAATGAGAAAGACAGGTGTTGGGCTTGGTATTTAAGCCTCGTGTTATTTATGAGGACTTCTCAATGGGTACAGCTTGACATATGTGGATATAAAATGAAATTGATAGATGTGACATTTATCAAGAAAATGCAGCAGTTCTTTAATGAGAATTAGCAAGAAAACTAACTCTCTAACCTATTGTGAACATATTAGGTTCTTCCTACTTGGCTTTGAAAATATGTAATCAAATTATCTGGCAGAAAAAGGAAATATGCCAAGAGTTCTGTAGTAATCCCCTAATTCTTCTCACTATCTCCAGTCAAGACAATCTGAGCAGGATGCCAAATTAAATTTTCCTAAATGACTCCTCTTTGCTGATAGGATGAAGTGCTTATCTAGAAATATAACCTTCCCCCCCCCCCAATCTTGCCCTACCCATATTTTCAGACTTATGTTCAACCACTTTCCCAACTCAGACCCTCGTCAGATTTTTCTTTTTAAATTCCCTTGTGAGTACATTTTACATTCCTACCTTGTCCTTTCCTTGACCATTTCCCTGGCCTTCACCCCACCTCCAATGCACACCTGTTCATCTTTCTATGAGTATTGGATTTGTCAGCAGAGGTTCTGAGTTCAAACCTCAGCTCTGTCACTTACTATATATGTGACCTGGGAAAATCATTTCACTTCTCAGTACCTCAGTTTACTTATCTGTAAAATGGAAGAGTGTGTAAATTTTATAATCTCTAAGGTCATTTCCAGCTCTAACTTCTATGAGCCTAGGAAACCAATGAAACTACTCAACTCTTACTCATCCTTCAGGGTCCATAGGAAGTCCCAGCTCTTCTACAGGTTTTCTTTTTCCTACTAGATTGGCAATATTGTCTGACTCCTCTGGGTTCTCAACATGCACTACTCATTTAGCAAGTTCTGTGTTGTAACCCAACTTTATATATGGGGATGTCTTGTCTCTGGAATTAGTGTGGAAGTTCACGAATAGCAGGAAATATATGGTCTACTGACCTGCATCCTCCACAGTCACTAGACCTTTTATTAAGTACTTACAATGTGCCAGGTACTGTGTTAAGTACCTGGGGATTCAAAGAAAGGCAAAAGGAAAGACAATCCCCAACTTCAAGGAGCTTATGTTCTCCTTGGGGGAAGACCACACATAAAAGAGAGATGAAATGGGGGATGAGGAAGGGTCAGAAGCTCACTGAAACTGCAGATGCTTATTTGCAACTTTCTCCATTCCTGCAACTCATTTTCAACATGTCCAAAACTGAATCCATACTCTTTTCCTACAAATCAGCTTTCCATGTTGACTTTCCCATTTATGTTAAAGGCATTACCATCCTTCCAATTACTCACACTAGAAATTTCAGTGATTTCCCCCTCTTCATTGACCCTACATCTAAGAGTTTACTTTCAACCCTTTTTTCTCCCCTTTCTCTCGCACTCTGCCACTGCAATTGCTTTCTGATTGACCTCCCTTCCTTCCTGCAGTCTTTCCCAACATATACCAATCCATTCTATATGCCATTGTCAAATTAAGTGTTCTAACCCATGGTTTCTATCTTTTTTAACCCCTTGCTCAAAAACTTTCAATGTCTCCCCATTACCTAAAGACTAAAGTCCAAATTCCTTAGCATGATATTCAATGCTTTCCATGATCTAGCCACAATCTATCTTTCCTACTGCTTTCACCCCAGGAACACTACCTACACTTAACATGTAATGTCCATATTTATTTGCAGATATCTTATCTCTCCTAGTAGATTATGAGCTATTTGAGGGCAGAACTATTTCTTTTTTTTTTTATCTTCTATAGTACCCAACATAGGGTCTTGCACATAATAGGTCCTCAATAAAAGTTTATTCAATTGAAATGTATGAGAAGAAATCACTAAATGAGATAAACAAGACTTCAAACTAGCATTTATATAGCACTTTAAGGCTTGCGAAGTATTTTAGAAATATTATCTCATTTGAGCCTTACAACATCTTTCCTGGGAGAATAATTGCTGTCATTATACCTATGTTAAAAATAAGGAAACTGAGGCATACAAAAGTTAAAAGACTTGCCTAGGGTCACACAGCTAGTAAGCATCTAAGCCCAAATTCTAACTCAAGTCTTTCTGACTCCAAGTCCAACCCGTATCCAGTAGTACATCTACCACGTAGATGCCTCTAGGCAAAACAAGGTGCTATTTTCCTTATGTCCCTCCCTCCCAGCCCTAGTTACATTGCATGATAGCTTCTTCATCCTTTGCAAAAGAGGATGTATAAATTTCCTTTATCATAGCAGCAGGTTATTTTCATCATGAGCACTGCAAGGTCCAAAGACCAAGTGTCCCATGAAATGATGTTTTATGCTGCTTTGAGACAAAGGATGAGACTGATGCCTTGCCTCTCGCAATCTGTGAGTCAGCCTTCCATTTAGCTGCCCCTTCTTTATGTCTTCTGGTTTCTTTAAAGCATGAATATTAATACTGGTATGGCTCTTATCCTGCAGTACTCTATCAACCGTCTCATCATCAAACAAAGGCCTGCTTCTCAACACTCTTAGAGCCCCTGAGAATTCTCTTTACTCCTCACTTCATTCATTACTCATGGTCAGAGCAATAATGAATAGAAATTGAACTCTTGAATTGGAACACAATTATGTGAAGAAAATTAACTGAGTCTAAGAGAACATCCATTACATATTAGATTAATAAGAAATAATTGTATCTCTTATGACCCTTTTATACCTTCTCATAAAAGGGTGTTTTATGAGATCTTGCTGAGGTTTTTTTTTCCCGCTTAAATCTTGGGCATCTCTGCTCTTTTCTAAGTAGTATTAATAGGTGGGCTTAGAGACTCACTTCAGTTTTCATAGTATCATTGATTTATTGTTGGAAGGGATCCCCCCATTTTATAGATGAGAAAACTGGAGCCTACTGAGGTTAAGTGTCTTGTTCAGGGTCACACAGGTAGGAAGTGGCAAAAGTGAGATAAAAATCCAGATACTCTGACTCTACATCCCCAGTCTTTTTACCATACCAAACTGCCTCCTAGAGGTAACATCTTTAGAGATTCTGCATATACTAAGGAGGAACTGAGGCCACAACAAGGAACTGCTAACACTCCCACCTCACCAGGGGTGTGCTAGAAACAGCTTGTATAGTCTTGGGAGAACTGATTGTTAAATTTTCAGTGTGAGCATGTACACATCAGAAATCAACATGCTAGAAGGGGAGGAGAGAGATAGAAGGGAGGGCAGATTAGGGGAAAGGGTATTCACAATGCATGCCATTTTAGGGTGGGGGGAGGGACGAGATGGGGAGAAAATCTGAAACTCAAAATCTTGTGGAAGTGAATGTTGAAAACTAAAAATAAATAAATTTTTAAAAAATCAACACACTACGAATCAATGCTTGATTTATTATTTTGTTGATTGCTTAGACTTAAGAAAGTGATGGAGAAAATGTTAATAATGAAAATTAAAATTAAGTGTGTTGTATGCATATTTTTTTTTCCAGAGAGTTGGTTGTTAAACTTTTATCAGTGTTCCCCTCCAGTTTCCAATATTATGATCGAGTCACTTCACATTTCAATTAGTAAGAACAAGACAATGGACAAGATGGAAAGATCAATCCTGAAATTAAAACTGGGCTTTGCTGGAAGCTCATACTCATGGAATTCCAGAAATACAAAAACTCTGCAAGGTAAGTACTCATGTTATCATCATTTTACCATTGAGGAAACTGAGGCAGATGTGGTTAAGTGACTTGCCCAGGGTCACACAACTAGTAAGTGTCTGAGGCCACATTTGAACTCAGTTCTTCCTGACTCTAAGCCTAGTGCTCTTCAATGCCTGCTGCCTTTATACCATCTGGCAGGCACTGTTACCCACCATTTCTTTTTCAACACTCTCTCTTCCCTTAGCTTCTATAACAATACGTTCTTGCTGTTCTGCTGCTTCTGTGATCTCTCCTTCTTCATCTCCTTTCTGGCTTCTCATTTTCTAGTTGCTCCTTAACTGTGGGTGGTCCCCACTGTTCTGTCCTCCACTGTCTTCCTTCCTTTTTCTACCCTCTCTCCTCTGGTAATCTCATCTAGTCCCATGGCTTTGTTAATCACATCTCTGCAAATCTATATTTCCAGCTCTACATTTGAGTCTCTATTTCCAAATAAATTTATATTTTTCAAGCTCTCCAGAGCTCTAGTCCCATATTTTTGTCTGCCTTTCCTCATCCCTCCAGCTCCTAGTGCCTTTTCCTCAAGAATTCCCTTGTATTTATTTTGGAATGGCCTGTGATTTTATTGGAATGAGGAACTCCCAAGTGAGAACACTTACTCTAGTAATTAATGCAAGTCACCACTATCTCTGCAGTTTAAAGTCTGAGAGAATAGTATGTAAGTGTTAAGTAACTTGCCCAGGGTTATACAGTCAGTATGTGTGTGAGGTAGCACTTGAACTTAGGTTTTTCTGACTCTGAGGCCAGCTCTACACAAGACATCCAACTACCTCTCTATTTTTCAACACTAATATATTTAGATTTGTCTCCCTAGGTAGAATGTAAGCTCCTTGAGGACAGGGATTATTTAATTTTGCCTTTGTATTCCTGGTGCCTAGTACAACACAAGGTCCCTACTAAGCAACTAATCAATGCTTGTTGGTTGCTGACTGATTGTCCACTTTCAATCAGATCAAGGCCTCCCTTCTTTACTCAAGACAATTTATGACCACAGTCACACAGCCCATCTCTCCTTTCAATCATTCACTAAATCAGTGTGAATGAAGCATTGGGCATATATTTGTTGTTGTTCAGACACGTCTGACACGTCATGACTCCTTTTGGAGTTTTCTTGGCAGAGATGCTGGGTTCATGGAGTGTATGGGACTAGCCCTCTGATGTGAGGGCTACCAAGCCCTTTTTAGGGCTGCTCCACTACCTTTGGTGTCTACCCACTTTTATGTCCACCCCGCTCTCACCCTTGGCTATAAGAAATTGTAGTGTGAGTAGCAGCCACACCCCAGTAAATTGAATGGGCAGATGGGCTAAACCAAGTTGATCAATAGGCATTAGACCTGTCAGGGAGTTAGAGGGATATCTACTCCAAGCATGTGAAGACTTTCCCCATGGAATGGATGGATGAGGCATGAAGGCAGCTGAAGCAAGCTCTATGGAGTGCCTCAAGCTTGGTCAGACATCAAAGATGCCAAAATCATCCACTGCATCCTGGGACATCATCAGGCATCTTGACTTTTGTTTTGTCACTGGACTTTGACGACTCAGGAAGAGAGAGTGAGGATGATGACTTTGAACAACCCTGCATCACTTAAATCCAGTTCACGTGAGAGTCAAGACATCACCCATGTCATTGGTCACCTTCAAAAAATGAAGGGCCAACAATGAACAACTGAAGTGATTTTGTCATATCCTTCTCCAGATCATTTTACAGATGAGGAAACTGAGGCAGAGTTAAGAGACTTGACCAGGATCACACAGCTAGTAAGTATCTGAGGTCGGATTTGAACTCAAGAAGATGAGTCTTCCTGACTCCAGGCCCAGCACTCTGTGCACAGCATCACTTAGCTATCCATATATAATAGTGGTTTAATAAACGTTCTGATTAGGTGCCTTCAGGGAGAACATTGATATGCTGCTGGGTGTCCAGAGAAGGATAACCAGAATGATGATGGGACTTAAGCTTTTTTGAAGGAACTAAGGATTTTTTGCCTAAAGAAGAGAAGTCTCAGGAAGACTCAAAAGGCTGCCACATGAAAGACAGATCTGATATGTTATGCTCTACCCAAAAGGGAGGAATTATGAACAATAGTCAGAAATACAGAGGATCTGATTTTGTTTGATGTGAATAAAATCTTCCTAACACTTAAGACTGTCTGAAATTGAATGGGTTAAATCAATAGGTAGTGAGTTTCTCATCACCTGAGGTATTCAAGTACTTGTTGGAAGACTGTGGAACAGATTCCTGTTCTGTACTGGTTGGACTAGATAACTTCTTGGGTCCCTTACTTCGATGAGATTCTCTGATTTTATTATTAAAAGGTTAATTCTGTTGATTGAGGAATGAGAGATAAAAAAGGAGATTGATTAGTTAAGGTCTGGGCCGTGATGGAGGACCAACAGGGAAAAGAACTAAAGATAAACTTCAACCACTTTACAATTTTGCCTAAGGCTTTTCAGAAAGCAGACTTGAGGATTAAGTGCTGTCTGCTATAGCCTGTATTCTACTGACCTCTGCTGGATGTGATAGACTATTACCACACTCATAGGTAGTACACCCACTGGTTTCTTAGAATCCTGGGATTAGTGTTCCCTTTCAATTTGTTTCAATTGAACGAACATTTTTTAAGCATCTATTATGCATTAAGAGCAAGGTACTGTGCTAAGCACTGGAAATGCAAGGAAATGCAAGGAAATGCTCCTCTTAGGGATCTTACAGTCTAATAAAGAGGAAATGACATGAGCATAAATAATGTGGAATGGTAGAAAGATCCCTGGCTCTGGATTCAGAGAACCTCGGTTCAAACTCCACCTTTGAGCCTTACTACCTTTGTAGCCTGGGGTAAGTCACTTAAACTCTTTGGGTCTCAGTTTCCATAAAATAAGGGATCGAACAACCAGGGGTATATAAACTTTAATATATAACATAAGTAATATAATATGTAATATAATATATAATGTAATGTTGTATATGATATAATACACTGAAATAGTTATCTGCATATGGTTATTGAAATATAACATAATTATATTTAAGTACTATATATACATACAATATAATTATATCACACATATATATACATCGATAACTGTATTTCAAAATAATCATATAAACATATATATTGATAACTGTATTTCAACGTAATTGCCTCCTTTGTAATTTTGTGTATTTTATTTTATGCATTTAGAAGCATTCTTCTGAGAATGGAGTTGAAAGGCTTCACCAGACTGCCAAAGGGGTCCAGGATGCAAAAATCTTAAAAACCCTTGGATTCAGTGATCTCTAAGGTCTTTTCCAGCTCTAAACTGATCTTAAGAAATTTGATGCAAAGCAGAGTGGGATAAAGAAAAAGTTGAGTTTCAAGCGAAATATTATGAGAAATTTTAGGACAGAGAGAGGTCACTTGATATTTTAAGAAAAATGTGGCACTTAAAAGAAGGGACTTTCCAGGTAAAATGGGGAGTGTAGGGTGGAGAGAGACATGGGAATTCCCATTCCCTGTATGCATGGGTAATAAGTAAAGACAAAAGGATGAGCAGAGTTCCATTCTGTTGTGTATGGGGAGTAATATAAACACATGAAGGTTTGTTTATTGTTTGTCCACATATAAGCAAAGGCAAAAAGGTGGCAGAAGATAGAATAGGAACAAGTTATGGAGAACAGGGAATCCCCTTCTGATATATGGCACTAGTAGAGTTTCTCAGAGTGATGCCACCCCCGGGGGGCCCTGGAATGATCAGGGGAAGGGGAGCTGTAATAGCCTCAGGTTCGACAAAAATAAGGGGATGGTGGAAGCAAAAGGAAAGGAGAGAAGAGAAGAAAATTTTGAAAAACCATTCGTACATGTTTCATCTGTGGTATAACAGAGTTAAAGTCATAGTGATTACATTATTTTCCAAATAAACATACAAAATGTAAGTTATAACCCATCAGTGGTCAAGTCCACCAACGAGTCTTAACAAGCAAGCGTTGGCAGGCGAGTATGTCATGCATTGTCTGGAAGCCCGGCAGGAATACATACATGTGATAACTTGTTTATAATACGATACTATATAGTTACATGGCACAATATTGCATCATCAAAATTCCAACGCAGGAAAAAGCCCACAAATTTACAATAAATTATTAAATTTAAGATGTGTCATTTCAAAAAAAAATGAAATAAAAAAACCCAACAAACCCTTAAAGGGTTGAAGCAAGTAGACATCAAGGGGAGTACTGAGCAATTTTTTTTAAAAGGGGGTGGTAAGCCAAATAAGTTTAGGAACCACTGCTCTAGAGCTCTGAAAAACTTGAAAAAAATAGATTTCTTTACAAATATAGACCCAGATGTAGAGCTGGAAACAGAGATTCAAACAGATATGATTAACAAAGCCTACTGATTGGCAAAAAGTATTTGAAATATGACTGATAAAAGGGCAGATTGGAAAGGAATGTGGAGGGACTTGGATGCTGGAATAAAGATTTTGAACTTGATTTGGTCAACAATAGGGAGCCACAGAGGGCTTATGAGTCAAGAAGTGACAGGAGCAGAGCTGTGAATTACTATAATGATTCAGGCAATGTGGGAAAAGATGGCCTGGAGAGGGGAGAGGCTTGAGGAAGGAATTGAAATCCTGTCTCAGTTTCTAGCAGTTAGGCGGCTATTATAATAGTGTCTACAAAGATTCTGGCTGAGGCTGAATAGCATGAGTTTATAGAATACCTAGACTGCACTGGTTTTGTCAGTTCCTCAGTCAGAGGAGCAAAGAAGGCAGGTAGTAGTAGTGCTAGCAGCAGTAGTAGTAGTAGTATGTATGTGTGTGTGTGTGTGTGTGTGTGTGTGTGTGTGTGTGTGTAGAGGGGGGAACCAGGTGGGAGCCACATCTGCCCTCTCCCTGAGCAACTGCCCACGTGGGACCCTATAGAAATGGAAGTATTAGTAAGCAAAAGCATTAAGAAGTAAAGTAATAATCATAAATAATCTCTTACATATGTAACATATTTATAGAAAGGAAGTCTTTGGAGTCAGTAAGAGATAGGTTCAAATTCTACATCTGACACAGAATAGCTGTGTGACATTGTACAAGTATTTAATGTCTCTCAGTCCCCATCTGTATAAGAGAATAGTAAACCTGGTAGTGTCAACTTCACAGGGTTATGAGGAGTCTCAAATGAGACAACACCAAAAGTGTCCCGAAAGTCTTAGTGAGATATGACGTTTAATAGCTTGAAACGGCACTCCCTGTACATGTAAAAAGGGGGGGTGACCATTAAAGCATTTAAAAAATAAATAGCATCATAAATGTCCATTATTATCCTTTGCAGGTATAGGTATTGGCAGGAAAGCATTGGACAGAGTTGAATAATGGCTAGAAGGATTGTTTATCTCTATATGAATATAAATTGACATGTAGTCATCCAGGCCTCTCATCCAAATGGATTCACAAAACTCCCACTTGCTTTTTTAAAGGAGCAAGAGAAAAGCATTCCATAAGATTTCAGCTCAAAATCAAGTTGAGCTACTTTTAGCCACTCTGATAAATGCAAGCATTGCATATGTATCAGAAAGTCTGATCTGCCTGATGCCCACCAGGTGGCACAGTGGATAGATCACTGGGCCTGAAGCCAGGAAGATCTACATTCAAATCCTGCATCAAATGCTGAACTCTGGGCAAAGCACTTAAACCTTTTTCTGTCTCAATTTCCTCAGCTATCAAAAGGGAGTAATAGAACCTATTAAATGAGATAGTATTTGTAAAGCACTTATCACATGGTGCTTAATGAATACTTGCTTCCTTGCTTGGGTTTTTTTCTACCAAATGAACATCAGAAAATCACTCTGGAACTTTCAGAAGTATTCAAATTCTCAGTACCCAGCTTACCAAGCATTTTGTCTGAAATGTAGCAAAAATCTCAGTTTCATGGGTTTCTGTAACCAGAGGTGTCATTGCCTACTGGCCAGTTACTAGTGGTTACCAATGATGACTTCATGCAAAGATGGAGTGAGAGGGAGGGAAAGAGGAGAAAAGCATGTGGACATGAGTATTTCCTATGGCAAATTCTACATCAAAGGAGCCTGTTCTAGTACTGGGAAGAAGGCCATCTGGCTTTGTCATATCATATATTTGTAAAGAGCTTCACACAACGCCAGGCACTCCTCCCCACCCTCAATAAATCTCTATTTCTTCCTTCTCCCTCCTTGAATCAGAGTCGACTGTTCTGAACTGCCATCTTTTTTTTTTCTTTCTTCTGTTTATCTTCTTGATTATATAATGAATCATACTATTTCTAAAGGACCTTACACCCCAAGAAGGTTAATTGGGCAGGTCCAAGGACAGATCCCTGGGACTATCTTACTAGAGACATTTTCATGTTTTATCTCTATTAACATTTATTAATAAAGACTCTTAGCAGATAGGCAGTACAATGGATAGACTGCTAGACCTGGAGCTGGGAAGTTTTGAGTTCAAATCTGGCCTCAGACACTTACTAGCTGTATGACCCTGGGCAAGTCACTTAACCCTGTTTGCCTCAGTTTCCTCATCTGTAAAATGAGCTGAAGAAGGAAATGGCAAACCACTCCAGTATCTCTGCCAAGAAAACCCCAAATAAGTCCATGAAGAGTCAGACACTACTGAAACAACTGAATAACAATGAACTCTTGGAGAGTAGTCATTTAACCAGTTTTGAAACTACCTAATTGTATCAGTCACCTGTATCTATCAGTCAATAATCATTCATTAACTGCCAGGCACTGTGCTAAATGGTGATACAAAGAAAAGCAAAAGACAGTTCCTGCCCTCCCTTCTCTCTAATGAAGGAGACAACATGCAAACAACCATGTACAAGCATGCTATATACAAAACAAATGGAAAATAATCAAAAGAAGGCAGGTGCTATAATTAAGAGGGATTAGGAAAGGCTTACCAGAGAAGGTGGGGTTTTAGCTGAGACTTGAAGGAAGCCAGAAGTAGGGAGAACATTCCAGGCATTGGGGACAGCCCTTGAAAATTCCCAGAGTCAGGAGATGGAGTATCTTATTTGAGGAACGGTGAGGAGGCCAATGTCACCAGATCAAAGAGTATAGGGGAGTGAGAAGGGTAGAAAAAGACTGGAAAAGTAGAGTGAGCCAGTAACCAGATTGTGAAGGGCTTTGAACACCAAACAGAAGATTTTGTGAAAAGTGATAGGGAGCCACTGAAGTTTAGTGAGTAGGGGAGTGAAATAGTCAAACCTGTGCTTTAGGAAAATCACTTTTGTGGCTGAATGAAGGATGGATTGGAATAGAGAGAGAAGCTATTTGCAATAATCCAGTCAGTCATGAGGGGATAAGATGTCAGAGGAGAGAAGAGGACATATTTGAGAGACATATTGCAAAGGATATATTACAAAGATGAAATACACAGACCTTGGCAACGGATTAGATATAGAGAGACTGGAAGTCAGTTGAAAGGTTAAAGTAGGATAGGTAGATCTGAAAATCCTCGTCATAGAGATGATTACTGAATCCATGGGAGCTGAAGAGACCACTAAATGGTCCTATTGTATAGAGGGAAAAGAGAAGAGGGCCAAAGACAAAGCACTGTGGGTGACCCACAGTTAGCAGGCATGACCTGCATGGAGATCCATCAAAGGAAATCAATAAGGAGTAGTGGTCAGATAGATAGGACATAGCCGGATTCAAATTTAGGAAGATGGTCTTCCCGACGTCAGGCCTGGCTGTCTATCCACTGTGCCAGCTAGCTGCCCCAATTAAGTACTTACTATGTGCCAGATTAGGGCTGGGGAACCTGGGGCCTCGAGGCCATATGTGGCCGTCTAGGTCCTCAAGTGCGGCCCTTTGACTGCATCCAAACTTCACAGAACTAACCCCCTTAATAAAGGGATTTGTTCTGTAAAACTTGGACTCAGTCAAAACCTAGAAGGTCACATGTGACCTCGAGGCCACAGGTTCCCCAGCCCTGTGCCAGATACCATACTATGCACCGAGGATACAAAGAAAAAGAAAAGGCAATCCCTTCCCTCCCTGGAGGAGCTTGCATTCTAATGTGGCAAGATAATGTGTATAGAAATAGGTTCATGCAAGATATCCCCAAAATATTTGGAAGGTAATCTTAGTGTGAAAGGTATTAGCAGCTGGGGCACCATGAAAAGCTTCCTGTAGAAGGGGGCATTTGAGGTGAGACTTAAAGGCAGCCAAGGATTCTACTGCAGATGAAAAGAGAGAATATTTCAAGTATGGGTGGCCCCTAGTGCAAACGTATGAAAATGTGAAATGGGGCCATGTGGGGGAGGGGTACCAAGTAGGCCAGTGAGGATGGATGGTAGTGTGTATATAGTAAGGACCCCTCCATTTTGTATCTGTGTTCCCAGATCAGAGTCGTGCCTGAAGCAAAACAAGTAATAAATATTAATTCATTCATTCATCCCCATGTATGAAAGGCAGTAAAGTATAAAAAGGCTGAAAAGGTTAAAAAAAAAGTTAAGAAGAGCTTTAAATGTCAAAGAAAAAAATTTATATTTGATCCTGGAAGTAATAGGGAGCCGCAGAGGTAACTGAGGAGGGGAACACAATCACTGGCTGCAGGAAACTTTTCATGATCTCCCATGACTCTGGAGTCATAGGTTCTGGCTTCAAATCCTACCTCTGTTTTACTTCCTTGGACCGGTCACAACCTTCATGGGCCTCAGTTTCCTCATCAGCAAAATGGTGGTGGGGCAGGATTGGCAATGGCGGTAGATTACTAGATGACTTGGGAGGTCTCTACCAGCTCCAGATTTATGATCCTTTATACTTTGCAAACCACATAGCCCTATGCAAATATCAGATATTATACCTTCTAACATAATAGGATTTGATGACTAATCCAAATTCACCCAACCCTTAGTCAGTGTCTTCCCAAATAAAACAATGTCTTCAATGACCTCAGAAAGCAACTCCTCCCTTCTCTCTACCAGGGACCAATTCTTCTAATCATTTTGTTGGTCTTTCTCTGAAACTTCTCCAACTCAATGGCCTGTGCCTTTGTTATGTAATCCAGTAATCCAGGTGTGGCCACATGGTGGTTTTATAGAATATACTAGCTTTTATTTAGTTTCTAATACTCTTCTTGACCCATACCCAATATTTCATTGCCCAGTTGGAGTACAGTAGCTATTAGGCCAAGGTCTTTAATGTGAACCAATTAATGCATGCCCTTAATTAATCATACCAGACTGGTGATCCCCAACCCTCTGGAACAGGCCTTTTGCCCAAATCCCAGATTCCACCCTTGAATTCTTTCTAAAGTCTAGGGTAAATGCCATTTGTCCTGCTAGTTCGTCTGTATCGTCTCTGTCTGGTTTGTTAATTAGGCCAAGTTAATCAATGAGTATAGATTCTAGCACCTAAAAACATACCCATAAAGGAGAACTATAGGGTGTAGTGTCCAGTTAGTTGGTCCAGTGGATAGAGCAGTAGGCCTGGAATCGAGAAGACCTGAGTTCAAATCTGGCCTCAGCAACTAGCTCTGTGATACTTGGCAAGTCACTTAACCTTGTTTGCCTCAGTTTCCTCATCTATAAGATGAGCTGGAGAAGGAAATGGCAAACCACTCCAGTAGCTATGTTATGAAAACCCTCAAGTGGGGTCATGAAGAGATTGAACAGCAACAACATCGGGTACAGTGCATTCATTGCACAAATTCTTCTCTGGTTTCCTTTCTGATCCCCAGCCAGACCAGTTACCAGAAGTCCAGCCTTGGGTTTCTGGCCTCGGAATCTAGAAGATGCTAGATTCCAGTCCTACCTTTGACCCATACTGACTTGATAACCTGGGAAAGTTTCAGTATTCAAGACAATTCTTTTTCACTATAAGCTGTAGTTCATTTACCAATCTACATTGGTAGAGGGGGTTTCCTCATCAGAATTTTCCCCTATTAATGAAATCACAGGTCTGGTCAAAAAAGAGGAGGGGGGAGGTGCAGGCAGGGAAAGGAAGGTACATTGTCCCACTGGTAAGCATTTAGTCAAGAGAGAGATTCTCAGACCTGGAAAACAATTGGGCGAGTCTCTGTTCTGGCGGAATTTGTAAATGATTTCTGATACTTAAGCAGAGATTAGAGAGGGAGCTAAGGAAGAATTTGTACAATGAATCTAACCCAGGCTACTAATCAGAAATACAACAATTATCCAGCATCTATCTGTGGAAAAACGTGATGGATTTGGAGTCAGAGACCTGGGTTTATAGCCCAGCTCTACTGCCTGTGTGACCTTTGGAAAGACATTTAACTTTTCCTAAGTCTTCCTATCTATAAAATGCCTTCTAACATCTATTAATCTATAAGACAAGAAAATTGGAACAAAATATTTCTTTTTTAAATAAATTTTTATTAGTATCGCTTGCCTTACATTGCCTGGATTTCCCCCTATATCCCTTTTTCTCCCCTCTCTGAGAGTCATCATTATGACAAACACGTGTAAAAGGAAAAGACTAGGAAAAAAAATCAGCAAAATCAACCAATAAAACAACAACAATAACAAAATGATGTCATATACAATGTTCTATACCCATGAATCTCCCTATCTCTGTAAAGGATCATGTAAAGGTAATTCCTAATATCTCTTTTTAGGGGCCAAGCTTGTTCTTTATAATTTCACAGTTTTCATTTATCGATTGTTTCCCTGTGGTCGCTTCTTTCCATTTACGTGGTGGTAGTCATTGCCTATATTGTCTTGCTAGCATTGCCTACTTTGCTCTGCAACAGTTTATGTAGATTTTTCCATGTTTCTCTGTATACATCATGTTCATCATTTCTTACATCACAGTAATATTCTATTACATTCATTTACCACAGTTTGCTTAGCTATTCCCTAATCAATGGGTATCTACTTTGTTTTGAGTTCTTTCCTACCACAAGAAATGCTGCTTTAGCAGCTAGGTGGTGAAGTGGATAGAGCACTGGCCCTGAAGTCAGGAGTACCTGAGTTCAAATCCGGCCTCAGATTAAACACTTGACACTTACTAGCTGTGTGACCCTAGGCAAGTCACTTAACCCCAATTGCCTAAAAAAAAAAGCTGCTAAAAATGTCTTGGTCTATATGGAGTCTGTCTTTTTGTTTATTACTTCCTTGAAGTATTTGCCTAACCATGGAATTTCTGGGTCAAAGGGTATGACATTTTAGTCATTCTGTCTGTATAATTCCAAATGCTTTCCAAAATGGTTGTAGTAATTCATAGCTCCCCCAACAAGGCATTAGTGTGCCTGTCATTCCCTCAACATTGACTATCACCATTTTTGTCATCTTTGCCAATTTGCTGGGTATGAGGTAAAATTTCAAGATTGGTTTGATTTGCATTTTTCTTATTAATGATTGGGAACATTCAAAAGGAACATTCTAGCTCTAATTCTTTCATCCTATCATTCCACTTTAAAGTTTCAATGGCACCCTACTACTCACAAGATAAAATCTAAAGTGTAGTCTAGCATTCAAAACTTTCTACAATCTAATTCTTCCCTACATCTACCATCTTATTTCCCACTACTTCTACATAAACCTGCTCCAGCCAAGTTTGAAATCCTATCTCCTCCATGAAGTTTTTCTTGGTTGTTCTAGCCCTTAATAATCATTGACTCACAGAAACACAGTATTTATCCTCTGAACCCCTTCTGTATTACTTATTGGTATATACTATTCATTTGTCAATAATGGCACAATTAAGGTTAATTGGGTACTAATGGGAGGTAGTCTGACAGAGCCAAGAGAAAGCTAGATTTGGAGTCAGGAAGACCAGGCAAGTCATTTACTCATTTGTAAAATGAAAATAATAATATACCTACCTCATAGAGTTATTGTGAAAATCAAATGAGACAATACATGCTAACTTTTTTACAACCTTAAAACATCATATAAATGTTATTTAGTATTATTATCACTTACAGTATGCTACTTGGTATTTTGGGGGGAAAAAATATGTTCCTGTCCTGTGTTCTTAACTAGATTGTGACTCTTTGGGAACAGGAATCATGTTCTATGCCTTAGCATTTATAACTCCTACATATTGCAGGTGTTCAATAAATGTTGTAGAAATTGACGGGATATAGTTTTAATAATGATTATATTCACATACACAGGTTTTTTTTTCTATATAGAGCTTGAAAGGATAGGGTTGTTAGGTAACAAATATTCAGTTTTTTGTAAATATTCTTCCATTTCATTTAAATTGTTAAATTTATTGGCATGTAAGTAGGCAAAATAACTCCTTATAATTGCTTTAATTTTATCTTCATTGGTGGTATACTCACTTTTTTCCATTTTTAATAATAGTGATTTGGGTTTTCTCTCTCTTTTTAAATCATATTAGCCAATGTTTTATCTACTTTATTGGTTTTTATCTTATAAAACCAACTCCTTGCTTTATTTATTAATTCAACAGTTTTCTTACACTGAATTTTATTAATCTCACCTTTAATTTTTCATTAACAAGTATGAAAAATTTCTCATCACAAATTGTATTGCTCCTGTGTGGATTTCTGGGTATCCTTTTTTTCACTTCTTGAGATACTTAAAGTTAAGACTTCTAGCATATCAAATTCTGGGGCAAAGTAAGAACAAGGAACAAACATTGTCTAACGGAAAGAGCTACAGATTTGAAGCCAAAAGCTTTAGATACTCATCCCAGCATCTACTTACTACTTATGTGACCTTGGGCAAGTCACTCTTCTTGGTAAAATGAGTCTTGGTAAAATGAGCCTCTTCTTAGTAAAATGAGTTTTAACAAGGTGATTGTTAAGGTCCTGTCCAACTCTAAATCCTCTATTTTCAATGAAAACAGTGAAAACATAAGGGGTTTGAGCTTTAAGGGCTCTAGGGTAATGTTATTTGCTTGGTGGTGAAATCTATTTTACAACCATAAGTTCAGAAACAGCAGATTCATGACGAGGATATAATATTTGTAAAGTGCTTAGCATGGTGCCTGGCACATAGATGGTACTATATTAATTATTATTATTATTATGAAACAGACAGTAAGATCCATGAGCAGCCTTCTCCACCCCGCCAGAAAAGGCCAGATGGGAGCCTATTAAATGAGAAAACCAAGTGCCTCCAAAGACTAGAAAGGAAGGCAGCACATAGGGAGTGCCCCTGAATTACATGGCGGTGAGCACAGTGGGCAGCCCCTTTTACCTCCTTGTGCCCCTGGACAATGTGTGAATTCTCTTTGTGAACTGCCCCAGAACAAAGTCTTTGTTATAGCTTTAACTCAAATTCCCAATTTCCAAGCTCCTACAACCCTAGGGATCAACTCAGGGGTGATAAGATAAGATTTAACATGTCCCTGGGATCCTAAAGTCTTAGGATGGAATTGTAAAGACCTTAGAGGTCATCTAGTCCAACTCCTTCATTTTACAGAAGAAAGGATTCAGGCCCAGGGAGAGAAATAACTTGCTCACAATGATAGTAAGTAGCCAGATGCAGTGCTCCAGTATGAGCTATTATGTGTTTTTTGGATTGCATTAAATAAAACCTGTCCTGTATCCAATGCCTTCTTATCCTGAATGCTTGCCAGGAAACTGAGGCCCTTTTGGAGTAAAACAGCTAGATATCAATGTTCCTGGGGTTTTTCTTGAGCTAGAGAGATTTTGTAACAAACCTCTTACAACCCCTTAAAAACAAATTAATGTACCTGGGTTCCATCATGTCAATGACCAGAGCACAACTGCAACGTGCTACATATGAAAAGCAGTCAGGTCCAGTGTCGGTTGGGAACACAAAAAGAACAGAGGCCCACTGTGCTCTCTGGGTACCTCCTTATGATTAGTGCTCTCCCTGCACCCTCCTCCAACAATCTTTAGCAATGGATGACATTGCTTATATTAATCAGCTTCATAATAGCCTTATAAGGTAGTAATCACCTCTCTACCCCTTAACTAGAAGGATGGGTCAAGCAAAGTATCTGGAGGAAAAAGGCAATTGGCTTAATACAACCCATAGGTCTCAATTTTTTTTTTCTTCCCAGGTGGGGATAGAAAGGAAAGAAGAGTCCTGGACAGAGTATCTAGAAGGCATTTTGTTCTGTATCTTTCAAGATTGGACTTTTCAGGGAAAGGAGAAGAGAGAGAGACATCAATAATGGAGCAATGCCCACCAAAGCAGGAGCCTCCTTTTCTCCCACTATTCTTCACTTTCTGCTTCCTCTTCACTGCCATCACTTAGAGGAAATTCCTTTGGGACTTCTGCATTCCATGGATCTTAGTCTCCATTGGGCATTCCTGGTTCAAAATTGCCTGTAGAAAGAGAGAGAAAGGGAAAATACTACCACTTTGTCTATAGACCTTACTTCTCAGCCACCCTCCAACTATCCCCAAAGTCTCTGCAAAGTGAATTTTCACATCAAAGTCTGAAAGGGCCCAAGATCTGCTTTTTTAGGCTTCCTGCATCCATTCAAGCTCAACTAAATTCACGATTAGCAGTCAACCTTCAGATGTCACTGAGTTATACTTCTATGTTCTGTGAACCCACAGGGAGAGGCAAAAAAAGAAAGAGGAAATAAGATGAACCTTGAAGGAGAAAGGCAGAAACCTTCAACAGAAAGGTGAATTATTATTGTTCTAATAATTGTTATTGTGGATGTGTGATTTCATCAGTGTGAGTTCCCAATGCGCAAACTTCATATACCACTGTGTCTCAGCCACTTCTGGGTAACTCACTGTCATGAGTTGCCCAGGGAATTCAAAAATTGAATTACTTGTCCCTGTATCACACACAACTAGTATGTGTCACAGACGGCTTGATCCCAGAACTTCTTCACTACAAGATCAACCCTCTACCTACTAACCTATGATGTCTCTCCTCATAATTATCATGAAAAAAGATGAAAAAGCTCATGAGCTAAGAGAGAAAGGATAGAAAAGGAGGAGGGCAAAGAAATGTGAGGGAAAGGGAAGAAGAGGAAAAAAAAAGAAGGAAAATAGAAAAGAAAGACTCTGTCAGCATGGTTAGAATCAGTCCCTTACGGTCTTTTCTGCCTTGGCGGGGGGGCTTCGAAGGTAGTAGCAGAGTGGAGCATAGGCAATGTTGATGACTCCAATGATGACCATGAGCCAGGGAAAACCAATAGCATGGACAATAGCACCCCCAGTAGATGGACCTGCAAGGGTTGAATCGAGCATTTATTATAGATTCATTGTCATAGAAATATAGATATTGTAGCATTTATTGATAGATACAGACAGACCAGAAAAAGGACGGGTACTGTGCTGTTGGCAAATAGGAAGGATACAGAAAGGAGACACTCACATCAGTTAAAGGTCCCAGGATTAAGGGTCAGCCATGAGTGACAAAGAGTGCTTTGGATATTCTACATTTTTAATCTGACTGACTAATCAAAGTGGGAATAAGGAGATGGAAGAGGGATAAGAGCTTATGGGGAAGCAGGTCTAGACTGTCGTCTCTACAGGGGTCATACCAATAGCAAATCCCATGCAGAAAGCCACATCAGCGATGGCATAGACACTCCCATACACAGATGTGTGGCGAAGGTCCACCAGGTGTGCCATGATGGGCATCATGGAAGAGTCAACCATGCCTGTGCCCAAAGCAGACAACACAGTCAGTCACTATCATCCTTCCTGGCCCGCTGGACTCTGTCCTACCCAGCCTTCTTCCTTCTGCATTTTGCCTATATGCTTTTCCACTTCCTTCCTTGGGCTCTCTCTTTTTCATTTTCTCTCTACTCTATCCCCTTTCCAATTCAATTCTTTCCTTCCTCCTCTCCTCTACCTTCCCTTCCCCAGGAAGGAATTACCAGGTCTTTCCCAAACAGCAATTCCTCACTACTGCTTTTACCTCATTTCTTCTTTCTCCCTCATTCACTCCCCATACCCAGCCTAGACCAGAGGAAGGATCAGGGAAACCAGCTGACCCAGAACTCGATATCAAGGCAAGTTCTCAGGCCCAGGAAAGCTGAAGTAGGGAGGAGAGGGAAGGGAGATGGAGGAAGAATTGCACGCTTAGCCTCCTTTGAGACAAAGTTCTTACCAATAGCAAAGCCTAGTCCCCCATTGGGACCAATGAGACCAAAAATATTCTGAGCAAGAGGAACCTTTGAGGAAAAACAAAAGCAGAGAGTATTCAGGGTGTGACATCCTATGAGTGTTATCCAAAGGGCTCTGATGGTTATATAAAGGGAGTAGGCAGCTCTGTACCATAGATTCTTTCCACATCTAAACCTTCACCTTCTTATTCTCCATTGTTATTGTTATCATCAAAAAGTTTTCATTAAGTTCCTAATTGTATTTGTGTGTGTGTGTGTGTGTGTGTGTGTGTGTGTGTGTGTGTGTGTAAAGGGAGTAGGTAAGTCTTCAACAAACACTGGACCAAAAGAACTACACTACAGCAGGGGCTGACAGTCTATGTCATCTCATACTAAAAATAGGATAAAAAATTATTTCATGGTACAGAGTGACCCAGGGAAAAATAACCCTAACCTTTATGTCCAATGGCAGGGATTTTTAACCTGAGGTCAAGGGATAGATTTTTTTTTTGACGGGGGTGGTCAATGAACTTGGATTGTAAAAAAAGTTTGCAATTTTATTTTAATATAATTGATTTATTTAGTAATACTATGTGTTTTATTTTATGTATTTAAAAATATTATTATGAAAAGAGGTCCATAGTTTGATAGTTTGCGCTATACTGCCAAAAGTCACCATGACATAAAAAAATTTAGAACCTTTAACAACATACACACACACACAAACTTCTCAGGGCTAGTTCCCTCTTTTCCCCCATACTTAGTCTTTGTCCCATTCTTTTGAAAGTATACTAATCTCCAATGACATATTAACTGATAAGTAAAGTATTAACAACTGATAATTTGTTATCAGGTACATTTGCATTTTAAAAGGAGATTCTTTTAAGGAGAACAATCATTTTCCTATTTCTCTGATTTATTTGGAATGTTGTCACAATGGATTACTTCTGGATGGAAGGGATCTTTCCATTTCAGCTATTGTCACCATTCTTCTAGTCTTGGGAAGGACTGAATAAAGGATATCTCAGTATGAATTCTCTGAAACATCATTAACCCGTAGGTCCCAGGCTATAGTGCACTGATTCTCAGTCATTCTGGCTTTTTCTTCCCTCACTAAGTTATCCCCTTCTTACCTTCTTTCCCCTCCCACCTTCAAGTCTCATGTTGAATCGTGACAGAATTGTAATTTGTGGTTACCCAAACCAGTTTCAACCTGCGTCATCACCTCTCGCCCAGATCTTGAGCCCCTCCCTGAATAAGGCCTTTGTTTCAATGAAGGTTTTTCCACCAGGGGATAGAAGATGGATATTTGTTGTCCTGCCTTGTTTCTCAAAAGAATTGTCTTTGAAGCTGGGTCCCCCTAACCCAAAGACACCTAGTTATACTCACACAGAGCAGGCTGGTACCTACTACCAACATCCCAATCAAAGAACAGAGCCATCTATAAAAAGGAAGCAAGCAACTACTTTAGGGAGACATCATTCACCTCCAGCCCCAGCCCCAGCCCCAGCCCCATCCCTACCAAAGATGGCCAGTAAGTACACTATCTGGGTACCATTTCCAGAAACTACTTTCTATATAAACAAAGCAACATCTCTAGACCTGACTAGATGTGGACAGTGCTTCACCTCGTGGAAGGAAGGATACTCTTCTCTGTTTTTCTTCCTAGAGGAGATGTGGTGGGTATCTGAGCTGTGAGATTGGCTCTTGAGTCTTTGCTCAGGTCACTTCCCCTCCTTGAAATGCCCTCCCTCTCCCTTCACTGATCTATGTCCTAATCATTCTTCAAGGCCCAGCACAAATCCTCAGTAAGTCCTTCCCAGATCACCTTAACCTATGATGTATTTTTCCTTTTCGATGCCCAGTAAACTGACTACACTGCTGCTTTTGGCATTTGCTGGCCATGTGCTGCTTGCGTTCTTAGTGACCTTTTTTTATGAGTATATCCTTCCCAACCCCACTCCCGACTAAATCATAAGATCCTAAGGAATAAAAACTGGGTCTTATATTTCCTATGGCCCTCTTAGGTCTTAGCACAGTGCCACAGACATAGTAGGGGCTCAGTAAGTACATCAATGGACACATTCTCCATCCCTATGTGGCCTTCCCTTCAATCACATCCAAGGTGGCTTTTTTCAGTCTAAGATGGAAAATCATGTTGTTTAGAAGAAACTCCAAAATTTCTGAGATAAAAAGACCCTCAGAGGCCATTAATATCTGAACAAGAGCCTTCTATAATATATCCCAGACAAATGGCTGTCCACCCGTTGTTTGAAGATGTCAAGTGATGGAGACCCCAGTACCTTGTGAGGGAGCACACTCCACTTTTCAGGTAGTTAAGAAGTTAAGAAGGCAGCTATGTGGTGAAGTGAATAGAGTGCCAGGCATGCAGTCAAGAAGACTGATCTTCCTGAGTTCAAATCTGGCCTCAGATACTTACTAGCTGTGTGACCCTGGGCAAGTCACTTAACCCTATTTACCTCAGTTTCCTTATCTGTAAAATGGGCTGTAGAAGGAAATGGCAAACCACTCTGATAGCTTTGCCAAGAAAATCCCAAATGGGATCATGAACAATTGGACATGACTGAAATCACTGGACAGCAACAACAAAGTTGTTTGGAAGATTTTCCTACATTGTTCCTTTCAGTTCTAACTTTGTGTGATTCCATGATCTCCTTAACAGATGCTACAATCACTATCTTGCCTTTCCACATCCTCTCCATCTTACAGATTACTTACCGACCCATCTTGTTGGCCAATACGCCAAAGAGGTTGGTGCCAATGAGATAGGACACACTGGCAGGCAGGAAGGCTAGACCTACAGAGAGAAAAACACTTCTTTGGGTTTTCTCATTTTTGCTCCTATAGGAACTTCTCCCTTCGAAGGAATCATGCCCCTGTCTTACACTTTGCTCCCTAGGATGGTCAGAGAAAATCTTTTCTCTATTTTACAAACCCCGTATCTACTCTGGGCCTCACACAACAAAGGAAATCCCTGTGCAAAGCAGGTATGTTGCCTTCCCGCCTATACCTCGACCTGTGGCATAGAATGAGTGATACGCAGGAAAATATTAACTTGAGCACTGTAGTTCTTGCTTCAAACCATGGGTGAAATGAGTGAAAAGAGGTAGGGAACATTCCTGCTTAGGAGGCAGAGGAAAATGCTTATTATTTGTGTTAACTATTACCATTGTGTAGTGGGAAGAACATTGATTTAGGAATCAGATCTCTGTATCTTGGTAATTTTTTTTTTGTCATTGTCCAGATTGTAACTGGAACTGAAGTTGCTGGCCTCTTACAGCCTCAGTTTCCTAATCTGTAGAATGGGGTGATAATAGTACAGATCTGACCATGTCACCCCATCCCCTATTACCTCCAGGTCAAATATAATTCATAACCTGCCCCCTTCCTATCTTTCCAGGTTTCTTATACCTTCACAACCCAGCAACAGTGGCCTTCTTGCTATTCCTCTAAAAAGACTTTCCATCACTTACTCTGGACATTTTCATTGGCTGTTCCCTAAAATCTGTAATTCTCCCTTGGCTTCCTCAGCTTCCTTCAAGTCTCAGCTAGAATCCCACCTTCTTCAAGAAGACCTACCAATCCCCTTTAATGTCATTACTTTCTTTCTGAGATCATCTCCAATTTTTCCAATATGTTTTGTTTCTACATGGTCCCCTCCCCCTCCCCCATTAGATTGAGCTCCTTGAAAACAGGGATTTGGGAGGGCATAGAAAATGTCTAAGGTGGTGCAGTGGATAGAGCACCAGCCTTGGAATCAGGAGGACCTGAGTTCAAATTTGGCCTCAGGCATTTGACACTTTCCAACTGTGTGACCCTAGGCAAGTCACTTAACCCCATTGCCAACTCCCCCCTCCCCCAAAAAAGTGTCCAGCAAATAGTGGGTGCTTAATAATTGCTTGTTTGCTTGGCTAATACTAGCACTTTCTTTTTCGTGGAATTGTTGTGAGAATCAAATGAGATATGAATTATAAAAGTATTTTACAAATGGAAAGGCACTATACGATGCCAGTTATTATTCTTTCCCCTTCTAATGTCCCTGGATCTTCAGCCCTCAAGAACACTTCCATTTATGAAGGTGATGCCCTTGACTCAACAGCAGCAAAGCTCAGAGTTTTAAGTAACACCCCACTTTCCAAACCCCAGAAGTGTGGATGGATTTTCATGGAGCCATTATCCACTTTCCCTCCTGACCGTGCTTCTGTACAAGGGCACACTTACCAGACGGCTGTCCAAAGCTACAGGTAAGAGAAACCATACCAAACAGGAAGTGTCAGGGTCTTAAGCAAAAGACACTTCTCTCATCTGTCCAGTGTTCTCCCAATCTGAACTGACCCAAAAGGGCAGCTGCAACACCCAGAGAAAGACGTAGCCTTAGAATTCAAGGCTGGGAGAAGCAGTGGCATGTTAACCCATGATTGGAACTCAATGGCTTTTATTGGGTCCTATGCTATCCAGCACTTTTATGAGAAAATAAGATACTGTGTGTATCTCCTGTTATGTGTGGGAGCTAGGGAGAGAAGAAAAGGGAAGGAGAGAGAGAGAGAGAGAGAGAGAGAGAGAGAGAGAGAGAGAGAGAGAGAGAGAGAGATGCAATAAGTCCTTTTGGACTACACACACCAGGAATAAATAAGCAGTCCAAATCAGGGGCCTGGTTTCCTCCTCTGTGTCTTAGGCCCCATTTCCTACTTCTCTCTGGGTCAAGGGGAAGCAATATTGCCATACTTTAAAAGATAAATAACCACTGAAATTGTAATTAGGCCAGAGATAAATGTTTCACAAGTTACTGGGTGTGACTTATTTATTTTCAATATATACTTTCAACAGACAGGAAACAGAGTGCCTCTGGCATGGTTTATCTACACTAAATGACAGCTGTTTTAGCTGATCCTGTAGGTCTGTAATAATTACTCTTTTTAATGAAGGCAATAGCTGTCCTATTGTGCCTTGGGTGAAGTTTCTTCCTGGAAACCTTCTGGTCTCTTAGATACATCTCTGACATCTCGGTTATTGCTTCATCCTACTCCATAAACCTGAACAAACAGTTTGACAACATCTTGCAATGTGTAATCCATTCCCTTTTGACTGGCATTCTGTGAATAAAGAGGTGCCAGAGTGGGAGGATGCTGCTTATAGCCATGGACAGACTGCACGGCAAACCCTTTGTAGTGGTAGGACATTGCTTTTTAGCGTGTCTCAGATACTCAGGTATAATAGATTGTACCACGGCCCTGTTTCTTTTAGGCTGAATTCAGGGCAAAATGTTAGAGAAAGGGCTTATAAGAGGTAACTGCTTCCTACTTTAGCAATGTGCAAATGCATCAATGTCCTTGCTCAACAAAATGATTGCAGCATCTGGAAGGCCAAAGGTGGTATGATGTGGTGGGGAAAGTATTGAACTGGGAATCCTCGGTTCTGATTCTAGTTCTGCTACTCACTCACTGTGTGACCTTGACCAAGTGACTTTCCCTCCCCAGGGCTTAGTGTCTTCCTCTGGAAGATGAAGGGGATAAAGGTAGCCAGGAGGTACCTTCCAGCTCTAGAATTCTATGTGTTAGTCTAGAATAAAAACACAGCCTCTGAAAATCCAGGAACTGGATCCAAATGCTATTTCTGATGCTCACTCCCTGTGTAACCAAGGGAAGGTCTCCTCACCTCCTTGCTCCTCAGTTTCCTCGTCTATAAAATGAGGGGTTTGGATTAAATGGCTTTTATCTATGACCCTGTGATTTTTTGAAATGCTTTCTCAGGCCTTCCCATGACTTGTTCCCAAGCAGGGTGGCCACAGCTCAGGGAAGCTTGTATCTGTTACTCACCCCCCACCAGGAGTCAAAAGAGCCAGGGGGAATATTACCTGTACAAATGGTACCTCCTGAATAGGGCCTAACTCGATTAACGGTCAAGTCCAGAGCCAGCTTCTGGTGAGGGAAATTCAATTGAGGAGAAAGTGGGGAGTACAGACGGGAGCCTAACCTCACATTGTTCCCCCTGAAAATTAGATTTGGAACATTATATTGGGCACTCAGCAAGCATCGCATCTCTATCAGCTTCTCCCCTCCCCACTGCCACCAGCCTTGACTTCAGCAGCTGTGACTAATTGGCACGTAGCCTTCCCTGTCCCTCTGCCTTGAACTTCCTGGAAAAGGCTGGGGCCTCACTGATAACCCAAACTGTGTCATAGAGGTTTCTTCCTGAAAGGTAGTCAAAAGCATAGGGAAGTTGAGCTACTAGGCCCTGGATCCACAGCCTTGCCCAAGGGAGAACAGAGTTCCAGACAAGGGAAAATCACCCCCTTCTTACCAAATCCCATCCCTTTTCCCTGGCATTCTCACACAGGCAAGATGAACTCACACACACACACACACACACACACACACATCAAGGTCTACCTTGAAGGAGAAAAGAACTCACAACAGAGTGGCCTGAAGAGCTAGACCTAAGAAGAAGAGCTAACGTTTTTTAATAAAACACCTTGAGCTCTGAAAAGTACTTTATCCATATTGTTTCCTTTGATCCCCACAATAATCCTGTGAAAAAGGTATTACTGTTTATCCCAGTTTTAAACATGAGTTAAATGAGGCTCCACAAGAGTTTAAATGACATATCCAGGATCACACAACTAGGAAATCTCTAAGGCAGAACTTGAACTCAGGTCTTCCTGATGCTGAGTCCAGTGCACTACCCACTATGCCAGGTAGGTGCATTAACATAAGAGGAGAGGGGAGATGAAGGAGAGGGGAGGGTTATTTAGTGATTTGAGTAGACGGGGGGGGGGAAGAAATAATGGATTGTAACATTAATATAAGCCTTAATACTTCCTACCCTCCATCATTTAGCAAATGTTGTCCCTCACTCTCCTTCTCACATTTACCTTTGAATTGGTTAGGGCTTGTTAGGGCTTCTCACTTTATCGCAGATCCTTGTTCTTTCCAGCAGCTAGGAACCACTTCATTTTTGCTTCCTTTCCCAAAAATCCAAAGTCTAGGCCCAGCAATGTCTATTCCTCCCTTCCCTCTCTCCCTCCCTAATGTACTCAGACTTAGCTCATGTATACCAGGCATAGGAGAGAAAACAGTGCTACTGCCCCATCAAAGGAGACAATCCATTTTTGGAGTCCAGCTAAAGAGACTGACTGGCCCATTTGGAAAGTGTCAAGCCAACAAAAGAAGACCACTCCCCTCACTACCTGCTCCACACTCCTGCTGAGATGGCTTAAGGATCTGATATTTACCCAGTTGCCACTTGGGGGAACACATGGTCTGCATCATCCATATAGGCAGTGTAGGCTCCAGTATGGCCACTCCCATGTTGGCAAAGCAGAGGGAACCTGCAGAGATGGTTCTGATGAGTTGTCCAGCTGCCCCAGCCAAAGCCCCCAACTCCCTTTCTATCCCAGCTGGGAAGGTTACCTGCAGCCACCAGGATGTAAGGGTCTCTCAGAAGAGTTAAGATGGGAGTGCCTTTGGAACTCTGGGGGAAATAAAAAAATCCCTCTGAAGGAAATGAAAATTCTTTCTGATTGTAGTAGCAACTTGTTTTTCTTAAAACATGTCTGCATCTATAATCTTCTGTGTATGGACTAGATAAAACAGTCTGTATTATTCCTATTTGACCAATGAACAAAATGAAGCTCAAAGTGAGTAAGTGAAGGGTCATTCATCCATCCTTTCATTCATTTATTCAACAAATGTTTAGTAAGTATCTATTGTGATCAAGATGCCAAGCTTCCTAGGTATTATGAGGTATGTGAAGATTTTAAAGACCTAGTCCCAGCCCCAAAGGATTTTAAATCTCATAGAAACTATAATCTAATAGGTCACATAGCTAGTTAGGGACAGAACCAGGATAATGTCTCGTCCAAGGGTGAGGAACCTTCAGCCTCAAGGCCACATGTGGTCTGCAGGTTCCCCATCCCTGGTCTAGTTCCAAACTCCTGCAGCAGCAGATAGAGTACTCTACTTGGGGGTCAGATAGCTGCCTGTAGGCAACTAGATAGTGCAACTAATAGAGTCCTGGACCTGGAGTCAGGAAGTCCAAACCCAACCTCAGAAACTAGCTGTAAGTGACAAGTCCACCTCAGTTTCCTCCCCTATAAAATGAGCATAATAATAGCATTTATCTCCTTGGATGATAGTGAGGACAAAATAAGGCAATGTTTGTAAAGTGCTTTTCAGACCTTAAAGCACTCTATAAACGCTAGATATTATTGTTATTATTATATAGACTTAGGAACAAATTCTGCCTTTGATATTTACTAGCTTACTAGCTGTATGACAACTGGGAGATCCTGCTTGGTGAGTGCCTTACAGAGGCCCACGTTAGGTAGATAGAGCCCTGGTTTCTATTTCCTCCCCACCCCACCCCCTAGCCATCTTCTGCCTTAGCTGAGTACACTCCTCCTTCTCCTCCTCCTCCCACACTCTTTTCTTTTCAGTAGCCAAAATCAAATCAATCCTTACTATTGTTCCTGGAAAGGGTGTTTATCCACTCCTATCTCTATTTGTCACTATAGTTCTACTCACCAGCCTTGTGACTTTCCAAACAAAATGCCCCTCTCAGACCACCACTGCTCTCCCTATTGGGGTTTTACCCTTCTTTTGCAATGGAAGCTCTTTGAGGTCAAAAATGGTCTTTGTATCCCCAGTGTTCATTAGCACAATGCTTGGCACATGGAAAATGCTTAACTGTTTTTTCATGCTCTTACCTACTCTAAGGGCAGTTAGATGGCACCGTGGATAGGGCATTGGGACTGGAGTCGGGAAGACATGAATTCAATTCCCACCTCAGACATTTACTAGCTGTGTGACTCTGGATAAGTCTCTCTCTCTGCCTCAGTTTCCTCATCTATAAAATGAACTGGAGAAGGAAATGGCAAACCACTCCAGTATCTTTGCTGAGAAAACCCCACAGCAGGTCACAAAGAGTCAGATAGGACTGAAACAACTGAATAACAACACCTACTGTAAGGGAGTATTAATACTCATAATGCTTACCTCACTAGGTTATAGTGAGGTTCAAATGAATTAGTGTAGGTAAAGTGTAGACAATGTGAGGAACATTTGGAGGGAGCTGCTACTCAAGTCCTTTGACCTCTATGTAGTGAAATGCCTCCATTGTCGCTGAGCTAGGGTCTAAATTTCTGTCTTTTTGAGGTCTCCAGTTTCCTGTGTAGGTAGATAGCCCACAGAGACCCCAGCTTAGCTGCTTACAATTTAGAATCCAGTAAGGGAACTGGTTTACATTTTAATCATGCTATTGTGCCCTCTGGGCATTCCACCTTGCCATTTTAGAATCATAAAATGTTTCAACAGGAAGGGAACTTAGAGTTCATGTAATTCAATACTGTTTTTTAAAAAAGAGCAAACTGAGGGCCAGGAAAAGTGACATCTTCAAGGTCACATGGCCAATTAATGGCAGTGCCAAAACCAGAACCCAGGTCTTCTGACTCCCAGTACAGTGGCTTCCCCCCCTACCCCCACCCCCAGGATACCCTATTATGTGTCTTGCTTCTCAGGTGTACTCTGACAATGTGGAAGAACTGATACCCATCAAACCATTAGTCACACAAAGGTCACTCCCCACCAGACACAGCCTGATAAATTGCTTTGGGGCATTTTTATCTGCAGGGTACAACTCAGGGGAAAACTGGAGAGCAATTTTATCTCGGATCCAGACTTAAGGTGGGGGGAGGGTTATAAAATTTAACTAGCCAAATGAAGCCATTCCAATTTTCAGAGTCTTTGTAGAAGAGTGATCAGTTTACTTCTCTGCGTGGGACACAGATTTCAAATGCTTGTCACATCTCCATTTCCTGGTACACTAAACACTACCCTACCCAGACATCCTATTCTCTGGTAGCACTTGCCATAATCCCTGGAATCCTAAAAGAAAAATGTCTGTGTCTTAGGAGTTGTCATCATCTCAAGAAGTCAAGAGATTTCTGGACACTATGGGCAAAACCTTGCAGAGTTGTTTAGCTCAGGTGAAGGATAAGGATGGGAGGACAGATGAGACCCTCATCCTTGCTTTAATTTCTAGCCTTTTGCCCATTGAGTACTGACCCCTCTCTCTGTGACTTTCCCTTATAGGTACAATAGCATCGATATCAGATGTCACAGAGTTATGACATAATCCCACATGCTGTTGTAATACCAATTTGTGCTGATCTGGAGTTCTTAGCAAGAGTAAGGCATTCTTCACTCTGAGTGGCTTCTCTCAAACCTGCCTGCCTCTTATCCAGCAATGTGTCCAGCCTTCCGTAACCTACAAATTTACACAACCTCATACTCTCCTCTTTTCTCATCTGAAGCTACCCCAGGTGCAAAAAAATCAGGCAATCCTACTTTCCTCATTTCCCAAACATCAGTATTCTTCACCTCCTTTCACCATATTCACCTGCAATTGGATGTAAGATCCAATGATCGAGTTAGTATGATCTTCCCAGCATATCAGCTCCCCAGTGTACCACTGGCAATGACTAATGAAGTTTGTAGTAGAAGATACGAGTCATCTAACGGCAGGAGTACTGGATGCATAGTCAGAAGACGTAGATTCTAAATACTTTATTAGCCTTCTGACTAGTAGCCTCAGTTTCATCACTTATAAACTGAGGATGATAAGGCGGCAGAGATTGTTTCATTCTTATGCTTGTGTCCCCAGAGGTTAGCACAATGCCTGGCACGTAGTATGCACTTAAAGATTGCCTAGTGTAGTCAATCACATTACCCACCTGACAAGGGGGAAAAGAAAGCACTTTATGAATTGCAAAGTGCTATGTAAATATGAATTATTATTGTTACTAATAGAAATAATAATGCTCTCCTATCTGCTACGGGAATTGTCACGAAGATACTTTTAGTGAGTCTAAAGGGGATGAGCTTACCACATCTCAGTAGAACCTTAGGATCGTGCATCTAGAGCCAGAGGGCCCTCAGAGGCCATCTACTTCAATTTGTTCTTTTCACAGGTGGGTAAAGTAAGGTCCAAGGAGTTTAAATGCCTTGTCTGAGTTGATACAGGTACTGTCAGAGAGACAGGATTTAAAGCCAAGTCCTCTGACTCTGGGGCCAGGTTCCTTTCAACCAAAATGCACTATTACTATTCTTATTTACTTACAAAAAACCCAATTCTTTTATGCACCTGTGAAATTCCATAGAACATTAAACGTAAAATAATGAAGCAGAATAATGACTTTTCCAAGGACATTTCTATCTGAACTCCATACACAGAAGATAAGAATGAGATGAATAGTAACTGCAATGACTACAACAGCGACAACAACAACAGCAATACAAGTACCGCTTACCTCGGGGCAGATCTTGGAGGGCTGTAGAATACAGAGTTGTAGAGCTAAAACGGGGAAAGAAATTTCAGTATGTGCGTTTTTCTTGAGACTTCAGCCGTCACTAGAGTCAATAGCAGTTTCAGGGACCTACTTCCTTCTTCCCTGGATGACTCTAGCCATGACTTTTGTCAAAATGTTTCAGTAGCAACTTCTTATAGCCCATAGCTAGCACCGTGATACAAAATATTTCTAACCCATTACTTTTAAGGATGGCTCACTCACCTCCATCCATCAAGGCCAGCAATGCCAGAATAAGGAAGGGAGCAGGTTTGCCAACAAACTCATACATCAGGCTTCCAAAGGGAGCCCCCACTGTAAAGCAAAGGGATAGCAGTGAGGTGCAGCAGAGGCTGGGTTGAAAGGTACCACTTAATAGTGTTTTGTGTCTGCGTAAATAGATCTCTCTCTTTCAACACCCCTATTAGACTTCAGGCTCCTTGGGAACAGAGTGTGCCTTACATTTCTTCATCCTGAACGCAGTGTTGGGCACATAGCAGATCTTCAAATAAAGACTTATTTGCTGGACTGTGGACTACCAGAGCTACAAAGCAGAGGTGTCAAAGATGAAGCCCATACATGGGCTAAAACACTCAAATTCCCTCAAATTAAAATGTACTTGGGAAATATTTAACAAAATAAATAAAAATACAGTAAACCATAGACAATATTACATTTTTTAAAAAGTCAATGTGCAGCCAGCAAGGATTTTTATGTACAGATTAGTGGCCCCCATTTCTATTTGAATTTGATACACTGTTGTAAAATACCTTAGTTCTCATCTTCCACATTTTTCATTTTATTGATGAGATAATGAAGGTTCAGAAAGATGAGGGCATTTGCTGTCAAGGTCACACAGCTGATAAAAACAGAGTCAGAACTTAAACCTAACCTCCTGATTCAAGTCTCTTGATCTTGCCACAAGAGGAAATTGTTTAAGGAATAAGCTAAAAAACCAGGGATGATAAGCAAAGGATAAGACCTGGGGGTAATCACAGGACCAGTAGATTATAGATTTAGATGTTCGAGGAATCTTGACAAATATCAAGTACAACCTCCTCACTTTACAAATGAAGAAACCAAGCCTCAGGAAGGGGAAAAAAACTTGTGGGAAAGTCAGCCAGGTAGCGAAATAGCAGCTTATCATTTCAAGGAACATCACCTTGCTTAAGAGAAGGAAAAAAAGATGAGGAGAGATATTGGGTTATAGAATCAGGATTCAATAATTTTATGGACTTTTATTTGTTCTTTTTTAAAGGTATTCTATTTCTTTGTTTTTATGTAACAGAGAAGATTACTAAAAAAGTTGGCTAGGCGGAAGACTGTTGCTCCTGACTTACCTACCCATCCCATGCAGGACCTGCCTTCACCTTGGCTGAATATAGGAATGACCCAGTCAGTGTACCCCAGGTCCCAAGCAATCATTAATTTTCTAACCAATATTTGGAAATAAAGAGGTATTTACCTAACACCCCCAAAGCCAGACCACCCAGGGCAATGCCCATAGCACTCCCTCTCTCATAATCATCTGTGTATACACTGGCCAGCATCCCAAGTCCTGCAGATGGAAAAACAAAAGGATAAGAAAGCAGGTTCTCAGCACCTAGGAAGCTGCAGGATGGGGGAGGTTATGGGGAAAGAACAACAGGGGAAGGGGGTGGATGTTGAAAGCTATAACACGAAATGGATGGGTTGCAACAGGACAGGAGAAGGAGGCATGCTGAAGGTAAATTTGACAATCTTGCCTCAAGCCAGTCTTGTCAACTTAAATTAGGGAAAAAAAAAAGAATTCCAATATCCCATTCTTGCTATCTCCCACTAGGTTTTACTCCAATACCTTCTTCAAAATCAAGATTTCTTTTGCATCATAGGATTTAAAGCTGACAGGGACTTCACAAGTCATTTAACTCCACCACCTCATTTTACAGATGAGGAAGCTGAGGCACAGGAAGGTGGTGACTCTCCTAGATTACACAGCTAATTCAAAACTAGGTCTTCTCTGTCTCTAGCTTCAGTGCTCTTTCTTCTACTTGAGATATGGAGGTCTCTAGCTTCTAATCCTACTGCTAATATGTAAGGATCTGAAGTTCATGGTTGGGAAAGGGAACTGAAAGGAAAGAGAGGAGTGGAATATAGGGTAGGGGAAAAAGAGAGGAAGGGAAGGTTGAGGAAGAAGAAGGAAAGTGTTGGATTTACCTGCAACTGATGAAAAAGAGGATCCAATACCTTGAAGGGTTCGGGCCAAGAAAAGAAGAGTGTAGGTGCCTGAAAAAGCAAACACTGGGCAGAGAGAAGAGACCACCGAGAAGAGCCAAATCAGCAAATGGATCCAAGCCCTTGAACTGTTTTAAGAACAATCACTGTGTCACCCGGTCTTCATACCCATTCTTGCTTTATAATGGAAGATCTTTTAACCAGGTCAGACCAAAGGGGATTTATTTCTTTTATGTGAGCAGCTCTGTGCCATAAACTGTGAGCCATACAAGACAGTTCAGGAACTTGAGAAGCTTCCAACCTAATGTAGGGGAGATCTATCAGAGAGTTAAGTGGAACAAGGGTTAGTTTATGAGACACATATAATAAAAGACCATGACAATGACCTGTCTGGCTTATGTTCAATTATTCCTAGCAAAGAGGAGTCATTGAAAAGGACACCAAATATTAAACCAGAAGATCTGTGTTAAAATTCCAGCTCTACTATTTAATAGGGATGTGACCTTTTGAATCTTAATTTCCTCACCTATAAGATGGGGATAATAATTCTGACTTTTTTGTTGTTTTTTATTGGTTTTTTTGGTTCTTTTTAGGCAATTGAGGTTAAGTGACTTGCCCAGGGTCACACAGCTAGTAAGTGTCAAGTGTTTAGTCTGAGGCCAGATTTGAACTCAGGTACTCCTAACTTCAGGGCCAGTGCTCTATCTATTGTACCACCTAGATGCCCCAATTCTGACCTTTTTTTACTCCCACAAAGTTGTTTTGAAGAGGAAATGGACCCAAAAGACCTTTGTAACCAAAATTACTGTCGAAGTAAGAATCATATGAAAGAATGATCCAAACCACTAATACTAAGAGAAATAAAAGCCGTAACAAACTTGTGATTTTACCTCACACTCAGCAAATTGACAAAGATAACAAGAGATGGGAATAGACGGTGTTCAAGGTCTTATAGAGAGATAGGTGAACTGAGGTGCACTTGTGAATTAGTAAAAGTATTCCAAAGAAATTTAAATAAATCAGATGCCCAAAAACTTTGAGCCAGAGATTCTAGTGTTACATAGCCCGAGGAGGCAGTTGACAAAAAGCAAGTGCATATATATGGCAAAATATTTATAGCAGTACTTTTTTCTTTTTTTTAAATTTATTTTTAGTTTTCAACATTCACCTCCATAAGCTTTTGAGTTCCCAATTTTCTCCTTTTGCTTCCCTCCCTCCTCTCCAAGATAGCATGCAGTCTGATATAGGCTCTATATACACATTCCTATTAAACATATTTTCACATTAGTTATGCCATAAAGAAGAATTAGAACCAATAGGAGGAACCACAAGAAAGAAGAAACAAAACAAAAGGAAAAAAAAAGAGCAAATAGTATGCTTTGATCTGCATCCAGGCTAACAATTCCCTCTTTGGGTGTGGATAGCTCTTTCCACTATGAGTCCCTTGGAGATGTCTTACATTCCTGCATTGCTGAGAAGAGCTAAGTCTCTCAAAGTTAGTCATCACATAATGTGGCTATTACTGTGTACAATGTTCTCCTGGTTCTGGTCACTTCATTCAGGATCAGTCTATACAAATCTTTCTGGGTTTTTCTGAAATCCACTTGAATAGCAGTACTTTTTATGACAGTAAAGAACTAGAATCAAAGTCGATGGTTATCAGTTGGGGAATGGCTAAACAAATTGTGGTACGTGATTCCAGAAGACTAATAGTGAAGTGTACTACTCACATTCTGATAGAGAGGTGAAGCAACTCAGAGTGTAGAACGAGTCATTTTTTTTTAAAGACACGACCAATGAGAAATTTTTTTTTGCTTGACTATAGATGTTTGTAATGGGTTTTGTTTTCAGTTGGGGGAAATAGTTGGGCAGTAAGGAAGGTAGATTTTTGATAATGGAAAAAATGAAATATAATTTTCAAAAACAAAAGAATGATAAACATGAGAATCATGGAAAGTGACATAAGCAGAACCAGAAAAACAGTATGTACAATGAATGTAAATGAAAGAACAATCACGAAACAATTGAAACAATGTTGTGATTTTATAAAGAACAAACTTGTTCCCAAAGATGAGATACGAGAGGACCTGATCCTTTGCAGAAGTAGAGGTCCACAGGTATGGACCACAACATATAATGTCAGATTTTTTTTTAATGTGTTGATTAATGTTTTGCTGAAAGTTTTTTTCCTCTTCTCCCCAAAAAAAGTCTTAATTAACTGATAGTTCTGTGGGATGGTGAGGAGAGAAATAAAGAGGAAATTTAAAAATGCAAAACCAAGTTATATCAATAAAAATATATTGAAATGTTGTATGTCTGAACTATTATTATCTCATTCTCATCTTTTTGATGGGGTTCAAATAGAAATGGTCTGAAGACATGTTGCTATTCTGGTATTATTCTTTTATAACTAAATGTTCTGTGGACTATTGCTCAGGAGGATAAAATGTAACTAACTGAGAGTATTTGGTTCTAAGTTTTTCTGTAAACTCACCTAATGAATCTTCTGATAGTCTGGTAGGGACGACATATCCTCATCCTATTGCTTACAGTTTTAATTTCTTCAACAAGGTCTCTGTATTTTGAGAACTTTTCATTCCACATAGTTTGGAGATTATGGGTACCTAGCATGGTGACATCCATTAGCAATGGTTTTAAATTTTTATGGATCAATGTTATATCTCAGTGGTTGCAGACAACAGTTTTGTCCATGATAGTGCTCTGGTTCCTGTACAATTTATTGGATTCCCAAGGATATTTTGGGATTTGTATTTGTAGTATGGGCATTTGTTGTCTGTTAAATTAACAGACTTCTGGTATATAATTCTAGCCACCTGATCATGTTTTTCTAGATATCCTGTAGATACAAAATTTTCATGACCTGCTGTGATATATTGCACAGTGCCATCACTTTATTGCACAATCTTCATCCGTCAACAAGTCTGGGCCTCTTATGGATATCATTTTTGAAATTTCTGGTGGTAATGACATGATCTTAATCTTAAATCGCTATCATAAGCCTCCATTTCCATAAATAAATCTTGCATGAACTAAGCCATTTGACTTATGCTTCTTTGTCAACAACTTGTTGCTTGAGTTTATGTGGGTATCATCCATGGAACAGCTTGTGATTTTGATCTGAAATTATAACTAATTCATAGGCATCTGGAGATAAAACACTTTCAGTTACATTTGAATATAGGCTCCTTTAGATCGAAGACCATGTTTTTGCTTTTGCCAACCTAGGAATTGAGTCCTAAAGCTCACCTCTCACATCCAACCTTTTGCCAAGTCCTGTCAATTCTACCTACACAACATTTATCTTAAATATACTTTCACTTCTTTCCTCTGGCACTGCCACAACTCTGGTGAAGGGCCTCATCACCTTCCACCTGGACTATTGACATCTAATTCGTCCTCTACTCAGCTATCAAAGAGATCTTCCTAAATCATAAGTATGATTGTGTCACACACACACACACACACACACACACACACACACACACACACATGATATATCCAATTGTTCCCTATTACCTCCAGGACAGAATATAAAAATCTCTATTGGATGATGAAGAACTAGGAATGACTTAGCTATTCTCAACAATGCAATGATCTAAGACAATCCCAAAGGACTCATGATGAAGCAAGTTATCCACCTCCAGAGAAAGAACTGATACTATCTGAATACAGACTGAAGCATGCTATTTTTCTTTTTCTTTCCTTCCTTCCTTCCTTCCTTCCTTCCTTCCTTCCTTCCTTCTTCCTTCTTTCCTTCCTTCCTTCCTTCCTTCCTTCCTTTCTTTCTTCCATTCTTTCCTTCTTTCTTTTCTTCTTTCTTTCTTTCCTTCTTTCTTTTGAGTCTTATGAAATGACTAATATGGAAATATTTTACATGATTGCACATGTATAATCTATATCAGATTGCTTACTGTCTCAGGAAGGCTGGAGGGGAGAAAGGGAGAGAGAAATAGAATTTGGAACTCAAAACTTTAAAAAAAATGTTCAAAATGGTTTTTAACACATAATTGGGGAAAAATAAAATAAAATAAAAAATAAAATATTATATATACATATATACATATATGTGTGTGTGTATGTGTATATATATATATATATACATATATATAGTATATGTATATGTATATATTTATATATATTTGAAAGCCTGTATTTAGCTTTCAAAGCCCTTCATACCCTGGCCCCTTCCTACCTTTCCAAGCTTCTTATATTTTATTTCACTCCACTTACTCTTTAATCTGGTGACATTAGCCTCCTTTCTATTCCTCTAAAAGGCTCTCCATCTCCTAACCTTGAGAATTTTCATTGGCTGTTCCCTAAAGTCTGATTTCTCTCCCTTCTTTTTTTTCTAGCTCCTGGCTTTCCTGGCCTCCCCACCTTCTTTTGTGTCTCAGCTAAAATCCCACCTTCTTCAAGAAGCTTTACCCAATCCCCTTTAATGCTAGTGTTTTCCTTCTAAGATCATCTCTAGTTTCTCCAGTATACATTTTGTTAGTACATTTTTTTAAAGTTGTCTCCCCCATTAGATTCTGAGTTCCTTGAGAGCAGGGATTGTTTATTTATTTATTTATTTTCCTTTTAAAAAAATTTCCAGCATTTATCAGTGCTTGGCACATAGTAGGTGCTTAATAAATATTTGTCAATTTGATTTGAAATTTTTTGTATCCCCAGTGCTTAGCACATGGCCTGGCACTTACAAAGTGCTTGAATGCTTATTAATTAATGATTGACATTCATCAAATACCTAGTTTTGGTCGTTATTATTGCTTTTGAAGTTAGATCTATTTGATCCAAAAGTATTTCTATACATTTTTAACCTCTTTGTTCATCATGCTTAATATATTCATCATCATTATTATTATTATAGACATTATGTAAAGCCTAAGAGTCAACATAGCTTTTGTCCCTTTATTCACTTGCATCTTCACCCTATCTTGAACGTTCTTTTCCCCTTCTCTGCCCGCATTTCAAATCTTGCCCATCCTTTAAGGCTTAGATTAAGTTTTATCTTCTCTGTGAAATTTCCCCCTGACTCTTCCATTTCACTCTTATCTATCTGGTTCTCTCAACTCCATTGGCATTTAACATCTGGCAGGGTTGTCAATCCCACTGCCTACTGGGGAATTAGGCTTCTTGCAGTCTCCAAGGTACATTATCTGTGCCTTTGCTCAGACTAATATGTAATTGCATTGGCAAATCAAAGAGAAATAAAGCTTAAGAGATCAGTGGCACCAATAAATAAAAGCTATCTGTCCAAAATACTCACCATATGAATTTGAAATTTATATGAGGCTTAGTGATATACTCTTTCATCTTATAGTAACTACTGTAATTCTGAGGGCACAGTAGATGTTCAATTAAATCAACAAACATTTGCTAAGCACTTAGTGTGTGTGAGAAGACAGACATCATGGAGCAGACAGGAGAACCAGGAGACAAAGAATCAGCCTTGCAATTAGGAAGACTTGGGTTCAAGTTTAGCTTCTGACACTGACTGGCTGAACATGGTTAACCACATGGTTAACCATGGCTGAATCACTGAACACGGCTAAATTACTTAGCTGCTCAGTGCCCCAGGTAACTAACTATCTAAGACTATAAGTTACAGGTGATATCAATCTGCTTTAGTGAAAGTAATTTCTATATCAGGAGTTCCTCATGTCAATGAAATCATAGGTCCCTACAATTAAAAAAAATAAATATAAGGAGGAGGACAAGATATTGTTCTAAGTTCTAGGGATACAAAAAGGTAGAAATGTTAAAGTGCTTTGCACATAGTAGGTGAGCAACAAATATTTGTGAAAGTTGATTTTTTGAGGGAAGGTGAAAAAGTGAAATGGGGGATGAAATAACATAAGAAGCTGAGGTGGGAAGAAGAGAAAGGAGAAAATGGATTGGGTAAGGGAGAGCTAATATTAATTCACATTTATATAGTGTTTTTAGGCTTGTAAAGGGGTTTAGGTGCATTCATTCCTTTAATCTTTAGTACAACTCTGTGCAGTAGGTGTTATTATCATTAACTTCACCATACATATGAGGAAACAGGCTCCAGAAGGCTTAGAGACTTGCCTGGCATTACCCAACTGCTAAATTGAGAAGATTCAAACCCAAGTCTTTTGCGCTCTAATCCCAGCACTCAATCCACTACACCTCATTCACTTTTCAAGCTTACCAACAACAACCTCAGTTGCCTCTTGGTACCTTTATTAAAATCTGGCTATTCACAAATTAATCACCCAGGCATTGACCTTTACCATTTCTTTTCATTTCTTTCATTTTATTTGTCTTCCTCGAATCTCCTTTTTATTAGAAATACATACCATATTTACTTCTAAGAGGTTAATTGTCTTTCTCTTTCATTTTTTATTGAACTTTAACTGCCTATAACCTTTATCAACTTTATTTTGACTGTTGGTAGACTCTCTGGAAATTTACCATTAGCTGTAATTTCATGTTCTGTTCACCAACCTTCACTTTAAACATAAACCTGTAACTTGCCCTTTTCAAAAATGTGATATTCTTATATTAACCCCATCCAGGGTATTAAACAGATAGACAGATGTGAGCACACACAGTCAACCGACACATAGGTTCCACATTTTAACGGTGATCATGATTTCCTAAGGCAAAGGTAAGAGTCCTTGTTGCCCCTCCCTACTTTTTTTTTTTGGTTGGGCAATGGGAGTTTCGTGACTTGCCCAGAGTCACAGAGCTAGTAAGTATTATGTGCCAGAAGCTAGATTTGAACTCAGGTCTTCCTGAATTCTGGGCCGGTGCTCTATCCACTACACCACCTAGACAGCCTCCCCCCTCCCCCACTTTCCTTTCCTACTTCCCATTCTCCAGTGTCTCTCCTTTATTTCAGAATTGGGTAACTCCTTCCAAAATCCCAGGATGCTACATTGCTAGAATGGATCTGAAGAGGTGGCAAACCTTTGCTATTCTCTTCCTGCCAGGACCCTACCTTCCATCCCTTCTTCCCACCACACACACAAGCAGCAAAAAATTCAGATGTGCCTGTTCAAGGACCCTGAATTAAAATTTCTGATTCTCCTTTGAAATAATCTGACCCTGCCTCACAAGATAGAATTGAAGGATGTCAAAGAAGAGAAGCTCAAGACTTACTGACTGTAGAGAGAAACATGATGACAAAGCCAGCAAACATTGGGATGTGATAGCCAATCCTAAGAGGGAAGCAAAAACAGCAACTCTAAGAGATTTATATGTTTCGCATTAGAGGGAGTTTGGATATTTTGTAGGTATGTACATGCATACACACATACACATTTAGAAGGAAAAGAGAAAGTAGGATAATAATGAGGGATATCTATATCTACTGTCTATTGATATCTATGTCTACATTATATTTGCCACCTTGTCATGCTGACCTTTTGGGGATAGAGGGATAACAAAGTCTGAGGATATTCTATGTACTTTCTCATACTCATGCACTCATATCCCAGGCAGGGTTAGCATGTTCATGTGTATTTGTGCATGAAAGACCATCCAGTGCATGAATCTAGATTCAACCTCAAATTTTTGTATATAGCTGTGTAATTACATATTCTTGCCTCACTATCGTCACATGTGTCTATGTCTATCTTTACATATACAGATATATGTACACATACACATGTATACTTTTATATAGCTATATATAAAAGTGTGTATGTGTGTATCTTTGAAAGTTCAGAATAACCTTATTCATGTTTGCCAACACTCCAGGTCATGACAGTGAAATTCTGACTATTCCCAACCCCTTGTTGTTTAAAGATCATACTCTGTAGCAAGGGCTGAGAACCTGCAGCCTTGAGGCCACATGTGGCCCTCTAGGTCCTCCAGTGTGGCCCTTTGACTGAATCCAAACTTTATTTTGTCCTGTGAAGTTTGGATTCAGTCAAAGGGCCACACTGGAGGACCTAGAGGGTCACATGTGGCCTCAAGGCTGCAGGTTCTCCATCCCTGCTCTAGAGCATTGACATGATATGGGCACATCCTGTGTCTTCTCCCTTCTTGGTTCAAACCTGATTAGGGGCTTAGAAGGCATCAAGCCACTGGATATTGCAAACAGATCCGGGACTCAGGACTGTGATTTGAGTATTTCATTATTATAAATATTCAAAGTTTTCTTTTTCCCCACAAGGACCTGAAATGCTGAAATTCCCCAGTTTCCTCCTCTAGCTTAAAAATAATATCTCTTGATAGAAATAGGTGCCTGAGCTCCCAACCACCTTGGGATGTTGGGATCCCCATTAAAGTATACCTGTTTGTGAGGAGCCCCACAAAGGGGTTGATCAGAAGCTGCATTATAGCCTTTGAGGCAAACAGAAGTCCAACTCGTAGATTTTCCTCCTCCAGGAACTCAGTACCTTGCAGACAATTGTTCCTAGGTGCCGAGCTGGGTCCAATGCCTTGTGGAGATAGGGTGCTAAAGGTACCATTCATCCATTCATTTTCTGAGTGTTTGCTTCCTTTAACCACCATTGTAGTATTATCAAAGTAGGAGAAGATGGAAGAAAAGTCGGCATTGTGGAGAATCCCTGGGGCACTGCTGCCAAAGGGCAAAGTCTCTGATACACTGGCGCCTTTGAATTCAGTTGCATAAAGGAAGGTAGGAACGATGGGCACTAGAATCCAATTAAAGACAGATGGTAAGTGACAGGGTAGGTGACCGATGACAGGGCAGGTTGTGATTCTGCCTCTATCTGGTCCAGATAAAAAGCTGGAAAAGCAGGCTACTTGTGCATGTAAAGTAGGTCTATGTGATGAGATTTGAAAGGGTGCCTGCAACAAGGGCTTGCCTACCTAAAACCATTCTGGCTGTCATTGTGCCTAAAAGCATCTACTTTTAAAGTTGCTCCTTCAGACTTAGATAAGATGTTTTAATAAAACATCCAGGAAGTCACTGTTCAAAAGTATGTTACCCAGAGGTGACAACATATTGGCATTTCTTACTGCATGGGAACAGATTAAGTCAAACTGGATTATCTGACTACAGTCTGGAGTGGGGAAACAAAGCACAAAGGGAATGGGAAACTAGACAAACAATTTGATGGGATGGAAGCTGGGAAAATCCAGACAACAGGAAGGGTAATCTCTGTTAGGGTACCACATTTGGAAGTAATAGGCAGCTGGGGTGGGGCTGGGGAGAGAGTATAAACCTACAGGGCACGTTGGGAGGATGATGAAGGGGGAATAAAAGGATGAGGATGGAGTTATTGGTGAACTCTGCAATTCTGCCTTAGTGCCAGGATTTGCTTTAATTCCTTCTCTGTTCTCTGAAGTTCCCTTCACATCCATTTGCCTTGATGCTGACTCCCTCCATTTGGAATGCTTAAGAAGCACCAGTATTTATCCTTCCCTCCTAAACCGCATCACCCTCTGAGCTAGTATTCCTGTGGTAAGAGATGTGACCAGCACAGATGAAACTGTAGGACAATTTTACCCTGCCCATGGATGATCCCAGAACATACCCACCACAGTCAGTAACATGTTGTCCAGCAGGAGTGCCACAAATACCACCACCAGCACCAGCTTTTGGGACTCTCTTCCCTCCTTCAGCCATCGGCAGGAAGTACAGAAGATAGCCTAGAATGTGGTAGAAAGTCCAGCTTGCTATTGTCTTTCCCCCTCACCCCTACCCCAGAATCTAATTCTCTCAGAGCTAAAGGTCTCCCATTTCATTTGTGGGAATGGGAAGAAACCTACTATTGCCAAAATTCTCTGTTAGATAGCTATCCAAAATATAATGGACTCCAAGTCTATTAGTCTGACTTTATTTTTATATATTTAGCTTTTAAATATCTAACTAAACTAAATTTTTACTGTTTCTAATTATCCTCCATAAGTACCATTTACTCTATTTGAATCTCAGAGCACCCTCTTGGTAAGCAATTGATACAGACTAATCCAACAACACTGGGGAGACTGAGATATCAAAATCAATAGTGGCTTAAATCATAAAATTCATCATAGAATGTGAACATTGGAGAGAATCTCAGCAGTCGTCTCATCCACCACTCTCCCACCCCGTTCTACAAGTGAGAAAGCTAAGACCTAGAGAAGGGAAATGATATGCCCAAGGATAGACAGCTACTTAGGGGCAGAGTTAGAACAAAAATCCAGGGCTTCTGCCTCTTGGCCCAATTCCCTTTTCATTACATCATGGTGCTTCTCTATGCAGCAGTAAGAAAGCTACAAGAAGAGGTCAAGCATCTCAGCTCCTTGTTTTTACTGTAAGACCCTCCTCAGACAGATTTTGTTATTTGGTGTAGTTAAACTACAGAATTCCATGGTCAGTTTTTTTTTTAATGTAAGTAGATTTCATGTAATTATCCTGCACTGGCTCATGATCACGTTAAATCTTTGCTGATTGAATAGTTTCTGGGGGCAAATTTCGTTTTCCTTGTGAGTCTTTTTGTCTTAATGACTGAGGTAGCATCAAAGATGTACTTTAAAAATGAAAAATAAGATCAGTGTTAGGGTTTGTCAGGGACTCTATACCAACTATTTGTTTGGGCAGGGATCCAAATGAATAAAGCAGCCTCAAATTTGCATTAGTTTTCCTCTAAGATCCCAACAATAATTTGTTTTCCTCAAATGTTAATATATATTCTGTTATAAAAAGTGACAGGAAAGTAGAATATTCTTGAAACTATAGAATACCTACTAGATCAATTGATTTACAAAGTGATTGACATGGGATCATAAATTTAGACCTAGAAGAGACCTAAAAAGACATCTAGTCCAACCCCCTCGTCTAAGAAGTAACTTAATCTCAGAAAAGTTAAGTGACTTGTCCATGGTCATCCATCTAATAACCTCAGAGGCAGGATCTGAACTTTTGTTATGACTTCAAGTCCAACAGTCTATATCCACTATGCGACAATGATGGCATTAACTTCAGTGCCAGAACCAGAATCCTTTCCCTGATAAAAAAATAAAATTTAATAAATAATTTTGCAGAGAACTCCATGAATTCAGTTATGATTTTAATTCATATGCAGAGATCAGGCTTCAAAAAAGTTGCCCAAGAGATACAGCAACATAAAACGGAGCCACAAAGAGGCTAAGATACAGAGAGACACAAAAAAAGAAAGAAAGAAAAGAGATGAGAAATACCTGAATAAAGGGAACAAGGGGGAATTAGGAAACAAGTAAAAGAGTAACATAGATTTTAAGCCAAATCCTTCTTGTATTTTGGATGAGGAATCACAAGCAAGGATCATGTTATATCCAAGAGAATAAAATTCTTACCTTAAAGCACATTGTGACCTGAAGTACTAGCTGTTAATAGCAGAAACTATGTTCTATGAAACTGGCAATATAGATGGATTTATTTTATCTGACAGTGAGTGTCTTTCTCCTGCAAAGAATTAATTGGAACCTCCAACAGGTTCCCTTTAGACTCTCAGCATCCTACGTCAGAGGCAGGAAGGCAGGACCAGGAAGAGAAGAAAAAAAAAAAGGAGTGATTATCCTAAGCAAAGATACACTGACTCTCAGCTGGCTTTCATCAATATTTATCTATCATCAGACTCTTAACTATTGCCCAAGTCTCTCCTTATATAGGTTTTTAGAATAGATGAGATGTTTTAGAGGCTCAACTGCCCTCACAAGGCAATCTCTGAGTCAGTGAAAAATTAATTTACACACAGTTCTGCAGAACAATAAAAAGGTCTTCAAATAATTGCCCACCTACAATTATCTCAGGCTGTGGACTCAGAATACTTGAGCAGGATATGATTTACAAAACCCAAAGCTAGAAGAGATGTTGGAGATAATCTAGTCCAAATTATATTTGCACAGGAATCCCTTTTGCAACATGTCTAACAAGTGGTCCTTCAACACCAGTTTGAAGACCTCATGCTTTTCCAAAGCATCATTGGACTTTAGAACATTACTAATTGCATGGAAGTGTTCCCTTTTATTGAGCTTAACTCTACTTCTGCACCTTTCAAGGCTGCACCCAGGTCTGCCTTCTGGGGCCAAGTAGAATAAGATTATTCCCTCTTCCATCTAAGAGTCCTTCAAATATTTGAAGGCAGTTATTATGTTTCTGCTGTCTTTTCTTCAAAAATGTTAGCAGCTTAATCCCTAGTCACCTTCACACAGGTGAAGAAAACAGAACCAAGAAAATAATATACACAAGCATTCATTTGTTCATTCTTTCATTCATCCTTCATTTTTTAAGAGGATCAATGACATCACCAGGTGACATCTTGACTTGCACATGAATTGGATTTAAGTGAGACAGTTACACAGAGTCATCAGTCTCACTCTGTCTTCCAGAGTCATCAAAATCCAATGGTAGGACAACAATCAAAACAACTGGTGATGGTCCAGGGTGTAGTAGATGACCTTGGAGTCTTTGATATATAATCAACCCCTAAGCCCTCCTCTGCTCCTGCTTCAGCCACCTTCATGGCCATTTTTTCTTTTTTTTTTTTTTTTGAGGCAACTGGGGTCTAGTGACGTGCTTAAGGTCACACACCTAGTAAGTGAATTCAGGTCCTCCTGACTTCATGGCCAGTACTCTATCCACTGTACCACCTAGATGCTCCCTTCATGACCATTGGAACAAATTGTTCTCATTCATCCCTTCCACCAAAGGAAGTCTTTGCATGTTTGAGGTATACATCTTTCTAACTCACCACAGGTTTGAGGCCTATCAGTTAGCGTCCACATGGTCTAGCCTGTCTGCTGAGACAGCAAATGGCAATACTACTAAACTTAGATTAATTGCAATGAACACTCATGGTTCTGAAAAACAGAATATTTAACATATATTCTTCCTCTTGGTAGTGTGGTGAACTGTAGGGGAAGAATGTTACAGGCACTGTCTGACTTGATTCCTTTCTTGTTCCTTCGGGATTAACTTTTCCTTTGTCACAGTGGAGGGTTCAATGTGATGTGGAAATGAGGGGCATATAGCAGAAAATGGCCATGAATTGTTTTTTTTAAGACATCAATTCAAAATGGTGGTGCGGAGTGTGGCTCACAGTAGCATCTGCAGGTGTTTCTGTGATTCCAGGTATCAATAGTTCATTCACTCAATAAGCAATAACTAAGGATCTAGATGTTTAACAAACCACCCAGTAGCTGGTAGCACAGTAGACAGAAAATGTTGGGCTTGGAGTCAGAAAGACCTGAGTTCAAATCCAGAATCAGACACTTCTAAGATGTGATCCTGGGCAAGTCACTTAATCTATTTGCCTCAGTTTCCTCAACTGAGAAAAAAAACAGAGATAATAATGTCACTTAATGCACAGGCTTGTTGTGAGGACCAAGTGAGATAACATCAAATGAGAGAAGATTTTAAAGCACTTAGCACAGCATCAGGCTCATAGTAGGTGCTTAACAAATGCCTATTCCCTTACTCTTCTATGTGCCAAGACCTTTGCATTAGACACCAGGCATAAAAAGACAGAAATGGAACAATCACTACCCTCCAGGAGTTTGCATTTTATTGTGGAAAAACAACATGTTGGCAGATGAATGAATAAAACATTTATTAAACACTTACTATATGCAAAGGAAAGTCAGACAGCCCTCCCCCTACACACACACACACACACACACACACACACACACACACACACACACACAGAACTCTAATTCTAATGGAGGAGACAACACGTAGGAAAGGTTTCAGCCACAAGTGAGATGGAATGGTCTCATGCTCCTTAAGGCGCAGCAGCAAAGAAAACAGAAATACCTTTTCTTTAATGTCATTCCCACTGATCAAATCATGCCAGTTTCTGATGTATGAAGAAGAACACAAATCATAAACAAATTAAATATACAATAATGTTGAGGGAGAGTAGGATACTAGCAAATAGTGGCATCGGGATAGGCTTAATTTAGAAAGTGACCCCTGAGTCAAGGTTTGAGGAAAGCTTAGGAAGTGAAGGTGAAGAGGGATTGCATTACAGGCTTAGAGCATTAATATTGGGAATAGTTCTCATTATTGTTCAGTGGTTCTCACATTGAGCTCAAAGGCTCAGTCTCAACAACACATACTGAACCATTTGCTTGGATGAGGGTTAGCTATAAGAGCAAGGGACTCTATGGTCCATGGAAGAGGAAGTTCGGATGTTCAGTTACCAGTCTTCCACACAGGTGGAGTGGTTTGGGTGTCTCAACAGCTCAGGTAATTTTCATGGTATTCTCAGAGGAGCCTCTTCCTCCCAAGCCTGGCAACGGGTTTGACTGGATTACACTCACCTCTAGCTTTAATTGACACAGTCTCTGCCAGACCTTACTGAGTAAATGACTATACTGCTTAGATCAGGAGTTACACTGTTGTGCCTTATTACTTCCTGCTGCTGCGGCTAGTCAAATATTTAGCCACAACTCAGATTTCCTCTTCTATCATCAAGCAGATGTCCATGTCCCAAACTCATTGGATGTGGGGAACAAAAGATAGTTTCCTTCTTTGACCACCAAAAAGAGGACTGGGGTGACATGACATGAGTTGCACCAACACGATGGGCGTGGTTCTGTACCAGAAGGAGAAGAGGGAGCTGTGAGGTGAATTAAGTACTTCAGAGCAAATCGAACAGAGCTCATTATAGAAATCTGGGATTTTTTGGTCTGGGGAAGGGAAGGACAGTGGATAGACCGAAAATACAACAAAAAGTCACCAAAAAAATAAAAAGATAATGACAGGACTTTATATGTACTTGGGAGGATCATAGACTTGAAACCGATGATGTACTTATTTTATAGATAAGGAAACTGAGGCACCAAGCCTGTATGCAACTATTATTTCTATGCAGATGATCCTCAGATCTATTTATTCTAGCCCTACCTTTCTCTTGCCCTTTACTTTCACATCAAATGCCTATTGGATATCTCAAACTGGATGTCCCATAGACATCTTGAACCCAACATGTCAAAAGGTATATTGGTTATCTTTCTCCCCAGACTCTCCCTGCTCCTTAACTTCCCTATTACTATAGAAGGTACCACCATCCATCCTTCTGTCACCCAGGGTCACAATGTAGGTGTCATCCTCAAATCTTTCCTCTCTTTTAGCCTCTATTTACAATCTGTTGCCAAGTCCTGTCAATTCTAACTTCACAATATTTGATCTATATGGTTCTTTCTCACCTCTGACATTGCCGCCATCCTGGTGCAGGCCCTCATTACCTTTTGGTTAGACTATACATAATTATTCTTTCCACATCATGGGGGTTAGGGATCTAGAAAATCTATGTAAATCTTTTTGGCCCTCCCTTCACACCAGAGAAGAAGTCTGATTTTTTTTTTCTTTTTCTTTTATGGGCTGTTTATAGTGTCTTATTGTAAAATTTGGATTAAGTATTTAGTCATGGGCTCTGTGTAATCTGCTGACCTTCATGTGTCATCTGCAGCTTCCACAAAACTCCCCCAACATTCCTATTTGATTTCGTATGCCCACCCACCATATATCAAAACCACAATGAGGGAAGTGGTGATGTGGAAGGAATAACTGTAACAGCTTTCTGGTTGGTCTCCGTGCCTCAAGTTTCTTCCTCCTAAAGTCAATCCTCCATTCAAAAAGATTTTCCTGAAACTCAGGTCTGACTATGTCACTGTCTATTCAATAAATACTAATCACTCTACTCTTTCAGGATCAAATATAAAATCCTTTGTTTAACTTTTAAAGTCCTCAGCCTTTATGACCTGGTCCTTTCCTACCTTGCCAGCATTCTTATATTGACTGCCCCTCATGCCTAGGAATCTTTCCCTCCTTCCCTCTGCTTCCTACCTTCCTTCAAGTCTCAGTTAAAGTCCTACCTTCTGCAACAAGCCTTTCCCAGTCCTTAATCTTAGTTCCTTCCCTCTAAGATTCCCTGTCTGCTTTAGTTTCCTTATTTATAAAATGAAGATAATAATAGCACCTACTTTCCAGGTTTGTTGTAATGATAAAATAAGATCATATTTGCAAAGCACTCTGCAAAGGTTAAAGCACCATATAATTATTATTATTATCACATAGTTGTTTGCACATTCTCTCCCTCATTAGAATGTGAGCTTTTGAGAGCAAAGAATGTGCTTTTTTGTTTGTTAGTTTGTTTTGTTTTTTGCCTTTCTTTGTAGCCCCAGTACTTAGCACAGTGCCTAGAATACAGTAAGTAGTTTAATAAGAAAAACTCTGACTCAGGCTCCACCTCGAATTTCCTGTGGCAATTTGTTTAAAGAACACGTCATGTACCCTTTTGAAGTTTGCAAAATCAAGCTTGAGACCTCAATGAAAGCTCCAGTTTTAACTGACTAGTTTCCTGTTTTTCATGATGTGGAAATATTAATCTTCTCCTCCTATCTGTAAAATTCCATTGAACATTACTTAATGTAACTGAATGGTATAAAAAGGCTGTGATATCTTTGTGGGGTGCTGTATAGTGATCATTATTTACTGACTGAATAAGCTGCAGCGAAATCTGTCTGACTGGTGCTGGCTTATTGACAGTGACTAAGTTGATGGATTTACCCAACAGTGGCAGCTGGTGGAACAGTGGATAGAACTCCGGGCTTCAAGTCAAGAAGACCTGAGTTTAAATCCAGTGTCAGATACTTACTGGCTGTAAGACTCTGGGCAAATCTCTTTGCCTCAGTTTCCTCAACTATAAAATGGGGATAATAATAACATCTACCTTCCAAGGTTGTTGGGGGATCAAACCAAACAAAACTTGTATAGTACTTAGCATGGAGCCTGGCACATAGTAGGTATTATATAAATACTTATTCCTTTTCCCAGTCACCACTTAATAAATGCTAGTTGACTGACTGACCGACCTTTCCATATAAGTGAGAATCCAGTTGCACTAGTCTCCTTGACATTTCTGAAACATGACAGTCCATGTTTTGCTTCCTGTGACTTCTTAGCTATTTAATGATTGAGATAGCCAGGTCTCTCTCCCTGTTTCCTTTGCTGGAAGAGGCCTCAACCACAGCAGATTCCCAGCCTCTGGGATTCTCACACAAACTGGTGACTTGGGATATCTATCTCTCCCCTCTTGGCACCTCACATCCTGAGGTCTCAAGGAAATGTATCTTAAAATTTTGATTTGAGAGCACATACTTGCCTTCTGCGTGAAAACAAACAAAACAAAACAAAACAAAACAAAACAAAACAAGCAACACTAGTCGCTAGTTAAAACTTGCGTCTACCCTCTCTAAAATGTAAATACCTGCAAGTCAAGATCTTATTTTAAGCTTAGAGTCCCCCACAACCAAGCACAGAGTTCTGTAAATAGAAAGTACTCAATCATGACTGATATCAGTGACTCAACCTTTCCTCCCAGAAAGTCTCTGGAGACTAGTAATTTTGAGACCCTAAAGGAGACTTATAATTAAGTGGGACTTAAATGCCTAAGAAAAAGAATGAGAAAATTATGCCCTCTCCTCACTCTTGACTTCTTTGCCCTACCTTTTTCTGCTATATGGCCACAGCTAGCCCAGTGTTTGGTGGGCTCCAAAAGAAGCTGTGGGAAGGAGAGGTATTATGCTGCCTAGCAGACTGAAGGTCACAGAGCCATTGAGGTCACGAAGAGTCAGGCATGACTAAACAACAACAATAACAAAAGGATAATAATAATAGGAACCTGATTATGCATATATGTTACAAGGGTTTTTCTTTGTTTTGCTTTTTTTAATTGGGAGTGGGAGAAAGAAAATAAGTGCTTGTTAATTAAAAAAAAAGATTTAAAGGAAAACAAAATAATAATTGCAACTATCTCACAGGGTTATTGTGAAGATGTAATGAGATAATGTATGTTAAGTGCCTCACAACCCGTAAAGTATTTTGTAAATATGACCTATAATTAGAGATTATCTGTTTTAACTCCCTTATTTGGTATATGTCCTCACCCTTAGTGAAGCCAAATAGTCATGTTCATGCTGTATAAAAGATGTTAATTTCCTTAAGAGTGAGAAGGAAGACTTCTTACTAGCAATGAAATAAAATGGATGAGTGAATGTTTCTGGGTTTCCCCAAGAAATACACTTGATGTTTTGGCTGCAGCCTGTTTTTCTAACTAACCTATCTACCCCCTTCTTATTAACAAACTCCTAAATTTCTGTTCCTTCCTTCTTTTCAGGTCAGATCACAACCTATGTTACTTTGGGCAAATTTCTTCTCCATCTCTGGGCTTCAGTTTCATCCTTTGGGGCCCCATCCAGCTTTAAATCACTGTTTCTTGCATAAAAAATCAGCTTCTAAAAGGAGGCAATATCCTCCTACCCATCCACTAGAGGCTACCAGATCCTCCATAGAGCATAGAATTTGTCTCCAACCTTTCTGGGGCTGGCAAGAGCAGGCCACCATAACACTGGCAAGAAGGTGGTAGTTTAGGTTGAAATCTCCTTTTATAGACATGCTTAGATAATAGGTAGTGGGAGGGATCTAGGAAGATACATGTAAGAGCTTCTGACTTTTTGTGTGTGGGCAGCTTGTAGTCCTCTACCTTCCATGAATTGCTAGGTTTGCAAAGCACATAACATATATTCTCATTTGAATCTTACAACAACCCCATGAGGTCCATGATATTATTTCCCTCATTTTACATATGAGGATATTGAGTCTGAGAAAGGTTAAGTTACTTGCCCAAAATTGCACAGCTAAGTAAATAAGTAGACAAAACAGAAATTTAAATTTGGGTCTGTCCTCCAAGTCCATCACTAATCTATCTCCTAGCTGATAGGGATTGGGATATAGTTTCCATGAAGGTTAATGAGGGCCACTTGGGTGGGAAATGGACAAATAGAGAACAGAGCTAGCCAGCATAAAATTAGCCTGGAAAATCAAATGCATCCACACACCAGTTGGATTCAATAAACTGAATCCATTTTCTTTGTTGAACTCATGCATCACATCATCTGTCACCTGATGCTGAACCCTTTGAAACCTACAACTCAGACTTGGATTTGTGATGAGTTTCAATTTTCCATCAGCATTCCTATTTGACTTCACTTCCCACATCTAGCCCTTTCCAGTTCATTGATCCATTCTCTAAGTCCTGGTATTGGTTTCCAACTGCCATTACTGATGGAGTATCCTCATTATATTTTCTCCTCAAGTTCTTTAAGCACAAAATGATTCAAAGAATATCATGGCACCCTCAATGAAGCCATAGTTCTTTCCTGACTCCTGACTCCCTGGCTTTCTGCCCAGGGGCTGAACATCATGGCCCACTATTTTCCCACTCTTGTTATGTAATCTCACTCTGGTACAGGGAGCTAACAACCATGGTGAACCCTCTTTTAATGGAGCTGTCACACATACAGGTCTAAATTCTTTCCAGAAGCAGGAACTAGACCCTTCTGTGATTGAGAATATAGCCCTTCAGGAGCAACAACAGGAATATTTTGGTATACAAAGAACAAAAAAAGAATATTGTACATGGGGGGGGGAACTTCTGTTATATGATTTGTTTTTAAAGGTATGTTATATTTAATAAGTAGCAAAATTACATTGTTTGTGTCCCTTTCTGAAATTCCTTTTTGTTTTCTTCTGTATTTTTAATACTTCATTGATATTCTTTTGTTATTTTTTCTTTTGCTTTTCTATTGGTCCATACTAATTCTCCTAAGCAACCAAAAGAAACCAACTTTCAAAAAAAGAAAAAAGAAAAAAGGGGCAGCTAGGTGGTGCAGTGGATAGAACTCTGGCTTCGGAGTCAGGAGGACCCATGTTCAAATCCTGTCTCAGACACTTATCACTCTAGCTGTGTGACCCTGGGCAAATCACTTAGCCCTGATTGCCTCACCAAAAAAGCAAAAAACAAAAACAAAACCAAAAAAACTTTCTAAGAATTGTAAAACAAAACAGATCAACACAATGACCATGTCTGAAAATACTTTGTCTCATCCTAGTTCTCTAGTCCATCATTCCTCTGACAATAGCTTGCTTCATCAACAGTGTTCTGAAGTCATGATTGGTCCCTGTACCAATTAGAGTTCTGATGTTTTTCCACGGTTGTTTTCCTGTACATGGTTGTGGTCATTGGCAAATTGTTTTCCTGATGCTTGTTAATTGGGGGGAAGATTGTTTAAATTTAAAAAATGGTCTTCAGATTTTACTTATTTGTTGTTGTTGTTGTTGTTCAGTCATTTCAGTCATGTCTGACTCTTCATGACCCCTTTTGGAGTTTTCTTGTCAAAGATATTGGAGTGCTTTGCCATCTCCTCTCCAGATTGTTTTACAGATGAGGAAACTGAGGCAAACATGGTTAAGTCTGGGATCACACAGGTAGTAAGTGTCTGAGGCTGGATTTAAACGCAGCTATTCCTGACTCCAGACCCAGCACTCAATCTGCTGTGCCACCTACCTACACCATTAGTTCATTCAAGTCTTCTGTGGATTGCGTGGGAAGGTGGGGATGGGAGTGGGCGTTTGCACAGCACTGTGTGATACCTTCTATTCGGAAGCTCCAACCAATGGATCTGTAAACTCCATGGAGGGCACTAGTGTGGATTTTTTCAACAATTTCTCAATATTTTCTCATGAACTATAATAGAACCAGTTAGCTCTCATGGATCAATTAATGGAAGATTTGGTTGTTATAATCTGAATCGAGCTATCTAAAATTAAGCTGGCACAAACCCTCTCAGAGCTCATTAAACATCATTCTGGAACCTAGACATTCTTCAGTGTCCAACCAAACCAACAACAAACCCTGTGCACCCACTTCATTCTCCAATTCATGTCTGTGTCTCATCTCCTCAAAAGACTATGTAACCCAGAGGGTACCAGGCTCCAACAGACACCAGCAAAATGGACTCAGTGTATTGCAGAGGAAGAGTGCTTATGTTTCTATATTCACAGACACTACTTTGTGACATGCTAATCTAAAGGCCAAAGGAGATGGAGCTCTGTGATGAAGGGGCCTCCAAAAGCAAATCTTTCACTCTTCTGGAAATCCAAACCACATATTCCTGATCCTTGACCTAGATTTTTTAGAAAAATGGGTACTCTAAAATTGGCATCTGGTAACTTGAAATATTTTTCATTTTTTTTTAACACCGCTGACTCTGGAATCATTTGATTAATCTTGTCCCAGGAGCCTCCATCCTCTCAAATTCTATTTATCCCTTGAATAGGCCTAGGAAGGAGACAGCTAGATGGTACAGTGGATAGAGCACCAGGCCTGGAATGAGGAAGATCTGAGTGAAAATCTGGCCTCAGACATTTACTAGCTCTTTGAACCTGGGCAAGTCACTTAACCCCCTCCTTGCCTCAGTTCCTTGTCTGTAAAACAGGGACATGTTAGAGAAGGCAATAGCAACCCCCTTCAGTATCTTTGCCAAGAACACCCTAAGGACTTTGTCATGGGGTCATGTAGAGTTGGATGTAACTGAATGACTGAATAACAACAAAGGCCCATGAAGGAAGAGTGCCACGAACTGTGGGCAAAAGCCCTGCAGAAAAGATTCATCAGGCCTTCCACTTCCCCTTCCGGGCCTTCATGCTGTTAGTAGGGATGGGGTTGGGCCAGATGGTTAAGGTTCTGTACTATCAGACTCACAATGTCCTTATAGTGAAGGCTTAGCACACTCTGCCCCTTGTCCTCCACTGGTTAGAGAGGTACATGAAGATTCAGTTCGCTAAATTGGAACTAAACAGGACCTGCAACCTTTTTTTTTTTCAGATTTGGGAAGGCAATAATAAAAACAACTGACATTTATATATCTCTTTAAAATTTACAAAGTATTTTACATACATCATCTCATTTGAGTCGCTCAATAGCTCTGTGAAGGTCTTATACTGTAGACCTTATAATCATCTTTATGAGGATGAAAAAACTGAGGTTTTGAGAGGTTAGGACATTTACCTGTGGTTACATAGGTAAATATTCCAGGTGGACTTTGAAGCAAGGTCTTCCTGTTTCCAGATCCAGGACTTGACCCTCTAGGCCATAGTTCCTCTCAGTGGAATGGAATGGAAGATAATGGATTTTCAGAACTCTGTGCTGATAGTAGTGCTTTTTGGAGTGTGCAGTGTGCTGATAGTGTTTGGGAGTGGTTTTTGTTGCTTGTTTGTTTTAGCCATTCATTAACTTAAATTTCGTGTAGCACTAGGGGACCCTCTCACACGGGGAGCCTACAAACACTACCCCAGGTTTGGGGAACATTGTGTGTTTTGGGAGGGTATAGAGAATGCCAGCATACAATGGAAACCATAATTCACAAGCTCCCACCAATGTCTGTGTGTTTTTTCTTTGAAATTTTTACTTTGTAATCTATTTCAAATTGTGACCTAATCCTAGAACCCCAATCAGTATGTCGCCTTGATTAAAGACTATGCTACAATAACTTAAGAGCTGTGACAAAGCCAACTCTTTATGAAACTGGAGAAATGCAAATATGAGAAGGAGGAAATAAAAGTCCTTGTAGCACATAATAGGTTATAGAGAAGGTATTAATAGACCCAGGAAAAATGAAGCCAATTTGGCAATAGGAGGCACCCTATTGACCACAAAGGATTTACAACTTTTTAGGATTGTGGACCACCTTCAACACTGTATTCTGTACTTTTGTGACTTGACAACAACCCTCATAGATTTTCTCTAGCACCAAATATATTTTCAGTGGATCTCTGCTACTGCTATTACTTTTAAGCAACTAAAAAGATGGCTCACCTCTATCCCTACATCATCATATCCAAATCCACCATAGCCTTTTGTTGTGGAGATATGGATCTAATGTATCAGTAGGAGTAATCTTCCAAATGGGCCACCCTGCTATGATATTTTACCTTTATACATCTTGTTCATGGAAGTTCTTTGCAGCCAAAAAGTAAATATATGCTTTGGGGGAAAGAGCTGGTATTAATGAAGATAAAATAATGGCATCATTTGATGGGGTCTAGCAAACCACGGCGGTCCATCCATATCACAAAAACCTGGGACACCTAGAACAGGCTGAAAAATTCAAGCAGTGACAAATAAAGGCATCACTTTTTAAGCGGTTTTAAATTATCTGTAGTATTTGCACCAAGTCTCTACAATCAAAAGCAGGCATATTGTCATGGAGACTACAATATTCCCAACCCATCTGCCAGCCACTCATGTAAGCAATATTACATCTAGAAAATTTCCAAGCCATGCAACCTTACCTAGATCTCATCAAGCTGAACTGACAACAGCTCACAGAAGACAACACTCTCAGATAAGCTGCCCACCATCCAAGCAAATTGTACTCTTCCCTTCCTACAAGGAGAAGTGTATCTGATGGAATCTTCCATTTATAGTCAAGGTTATGTCCCTACCCCTGCAACCTTCTTAAGGAGGCTTGGTGGGCAATACACACAGGCCTTGTCAAGACCCTTTGAAGTCTCACAGAAATTCTGGTGACTCCATCTTAGGTCTGATGTCAACTAGTCCTATGGAGGTTGTTCCTGAATGGAGGACTCTAAAGGAAAATCCCTTTAGCTATTACAAACATTCTTACCCTTCTGCATTCCTGGGAATAAGCAGCAATGCTTCTGCCTTCATAAAGGTATGTGTTTAGATTGGTGGTAGGCATTGTCTCAATGTACCAGCTCCCCCAAAGCACCTGAGGCATCTTGGTTATTCTTCAAGGAATTTTTTCACCTATATAGTCTCCTATCCTAACCCACTTTGGATAAGGGTCCACAATTTTTATTTTTTATGGTTTTAGTCCATCAGTTAAAACAGACATGGCAAAGAGAGAAAGAATTTGAAAGATGTTGGGTCCAATTTGGCCTTGACAAAAATTGAAGGGCCTAAAGAGAGTGTTAAGCTGCTGTCCTTGATGCTGATTGAGTTCTTTTTATTTAGAGAGTGAAGGAGAAAATAATTAGGGGAAGGTGGAGAAGGCCTGGCACCTTAAGTGAGAATGGAAGTTTGAAATTCAGTGCAATAAGTCAACAGTAGGAATTGGAAAGATAAGTAAATGAATTAAAGGGGAAAAAAGCCAGGTAAGCAGAGCTAAAACCAGAAATTACTGAATAGACCTGAGATGAGAGTTGGAAGAAGGAAAGGTTTGAGTTTCATACTGTAAGAGTTTAGTGGGTTTTTTTTTCTTTTGGCTAGGCAATGGGGTTAAGTGACTTGCCCAGGGTCACACAGCTAGTATGTGTTATGTGTCTGAGGCCGGATTTGACGTCAGGTCCTCCCGAATCCAGGGCCAGTGCTCTATCCACTGCACCATCTAGCTACCCCATAAGAGTTTAGTGTTGAATAACAGATGAGGAATCAAGTTTGACAAAGAGCATCAGCGGACATGAGGTGGCTTATTACACCCCTATCCTGGATCACAGGAAAAATTATCTATAGCTTAAATTTGACTCATGTCTAGAAGTGATAAGTAAAAATGCTTCATATATATATATATATATATATATATATATATATACACACACACACACACACACACACACACACACACACACACACACACACATATAAAATATGATCTAAAAATACTTTGTCTATTTTACATTTAAGGAGGCTTGATGGGCCTTTACAACTAGTTATTTTCTCTACATAAGAGACTCTTAAATATGTATTGACAAAGACTTAATCATGGAGCAATAACTTGTAACTACTCTCATATTCTCCTGGGAGATTGAGAGTAAATACATCAAAACATGAGGCATTTTGGGAGATTGTTAAGTCAGCATTTCACTTTTGACTCCCCAGTGTAACTTAGTCTGTCTCTGTCTGTGTCTGTGTCTCTATCTCTGTCTGTCATCACTGAACCCATACTTTACACTTTTGTAGCTTGGCTGGACTAGCTACAGCTTGGATTCCCCTGGTCTAGCCTTTGTTAAGGGATCCCTTGAACTTGTCCTTTTGAGTTACCATATTTTCCAGAAACTCTGGACCCAGAGTGTGCAAGAGACCCTGAACATGTTAAGGACAAAGATTGCTCTAACCTTCCATTCCCAGACTTGACATAACATGTTGTTTGCACCCTAAGCTGAATTCTGTATGTGTCCTTGGGAGTCAGGACAGGCACCAGTCAGTCTGCACTAGACTGGGAAATTGCTTTGTGCATCTGGGATCCTTGTAGATAAACAGGCCATTGTATCTTCATAGTATAAGCAATTTCTAAGAGAAAAGAATGATGCTTTTGCCATCATAACTATTCATGATTTCTCCTCCCCTGCCATTCCCATTTAGGTGGAGATTTCTGTTTCTCTTTCTCTTTGCCTCAATTTCATAAATATGTAAGTTTCTGTTTGGATTGTGAATTCTTTGCATTTGCCTATGGTTATACATGCATATTCATTTCTCTTGTAATAAAACTAGTTTTTCATGTAAATTTTGTGAAGTTGTGATTGCTTGTTGACATCTTCAAGAGCTCAATATGATCTCCATTCCATGATGTCTCCATTTCTGAGATTTTCTATGGCAGGAAAGAAGAAAGAAGAGAAAAGGAACAGAGCCAAGATGGTGGAGTAAAGGCAGGGACCCACCTGAGCTCTCTCCCAAGCCCCTTTAAATAATGACTCTAAACAAATTCTAGAGTGGCAGAACCCACAAAAGGCACAATTTTCAGCCCAACACAACTTGGAAGGCCAGCAGAAAAGGTCTGTTGCACCTGGGTGAGAGTGGGACACAGTCTAGCACAGGTTGCACCAGCACAGACCAACCCCAGCAAACTGGAGCAGGCCTTGGAAGCCACTGAATCAGCAGTGGCTGCTTCTAGAGCTCTCAGCCCATAGACAGTAAGGAGGTCAAACAACTGGTCAGAAGATTACAGAGTTCTTTTTGCTGGCACTGAGGTAAGACTTTGTTGCTTTGGCCATACTTGGCTCTGGGTCACAGTCCTGGGTGACAGTCCCAGGGCCAGGAGGAGCACTAGTACACCCAAAGCTTGTAGCCACAGAAGAGGAGGGACCCTCCTCACATTTCCAGGGCAGAAAATAATGCTTGTGGTCACTCAGGAAGTACAGCACAGGCCAGGAGAGTAATAAACACCTCTCCTTAGATCATACCGCCTTGGAAGACCTGAAAACTTGCAAGTCCCTAGAAGTATATCTGAAAATAGCTGCACAAAACCCCCAAAAGCTTGGAACAGTGCACCCTCTATTCTGGAAGCAGAGCCCTACTTTGACAAAGAGTTAAACGTCAAGTAATAGTCTGGGAAAATGAGCAAAGAAAAAAAAAATCTGACCATAGAAAGTTGCTATGGTGACAAGAAGATCAAAACACACACTCAGAAGGAAACAAAGTCAAAGGTCCTATATCCAAAGCCTCCAAGATAGTCTCAGAAAAGCTCAAAAAGGATTTTGAAAATCAAGTAAGAGAGGCAGAGGAAAAATTGGGAAGAGAAATGAGAATGATGCAAGAAAATCATAAAAAATGAGTCAACAGCTTAGTAAAGGAGACATGAAAAAATACTGAAGATAATAACACCTTACAAAACAGACTAGGCCAAATGGTAAAAGAGGCTCAAGAAGCCAATGAAAAGAAGAATGCCTTAAAAAGCAAAACTGGCCAAATGTAAAAGGAGGCATAAAAGCTCAATGAAGAAATAGTGCCTTAAAAATTAGAATTGAAAAAATGGAAGCCAATACTTTATGAGAAATCAAGAAACAATAAAACAAAACCAAAAGAATGAAAAAAATAGAAGACAATATGTAATATCTCATTAGAAAAACAACTGACCTGGAAAATAGATCTAGGAAAGATAAATTTAGAATTATCATACTACCTGAAAGCTATGATCAAAAAAAGAGCCTAGACATCATTGTTCAAGAAATTATCGGGGCAGCTAGGTGGTGCAGTGGATAGAGCACTGGCCCTGAAGTCAGGAGGACCTGAGTTCAAATCCAGCCTCAGATCAAACACTTGACATGTACTAGCTGTGTACCTTGGGCAAGTCACTTAACCCCAATTGCCTCACTAAAAAATTTTAAAAAAGACATAAAAAAAGAAATTATTAAGGAAAACTGCCCTGATATTCTAGAACCAGAAGGTAAAATAGAAATCGAAAGAATCCACTAATCACCTCCTAAAAGAGATCCCAAAATGAAAACTCCCAGGAATATTATACCTAAATTCCAGAGCTCTCAGGTGAAGGAGAAAATATTGCAAGAGTCAGAAAGAAACAATTCAAGTATTGTGGAGCCATGGTCAGGATAACACATGATTTAGCAGCTTCTACATTAAGCATAGCAGAGCTTGAAATATGATATTCCAGAGGGCAAAGGAAGTAGGATTACAACCAAGAATCATCTACCCAGCACACTGAGTACAATCCTTCAGGGGAAAAAATGGGCATTCAATGAAATAGATGACTTTCAAGAATTCCAGATGAAAAGACCAGAGCTGAAGAGAAAATTTGACTTTCAAATACAAGATTCAAGAGAAGCATAAAAAGGTAAACAGGAAAGGGAAATCATAAAGGACTTAATAAGGTTGAACTGTTTACATTCATGCATGGGAAGATGGTACTTGTAACTCATAAGAACTTTCTCATTATTAAGGCAGATTGAAGGAGTGTATATATAGATAAAGGGCACAGGTTTGAATTGAATATGAAGGGATAGTATCTAAAAAAAATTAAAGTAAGGGGGTGAGGGAGGAAAGTACTGGGAGAAAGGAAGAAGGAGAGGTGGAATGGAGTAAATTATATGACATAAAAGAGGCAAGAAAAAGATTTTATAGTGGAGGAGAAGAGGGGGAGTGAGTGAACCTTACTCTCATCAGAATTGACTCAAAAAGGAAATAATAGACACACTCAATTGGGTATAGAAATCTATCTTACCCTATAGGAAAGTAGGTGAGGAAGTGGATAAGAAAAGGGGAGTTTTTGATATAAGGGAGGGCAGATTGGGGGAGGGGGTAGTTAGAATCAAAACACTTTTGAGGAGGGACTGGATGAAAGGAAAAAGAAAATAGAAAAAACATGGGAAGAATAGGATGGAGGGAAACACAGTTAGCAATAGTAATTGTGAAAAAAAATTACTGAGGAAAGTTTCTTTGATAATGGCCTCCTTTCTCAGATGTATAGAGAATTGAGTCAAATTTACAAAAATTAGAGCCACTCCCCAGTTGATAAATGATCAAAAGATATGAATGATTTTCAGATGAAATAATCAAAACTATCTATAGCCATATGAAAAAAATGCTCAAACTTACTATAGATTGGAGAAATGCATATTAAAACAATTCTGAAGTACTACCTCATACCTGTTACATTGCTTAATAGGACAGAAAAGGAAAATGACAAATGGAGGAGGGGATGTGAGAAAATGAGACATTAATGCACTGTTGGTGGAGTTATGAACTAATTCAGCCATTCTATAGACCAATTTAGAACTATGCCTAAAGGACTATAAAATCATGCATACCCTTTGACCTACCAATACCACTACTAGATCTGTATCCTGAAAGAGAAAAAACAAAAGGAAAAGGATTCATATGTGCAAAAATATTTATAGCAGCTCTTTTCTGGGAGCAAATAATTGGAAATTGAGGGGATGCCCATCAATTGGAGAATGGCTGAACAAATTGTGGTATGTGATTATGATGGAATACTATTGTGCTATAAGAAATGATGAGTAGAATGCTCACAGAAAAACCTGGAAACACTTACATGAGCTGATGCAAAGTGAAAGCTAACCATTATGTACAAAGTAACAGCAATATTGTAAGATGATCAGCTGTGAATGACAACTTTTCTTAGCAATACAATGATCCAAGACAACTCTGAAGAACTTATGATGAAAAATGCTATCCATTGCTAGAGAAAGAATTGATGATGCCTGAATACAGATTGGCGCATATTTTTTTTTGGTTTTTTTTGAGGGTCTTTTTTGTCTATATTTCCTTTTGTAACAGACTATTATGGAAATGTTTTGCATGACTACACATGTGTAACCTATATCAAATTGCTTGGCTTCTCAACGAGAGAATTTGGAACTCAAAATTTTAAAAACACTTGTTAAAAATTGGTTTTATATGTAACTGGAAAAAAATACTAAATAAGAAAAATAAAATAAAAAAGAAAGAAGAGAAAATCCAGAGGTCAGAGTTACTTCCAAGTGAGTAGCCCTTTGTGCTTTAGAAAATAGTAGCTTAAAAAAAAAGTAGTCAAAGAAAAAGAAAATACAGCCAATCTGCAAACTCCTCCCCTGATGTTATGATGGGGTCAAGGGATTGCAGAATCATTCTGAAATTCCAAGTGCCTCAGCACGTGTTCTGCAGCTTGGAGGATCTCAGGTGATTACCCCAAATATATTCACTATCCAGCCATAGCAATGCCTTTTAAAGCACAATGCATATTTAATATAAAAAGTCAGGGCACAGAGCAATGAGTAAAAATTGATGAGATTCTGATTTTGGTTCAATGTTAAGAAAAGTTTCCCAATTATTAAAGCCGTCTCAAAGTGGAATGGGCTGCCTTGGGAACTAATGGGTTTTCTTTTGCTAGAGGTTTTCAAGAAGAAGCTGGATGAACATTTGTCAGTATTGTTGTTGCAAGTATCTTTGCATTGGATTAAGCTGCCTATTTCCAACCCTGACACTAATTAACTGTATGATATTCAACATGTCACTTTCCTTCTCTAGATTTCAGTTCCTCAACTATAAAACAAAGGTATCTGGCTAGAGAAGGGTGTTATCATAGACCTGTGTGGCAGTCTGATAAAGCCCAGAGACCTCATCTCAGAATAATGTTTTATATGCATAAAATAAGATTGTATTTGAAATCCATAGGATTAGAAGGGAAATCAATTGTATTAAAATGTAGTTATCAAAATATTGAAAAAAACAAGTTCATAAACCTAAGGTTAAGAAATCCTGACTAGATGATAAGCTTCAAGATGCTTTCCAGATATAACATTTTATAAATCACTTATGTAGTTCAATTGGTATTCATGGACTTCCATTCCATCAAGCAACTTGATGCCAGGTGGTGAGAGATCTGCAAGTTTCTCCTTCTGTATTTATTATTTCTCTCCTTAGAATTACATGACCAGTAGGAGTGGGGAGCCCTCTGCTGTCAAATTCTTTCTGTAGTTTATCAGAGACCCTAGTGTTATGCCATGTAACATCCTGGAAAACACAACTGGATTTAACCAGCATTTTCAGTTTTTAGGATGCCCAAGTAGCAGGTTCAGCGTAAACAGAAAATGACCAGGGCAATAAAGAATTGCTCAATAAAAGCATGTCTCAGGATTGTAAGCTGTACCCTGAAATTGATGATCTGAATAGAAAAGAATAATGCTCACAAATTTTGTGATGTGTTTATATATGTAGGCCTTATTTCATAGACTGACAATGCGTGAAGGGTTTTTGTGTGGTGTTTCTCACTGTATTTGTTCATAACCTCCACCCAGGAGCTGAGACCAAAGATTATTTAAATACTCAGTTATTTAGCATGAGTATGAAGTATGTCATACCTCAAGTTGTTTTCACATCTTGCTCTAATCTGGGGCCACCTTTGCATCCATAGGGAAGACACATATTGGCAGCCAAAGCCCAGACAGATTCTGAACAGTTCTTCACTCACTGCTGCTAACACTGTAGCAAGGTTTCAGAGTGCCTACAAAATCATTCTGTTCTGTTCAAAAGCAGTTAGTGTTTGGGAAAAAATGAAGGCAGCAAATTTTCTGTGACTTAGGAGAAACTTCACCAGATACTTAAAAGAATGAAAGAAGGGAAAAGGGAAGAATATTCTAGCATTCACTGCATTTATATATAAATTCTTTGGCCATAACTTACATCAGTTTATATATTGGATATATGTGAGTCTATGAGTTCATTTGTATTTTATCACTCCTATTCAAAAGCATGTTTTCCCTTGATCAAGATTTTCCAGAGAATGCAAAGGGTCTTATTTAAGTGGAAAATAGAAATCACTGTAACAACCTTTTGTATTTCTTTCTATAATTCTTTCAGTCTCCCCATAAATTCTCTTGCTTATATTCCTATCTAGAAGGATTTCTAAGAACCTCATTATGCCATATTTATCTCAGCTACAATATGTATTCACCTGAGATTGAGTCATTGGTCCCAAGTTACTCAATGAGTCAGTGGCATAGCTAGGAATAGAATCAGAACACACTGATTCTGAATCTCATGCTCAGACCACATTCCTTCCCCCACTCCTTTCTCTAGTCATTCCTTTCCTCATCAGTTTTTTTTTGGGGGGGCAGAGAGGAGAGGTTACTTCCTAGTTATTATATAATATAGATCAATGTTGGGAAGAGACAGAAGGATTTGGGTTCTGGTACATATTTGGTTTTCTCAGTACCCCCAATGGAAGTGTTTTGTCAGTAGGTACTTGATAGGAAAAGATGTCCATAAATGGGAATAAAACTAATGACGATAGCTCACATTTATATAGCAACCTGCAGTTTACAAAACACTTTCCTCTGAACAAATCAGTGTTTAAGTAACACCATTTGAATAGATGAGGACAACTGAGGCTTATAGAGGTGAAATAATTTACCATCATAGATTTAGAACTGAAAGGAACTTTAGATGAACAGATTTATTTCATTCTCTCTATTTACATTTGAACAGATCCAAAGAGGGGTAAGAATTTGCCCAAAGTTACGGAATTTAAACTTAGGTCCTTTGACCTTAGTCTCAGCATTCCTTCCATTGTACCATGCTGTTACCCTCAAAACTTTGCAGGTGTCTCTGACACAGCCATGTATCTTCCATGTCTAGTCACCAAGTTCTGTGTATTTTTCTTTCAGTAGATGCTAATCTTTCCTCTTCACTTATATTGACACCACACTAGGCAATTTCTTTCATTTTCTCAAGTCTGGATTGCAGTAATAATGTCTTAGTTGGCTTTCAACTTGAGACCCTCTCTATTCTAATTCATCCTGTACTCCTTTACCAGAAAAATGCTTCTTTAAAACTTTATTCCCTTACTCCTATATCCTAAAACCTATAATAGTTTTCTGTTTTTTACTACATAAAATTAAGCTCTTCTTTCTAGTTTTCAATGCCTACAATAGTAGTATGACTCCACGCTATTATCACAACTTTTTTTTTTTACCCCTCTTGGAAATGTACTCTTTATCTAATGGAGCTGACATTTTTCACTGTTCTCTAAACACATAGTGCTCAGTCCCAATTTCATTTTTTCACTCAAGTATTTCCCCTTGCTTCCAACATCCTTCCTTCTTATCTTCAGCTATCTAAAATCTAAACATCATTCAATGCCAAATATGTCACTTTCTAAGCCAAAGTCTTCCCTGATTCCTCCATCCAATATTGAGTTATTCAGCTTCAATTTCTTGAATTTTCATCTGAACATTTACCACAACTAGAGGCTGAACTATATTACTTAGTATTTTATTATTTACTTGCTTATATTTTTTCCTGTAATTGTTTCTTGTAGGTTAGTTTTATATCCCTAACTTTTGTAGATATTGGATAAAGGGACTATGAAAATATTTTCTCTCCCTTAGAAAGTAACTGTGAATTTAGGGACACTACCTATATTGCCAATATTAAAATAGTGCAAGGTTTAAAAAAGATTTTAGTAGATCAGAACAATAATTTTAACATTCAAATTTGTGTTATGAAATCTTTTATTTTCTCAACTGAGCTTTCATCGATTTTTTTATTTAGTGCAATTCAATTCAACACACATTTATTAAGTACTTACCCTGGGGAAGGCATTATGCTAACCCTTGGGGATACAAAGACAAAAATCAAAATCACTACCCTCAAGGAGCTTACATTCTATTTGGGGTGAAATAATATACACATATATGCATACACGTATATATGCATACATACATGTACAAATCAAAAGCAAGTACAATTTTTTTTGATGGGAAGGAGAACACTAACATTTGAGGGGATTAGGAAAGAACTCAAGAAGGAAGTGGCATTTGAATACATCCTAGGAGAAAGGTAAGGACTGCAGAGAAGTAGAGGTAAGGAGGGGGAGACCTTTTCAGGTAGGGCAGCCTATGGCGAAGGCAAGAAGGCAGAAGGGTATCAATGACTTATCATATTAGTAATCTGGATCTGATCCTAATGTAATAACATGTGCAAAGCATCTTGGAGTAGTATATAAATGTTATCTTTTAAAACACCTAATTATTATATTAATGTCGTCTTTGAAAACTCCTTTCTCCTTTCATTTAAAATGGCTTCCTTTCTTCTCTCCCTCCTTTCCTTCCTTCCCTCTCTCTCTCCACTTCCTTCCTTTCCTCCCTTTTTCCCTTCCTTTCTTCTTCCCTTCTTTCTTCCTTCCTTCCTTCCTTCCTTCCTTCCTTCCTTCCTTCCTTCCTTCTTCCTTCCTTCTTTCCTTTCTTTCTTTCTTTCTTTCTTTCTTTCTTTCTTTCTTTCTTTCTTTCTTTCTTTCTTTCTTTCTTTCTTCTTTCTTCTTTCTTTCTTTCTTTCTTTTCTTTCTTTCTTTCCTTCCTTCCTTCCTCCTATCTCCTTTCTTTCCCTCTCTCACTCCCCTCTTTTCCTTCTCTTCTGGTCTCTCCTTTGTTTTATTACTCCTCCCTCGTCAACATTCTGACTGTTCTTGCTTTTCAGTTCCTTACTTTGTATCTTCCGTTTTTCTTCCCCTAGCCTTCCCCTCCAGCCCAACTGGCCCATCCCAGCACTCTGGCCAGCTCCTTTCGACCCCGCCTCTGAGGTGCAGGCGTTAGGGGGCGGGGCCGGAGAAAGGGCCTGGGGGATGGAGCTAAAGAGAAGGCGAGAGGGAGGAAGGGAGCCTGGAGAGGAGGAAGTCGGGAGCGCGCGCGTAGACAAAACCGGGAGTGCGGACCGCCCGGCTATATCTGCGCCTGCGCAGTGGGACTCGTGGGGCCCGACGGGACGGAGGAGACAAGATGGCGGTGCGAGCGATGCGGGGGATCGTGAACGGGTCCGCGCCCGACATGTCCAGATCCGGCAAGGGCCCCATGTCAGGGGCCCGGGAACAGGCGCTGGCCGTCACCCGAGACTACCTCTCTCAACCCCGCCTCAGTGAGTACCAGAAGGCGGAGAGCGCCGGCCCTTTTCCCCTCCGACCCCCTCACCTGCCGAGGCGAAGTGTCCCTCCCTCCGTCCTCCCTCCTGCCCCCCAGAGCGAACCCCAGTGTGCCCCCGTGGGAGCCGCGTTTGCCCTCCCTCCGTCCATCAGTGCTCCGTCCATCCGGCAGGCTTTGGGGCAGGACGGGAACCCCCTTCCCCCCCAGAGCCGGACTCAGCTGCTTGATGCTGGCGCCCGCCGCCCAGTCGGGGAGTTTTCCTCCCCTGCAGGCCGTGGAAGCGCCCGGCTGTCAACTTGCCGCTGAGCCTTAGGCTCGGGCTTCGCTATTCGAGGGGCCGCGAATCTGGCCCCGCCTCCCCTCCCCCGGGGTTCTTAGGTGTGTGCCGAGCTCGAACTGCCAGCCATTCCTGTCATCGTGGTCAGGGTCTCCCCGGAGGAGGGGAGACCATGGAGCCTGGGCTTGGCCTTCGGAGGGGGAGGGAAGCTAGCTCCTAGGAGGATGCTGAGGCTCGTAGTGGAGAACTGCAAGGAGCCTTCGAGGTCATTGAGCTCAGTCGTGATTCCCGTTCTCGGAGGGCCAGGAATTCTCCTCAAGTCATCCAGCTAGACAGTGACAGAACTAGAGTCCAGATCTGGCTTGCACTTCGTGATGCTGCGGACGAAGCCTGATTGCCCTGGTTCTTCCCCCCCCCCCCCCCCCGCTCCCAGCCCACCCTCTATTCCTATAGGCTTATTTTCCTTAATCTTTTTTGCTTTGCAGTGTTCAGTGCTGCTGTCATTATAGGAAGGCCTTAACAAGCCATGTTAGGGAAACCAGATTCGTAGCAGAGGAGATGGAGCTCTCAGTGGCTCAAAGAGTCCAGTTTCACAGTAACTGCTATGTTCTCCTTGGACTGAAGATGAACAGACTGGACCATATTTGGAGTTGTTTTGTCAGTGTTTGATTTTCCATTGTGGTGTTTCTAAATTGGTGAAGTTGAATTTTTACAATTTACCATAATTGCCCGCATAGTTCTTGTCCCTGGGTGGTTCTTTGCATGACTGAAAATAAGATAAAGGGTTTTTGCCGAGGCTTTTCTCCTGGCTGACTAATACGGCCTTGATCACTCACCGTGTCATGTGACAGCACTGCAGAGTAACAGGGAATAGGAGCAAAACTGACTTCCTCATCCTCGGTATGTCCCATTCTTTGGAGGACCTATTAAATAGAAATTAGTTTCTGAAGTCCAGTATTAACCAAAGTGAGGAATTCTTGACAAATGTATCGATTTTTTCCATAGATTTGGGAAATAAATGCTTAAGAATCTTTGTTGTGTTAAGTCTTTTCATTCATGTCGAACTCTTTGTGTGGATTCTTTGTGTGGACTCTTTGTGTCCCCATTTGAGGTTTTCTTGGCAAAGAGACTGGAGTCATTTGCCATTTCCTTCTTCAGCCCATTTTAAAGCTGAGGAAACTGAGACAAACAGGGCCCACAGCTAGTAAGTGTCTGAGGCTTAAGAATCTACCATTATTCAATTACACAAACATTTACTGACCAGTACCTGTCTGCAAGGCACTGAAGATAGGGATGGAAACAAAACAAAACAAAACATGGTCCTTTCCCTCAAGGAATTTAACATTCAACTGGAGGATTCTTGTGTCAGGTGAAGGAAGGAACCTTTCCTTTTGAGTTAGGAAAGCTGGCACTAAATAGCTATGTGACCTTGGGCAAGTCACACTTTCTGGCACTCATTTTCCAATTTTGTACAGTAGTGGATTTGGAGTAGATGTTTTCCAAGGTCTATTCCAGCTATGTAAATCTTTAAATAAACTACTTTTTCGTGGGTGTTGTTCATATATTCTTTTTTTTCCTTTTGTCTCAACTTATTTCCAGGGGTGTTTGCAAGAAAAAAAAATTGTAGCATTAGAAAGGTGAAGTAGTTCCAAAGGGGGATTTGCAGTAGTTATTCAATGTATACTTTGTTTTAAATAGCTCTCTTTAGGGCCTTTGAGGGAGCTTGAAACTTATATACTTTAAACCCAGTCAAGTTTGAAATGTTGTATAAACACTATATTAGCAACATTGTTTAAACCTTGTGGTCATAGGTCTTAAAACCTTTTAAACCTCTTACTCCATAGGTCACAGAAATTAGAGCTAGAAAGGATTGTAGAAACCTTTCCCAGCTTTCTTATTTTATGGATATGGAAACTGAGGAATATGGAAGTTGAGTTGTGCGGAGTAGTAGTTTAGTGGTTAGGCCTATTGTACTCATCTGTATGTCTAAAAGTAATGGAAGTTGAATGTGCTTTGTGCTTGAGAGGTTTTAGTATAAGTATAGTATTAGTTTCCCCTTCTATTCAGGAAAGCTTGGATGGTATCTCATGTAGTTTAGAAACAATTCCGGAATAGCATTTTTTTTAAACATTTGCAGTGTTATTAGTACTAGTTATCAGCCTCTGCTTTTGAAAATCTATTTAATTTTGAATTTTTCCATTTTAAAGTTGACTGGTGCTATCACCATAGGTGATATTTGTAACAAAATATTTACTATTTATGTATTTTCAAGACCTTTCTCTGGGGCCTCAGTTTCCTCATGCAAAATGGGAACAATAATACCTAATATTCTGGGTTGCTGTGAGGAAAATGATTTGTAAATCTTAAAGTGATATAGAACTGAGTTGATTCTTCTGATTAATATTATTGGTGATTCTAGGTGGCTAAAGGAAAGGGGATTCCTAATGATGGTGGCCAAGACCTCTACAGCTTTTGAGACCTTTCTCTTGGAAGATAGTGAAGATCAGCCAGAAATTAAGTGGAGTTGGCAAATAATAGCTAAGGATATGTACTTAGCATTTGAATAGTAATAGCTAGCATTTCTATAACACCTTCTGGTTCATGTAGCACTTCACAGGTATTATTTTATCCTCACTGGTACTTTGGGAAATAGGTGCCATTATTATCCACATTTTATCAATGGGGAAACTAAGGTAGCCAAGGGTTAAGTGACTTGCCCTGGGTCACACCAGTAGGAAATTTCTGAGGCCAGATTTGAATTCTGGTCTTCCTGATTTCTTCCTAAATTCAGGTCCAGTGCTTCATCCAGCAGTTTTTTGTGCTTTTGTGAGATAACAACGTAAAAATAATAGCTAACATTTACATAGCAGTTACTGTATGCTAAACAACTGTGCTAAGTCTTTTACAATTATTATCTCATTTGATCCTCTCTGCTACCCTCGGCGTAATTATTATGCCCATTTTACCGATAAGAAAACTGAGGCAGAGGTTGAGTGACTTGTCCAGGGTCATACAACTTGTATATGTGTGTGAAGCTGGATTTGAACTCAAGCCTTTCTGATTCCAGGCCCTGTGCTTTCTCAAACATTGTGCCATCTAGATGCCTACTAGGTTTCTTTGCCACAGAAAAATTAGAACCTGATTATTTTAAGACCTTGAGTGGTTCTGTAAGATACAGAAAGTTTGTGGATTTTAAACATTTTGAAATAGATCAGTTTCTTTCAGTAATCATAACCCAGAGTTAACTTTGGTAAAATTTTGAAATAGCCAAAGTTTTACTTGCAGTCTTTTGGAACCTTCACCCCACTTCTGCTTCCCCCATCCCAATGCTTCCAGGTTTTCAGTATTTTGGTTTTTGATTACCCTTTATTGTGGAAAGGTTATGAGATACATAATTGCTTTAAATTTTGTTTGAATAATGAGTGTGAGGTTAAAAGGGTGGGTCTTACATTATGCAACTGCCACAGAATTTCCCCTTGAAAATTTCACAATCATTAAGTAGCTGGGGTATTGTTGGGAAGAACTCTTGCCCTGCCTAAGGGTGGGGAAGTGTTAGAATGTCATCTGACCAAACTTCAGTTTTTCTTGAGATTTTGAAGAAGCCTGGTAAATTGTTCCTTGTTTAATGATTTAAATATGTAATGGTATGCCTCTTTGAATTGAGTACTGAACACCTAAATATCTATTTGTAGAATTTCTTTTCTTGAATTTCATAAGATCTCAAGCTAAAAGGAACTTTAGAGAGTGTCTGTTCTTAACCCCATCATTTTGCAAATGAGGAAACTGGCCCAGAGAAGTGAAGGCAAATCAATACATATTTATTATGGGCTTGCTATTAAGCACTGAGGATACAAGAAAAAAAAAAACCTCTACCTGCCTGCCCTCAAGAACCTTGCATTCTAATGGGGGAGACAATATGGAGTAATAAATATTTATTGACCGACTTATATACTGGGTAATTTGGAGATGAATTGCCCAAGGTCACATAAGCAGAGCTGGGAAGGTCCCACTCTAGATCCAATATTCTTTCCACTTAAGTAGGGCAAAGGAAATTTTTAGGGGAGGAAAACCCCCCCAACACATTCCTTTTTTTTTTAAATAGTATTTTATTTTTTCCCCAATTACATGTCAAGACAATTTTTAGCATTCATTTTTACAAGATTTTGAGTTCCAAATTTTTCTCCCTCCCCTCTTTGAAAATGATAGGCAATTTGATATAGGTTGTACATATGCTATCATGTAAAACATTTCTGTATTAGTCACAGTTGTGATAGAAGAAACAGATCAAAAGGAAGAAAAAACATGAAAAAGACTAAAGTAAGTGAAAAAAATATGCTTCCATCTGTATTCAGAGTCTATCAGTTCTTCATCTGGATGTGGATAGCATTTTCCTTTGTGAGACCTTTGTACTTGTCTTGGATCATTGTGTTGTTGAAAAGAGCAAATCATTTCTTAGCTGGTCATCACACAATGTTGCTGATACAGTGTACAATGTTCTCCTGGTTCTGCTTGCTTTACTTTGCTTTAGTTCGTGTAAGTCTTTCAGGGTTTTTCTGGAATCTGTCTGTTTGTCATTTCTTATTGCACAGTAATATTCCATTACATTCATATACCACACTTTGTTCATCCATTCCCCAGATGATGGGCATCCCCTCAATTTCCAATATTTTGCCGCCACGAAAAGGACTGCTATAAATATTTTTGCACATGTAGTTCCTTTTCCCTTATTTATGATCTCTTTGGGATACAGACCTAGTGTTGCTGAATCAAAGGGTATGCACAGTTTGGTTGCCCTTTGGGCATAGTTCCAAATTGTTCTCTAGAATGGTTGGTTCAATTCACAACTCCACCAGCAGTGCATTAGTGTCCCAATTTTCCCACATCCTCTCTAATAATTATCATTTTCCTTTTGTCATATTACCCAATCTGATAGGTGTGAGGTGGTACCTCAGAGCTGTTTTAATTTTCATTTCTCTGATCAGAGGTGATTTAAAGCACTTCTTATCCCTATAGATAGCTTTGATTTCTTCATCTGAAAACTGCCCGTTCATATCCTTTGACCATTTATTAATTGGAAATGGCTTGTATTCTTATAGATTTTACTCAGTTCTCTATATATTTGGGAAATGAGGCATTTATCAGAGACACTTACTGTAAAGATTGTTTCACGGCTTTCTGCTTTCTTTCTAATCTTGGTTGCATTGATTTTGTTTGTACAAAAACTTTTTATTTTAATGTAATCAAAATTATCTGTTTTATATTTCATAATGCTCTCTATCTCTAGTTTCATCATGTATTCTTCCTTTCCTCATACATCTGACAGGTAGACTATTCCTTGTTCTTCTAATTTGCTTATGGTGTCATCTTTTATGTCTAAATCATGTACCTATTTTAATCTTATCTTGGTATACAGTGTAAGATGTTGGTCTATATCTAGTTTATGTCCTATTGCTTTCCAGTTTCACAGCAGTTTTTATCAAATAGTGAGTTCTTATCCCAAAGGCTGGGGACTTTAGAGTTTATCAAACGCTAGATTGCTATAGTCATTGACTACTGTGTCTTCTATACCTAATCTATTCCACCCATCTACATTCTTTTTCTTAGCCAGTACCAGTTAGTTTTTTGTTGATTACTGCTTTCTAATATAGTTTGAGATCTGATATTGCTAGGCTACTTCCTTTGTATTTTTTTTTCATTAATTCCCTTGATATTCTTGATTTTTCAGATGAATTTTGTTATTTTTTCTAGCTCTATCAAATAATTTTTTTGGTAGTTTAATTGGTATGACACTGAATAAGTAAATTAATTTAGATAGAATTGTCATTTTTATTATTTTGGCTCATCCCACCCATGAATAAATGATATTTTTCCAGTTGTTTAGATCTGACTTTTGTATGAAAAGTGTTTTGTAATTGTGTTCATATAGTTCCAAGGTTTGTCTCAGTCACTTTCTTGCTGAACATTTCTGAAGAGAGGAAAGGTGTGGGTTTTTTTTTTTGGTGGTGATGTTTTTTGTTTTTGATGAGGAATGAATGGAAGTGCTTGTAAATGGTGTTTGCCTAACCCTTCTCTTTTTTTTGATGATGTTAACTTTAAGACAACATTATAATCAACTGAAATCTTTTACTTGAAAAGTAATCATGTGGCGAATAAGTGCTGGTTAAATATTGTTATAGGTTAAAATGTAGCATTAGATTTCTTTGCTCTGTGTGTTTGCTTTTTAAATACACAACTATACAAGCCTGTGTTTCTACCTATGGTTTTAGATCTAAAACAGGGCAGTGGTTTGGGGAACAATTTTACAGATAAAGAAACTGAGACCCAGAGAGATTAAATGACTTCTGGGGAAGGCAGATAGTGTGACTGTCCCAATAGCTAACTGCATTCTGCAAATTTAAGAAGGTGGGGGAAATGGGATTGTGTATGAACATTTCAGACTTTTCAGTTTAGTTAATAGTGTTTGAATTCTTCTTAATTCATCAGCTATTTCTTAAGGACAAAACACTCAATCTTTTTAGCTTCAATATTTTTCTACATTTTCTTAAAATTAAGCCAGTGAAATTGCACTATTCTTGTGACTTGAGATCATACTCAGATATTCAGTTTTGAAGAAAGAAAATCTGAGTAATATCACAGACTCTTAGGTTCTTGAAGCCAACCCCAAAAATTGGAAGCCAGACAATTTTTTTTCCAGTTATAAGCAAAGAAAAACAATTTTTTTAGAAGAAGGAAGCATGTTGCTATAAGACATTGAGTTCTGACCTAGAGTAGAGGTCGAGAGGAACCTTTGAGGAGTCTTGGCCATAAGCCTGAAGCATTGTTAGTTCTGCTTTGAATACAGTCCCTTCATTCATTTAGCAAGTATTAAGAACCTAAGTCTGAGTGGAGCAGGAATACACTGGTTTATCCATTTTGGTGCTGTCAACTTATTCTTTTTAAATTATCATGTTGTAAAACCAGGCATGAACAGGAAAATAATGTACATATATAGTTTCTGGTTAATAGTGTATTTGTCAAAAATATTGGACTCCTTTCTCCCCACCAAGTTACCAAGCTCTAGGCTGTGTCTTAAGCACCCATTGAACCAACTCAGAGATTTGTCCAGTTGCCCATTGAAGTACTGGGACTGGTTGCTGTATTTAGAAAACAAATCCTTTTGATGTGACAAAATGGGTATTTCGGTGAGTAGTTCTGCACCTGAATTAAATATGGTGGAAACTATATACTGATATTGGAATATTTTTGTTTGTTCATGATTAAGTTCATTAATTTTTTCTTTTGACTGGATTTATGATTTCATTAGTTGACGGAGTTTTGAGTTGGGAACTTCTACTACTGCACATCAGTTCTTGTTCTGCAATCTTATGAGTTTCCTGGAACATTGAAAGGTTAAGTGAATTGCCTAGAGTCACGTAATGAGTAGTTTTTTAGAGGTGAGACTTGAACCTAGCTCTTTCTAACTTCAAGGTCCACTCTCCACCCACTATGTCATGCTACCTCTCTTAAGCTCATAAGACAATACAATTAAAAAAAACCTCCTGAAACATTGAAATAGCACCAACATACTACAAATAAAAACCTCAGGTTACCTCTCTATAAATCTGTTTATTGTGGATTTTTAGCACCAAAATTTTTTGGGTGTATCTGTAGAATATCTGTAAGCAACAAGTTCAGACCATGAAAAAGAAATTCAGCCTGACATTGTCCAATGTGACATAGAAGTAAGAGCTTAGAATTAAAGTTTTTGTAATTCATTAGACATGAGTAGTTAACTTGCTGGGGAAAATGGCTGATTGTACATAATCATCGCAAGCTTAATGTTGTACGAAAGTACAAAGCGTAGCTATGAAATAATGAGCCCAGAGCAGAAGCCACTGGAAGCACATTCTGTTTGTCCTGAGATCCTTTTGATCAACTAGTAATCCTTTCTCGTCTTCTGGAAATCTGTGTGTTTTCCATTTCCAGGAAAAAACCATGACTCAGTTTTTTTTCCTCCCTTGGTTTTTCTTGTGACTGTCACAACCTTGTGGGCTTTTTTCTCAGCAGTTTCCTCTATTGACACAGATCAGATGAGATGCCATTTTGAGCAGGAGATTCTGAAGCTTTCTTTTTATAAAATGTCTAGGAGGTAGGTCATAAATAACAGATCCTGAAAGATCTGATGATTGTTGTCAGCTGAATTAAAAATATATTATTTGGAAAGCCTGATTTTGAATCTCATCTCTGCTAACTTGTACCTTGTGTGACATTGGGCCTATTTTTAAAGATCACTGAGAAAGAAGCTTCTACCTTCTAAAGCAGCCCTTTCCACTTTGGGTTAGCTCCAAGGGTGTACAGGTAAATGGGTTTTCCAAAGGGAAAAAAATACACTTCATACTCTTCAGGTTTAATTTGCATTATTAGCATTTTCTCCATCACTTTCTTAAGTGACAGTTAACAAAATTATAAGCCTTGATTTGTAGTCTTCCCAATTCTTGAAGGTATAATGCTCACACTAAAAATTTAAGTCACATTGCTTCTGTTTCATTTCTGGATAGCTCTAATTGTTGGGAAGTTTTTCCTTACATCAAGTCTGAATTTGATTGTGAAACTTTCACCCTAGCTGAGCCTCAGTTTAACTCCTGTAAAATGGGGAAGGGGGACTTATTTTGGACTTTCATCTCTAAAACCCCTTTGAGGCCTAAACTCTTTTGATGGTAACTATCTCTAAAAGTTAGTTTGTTACTGAAATGAGGTAAGGTCCTTGAGACTTTTATAAGGCATACCAAAGCTAGGCAGAGTCTTACATATTCCACTCAGTTTTTTCTAGCTACCTCAAAAAGCTGATTTTTAAAATTAGAAGAATATAGAAACAAAACAATTTTTTAAAAGAAAAACAAAAGCAGGGATTTCTGGAGCAAAAAAACCAAACACCTTTTGCACAGTAGCTTGATGAGATAATTACTGCAGATATTTATTAACTTTATTTTATAGTTGAAGAAACTGAGGCTTAGAAAGGTGATGAAGTGATTTTTGTTCTTAGTGATAAAGGTAAATATGGGTCAGAGCTGGAATTTGAATTCAAGTCATCTGACTTTGTATGCCATTTTTTTTTTCTATGATACCTCCCCTATCTGGAGTCCTGGTGAGTGTGAGTGTTTTTAACATAATTTTAGCATTATTTGTTTAGAAATAAAAAATGGTTGAAGATCTTATGAAGAGAAGGCAAACTGCTTGGATTTTCCACAATCTTCTTTATGCCCCGAGGGGAAGAGTTATGCCTTTTGTGATACCCAACCTTCACATCCGTCATTGAATTCAACAAGAGGTCTTTAATGAATGGCATTCTTTAGTCTTGTGGCTCAAGATTTAGTTCACACTTAATAACTTATTAATAACTTAACAAGTTAAAGGATGACCAGTAACTTGGATTTTCAGTCTGGTTTCCTTGCAAGATGAGATTGACAGTGCCCTTAGTACCTCTTTTACTGGTTGTTCTGAGACTCAAATGAGATAGAATATGGAAAAAAACCTCAAAACACTGTAAATCTCAAAACATTATCAACATAATCTGCTGTTATTTTTGCTGGGTTTTTTTTGGGGGGGAGTTAGTAGGCCTTGGCCTCTTTTTTTAATTTTTATTTTATATTTGGGCAGTTTGGGGTTAAGTAACTTGCCCAGGATTACACAGCTAGTAAGTGTCAAGTGTTTGGTCTAAGAGTAGATTTGAACTCAGTTCCTCCTGACTCCAGGGCCGGTGCTCTATCCACTGCCACCTAGATGCCCTTTGGCCTCTTTTTGACAGAAATGTGTGCATGTACATATAATGTTAATAGATATATGTATATGTACATACATACTTTTTTTCTCAAAGCAAATATTGTATTAAAATACTATATATTAATGATTAGTGGTAGGAATGACCCAGGCAGAAGACCAGTATATATCAGCCAACCAGCTAGGAATAACTGTTCCTGGAATACATTTAAAAAATGGAAAATAGGCCTTGCCCTCAAGGAGCTTATGTTTTAATGGGAATGCAGCTTGAATGTATATCTGTATTTAGTGATAGGGGCTAGAACTATGTTTCAGCGGTAGATGCAACTCTAAAATAAAGAAATTCCCTCTACCTGTCTCTGCAGCTTTATGAAGAGAATTGCTTGGAGTATGGAAGGGTTAAGTGGTGTGTGGGGGTGTGGGGGGGGTGATGTAATTTTAGAAGGGAAGACTCTGGGCTAAATGACTGGGAAAGGCCTCCTGCAGAAGGTTGTTTGTAGCCAGGGATTTTAAAAGGTGGAAGTGAGGAGGGAAAGGATTCTAGGCAATAGCAAGTACAAAGACACAGAATTAGGAAATGACGTGGAGGATGTGAGGAACAACAGGGTGGCCACTTTGTGTAGCTGGACCACAACGCATAGAGGAGGAGTAATGTGTAAGAAAAGTGGAAGTAGGGGCCAGATTAAATGCCATTTCCTGGCCACAAATCATATCTTAACTCTGAAGTTGTCAGAATTCAAAAGCTGATGTTGAATAATTTTTTGCTACTAGTACTAGGCACTTTTTTTTTTACCCAGAGTCTTCTTCCAAAATTTGTTTCTAGACCTCAGAGAACTTAGCGACTGAGAAATTCCTAAGATGTTAACAGCTTCTTGTAAATTATTTCATGCCTTTCAGAACTTTTTAAATGTGTTTGTTTTAACTTTTTGATTGTGGAGCTTAATGCTGAAGTCTGTGTTTGTCAGAGATCTGTAGCAGAAACCTTTATTGGAATTCTTTTTTTATACTTTTAATTCTGTACTTCTGTAGTTTGAGTTGCCAAGATTAGAGGATTTTTTTAATCTCTGAAAATGAAAGCTACTAATTTAAACTATACTAAGTTTGACTAGAAATGGGGCATGACTAGAAAATGTCAGAATCACGTAATAGGCTGAGTGAAGTAGTGAAAAGGCATATTAAGTGCTTGCTATGTCCAAAGGCACTGTGTTAGATTATGGGAATGTAACGTCTAAATGAGGAATGCTCCCCTTACCTCAAGGAGTTTACATTCTAAAAGGGGAAAACTACACATTTGGGGATGGAGAATGTGAGGATTGATTTGGTCTCAGAAGTTAAAAGGGATAAATGGAGTTATCTGACAACTGTCAGTCCCTTCTAGGAATAGTAGGATGGATTTGACCTTTGTTTTAAGATCTAGAGGTGGAAAGGGGGTGGTGGGGGTGGGGGGAAGACAGGTTACTAACTAGCTTCATGGCAGAGCAGCGTGGTAGGTGTGGGGCAGCATAGATACAGTGTATTGAGTTGGAAGGGGCCTCTGAGGTCACTTAGTCCAATTGCCTGAGCAGGAACACCTCCTGAGGAAGCAGTCATGTGGCCTTCACCAGCAAACCTCTAGTGATAGAATTTGCTACCTCAGAAGCTCGGCTTTTTTACTTTTGGCCAGTTGTAATTTTCCCTTATGAGCCAAAATCTTCCTCTTCAGCTTGCATTCATTGCTCCTGGTTCTGCCTTCTGGGACCATGAAGTGTCTGGTCACATGTCCATATTACAGCTGTTCAGATACTTGATTTCCATGCCATCATGTTATCCTTAAATCAAGTGATCTATACTCTGGGATAAAACGCCTTACTTTGTATTTCAATATGTCATGGTTTCAGTAACTTCACCATTTGGTAACATTCACCTTCCACTGACATGTACTATCTTGTACCACTCTGCACAAGTTAACTCCTTCCTAAAATGTAACCACTAACCTTAGATGTGACCTAATCAGGGGGCACAATATATAATGTTCTCTTCCTGGCTCTTTAGATGAGGCCTTTATTAATATAGAAACAATCTTAATAAGAAATAAATGGGAATGTTGTTTAAAGAGACCCACCTAGTTCAGGTCCTCTTTACTTCTCATTTGCAGTAGCCACTGTCAGTGGGCTTAAACAACTTTCTTTTCTTCAATCCATGGTTCATACAACTGACAACATAATCTTAAATCACAAGTTTTAACATGTCTCTGAGGCACCATAGTAAATTGAAAATTACTACTTCTGGAATCGGAGAGCCTGAATTCAGATCCTGCCTCTGATACTTTCTGTCTTTGGCAAATCGTAATTCTTTCTTTATGCCTTTAATTACCAGTGTACTTCTGTAGTTTGAATTGCCAAGAGGATTTTTTCTCTCTCTTAAAATAAGTTACTAATTTGAGCTATACTAAGGATATATTAATGGGGCACAGTTAGAAAATGTCAGAATCTTTGATCCTCAGTTTCCTCATATGTAAAATGAAAGAGTTTAACCAGATAGCCTCTGAGGGCCCTTATAGATGTATAATCCTGTGATCTTAGTTTAGAAAAAAAAACTTTAGATATCTCTAGGGTAAAATCCATCTTTCTAAAAAGCTTTGGTATTTAAAGCCCATTTAATAACCAAATAATGGCATTTCTGTATTAATGCATGCTAATGGGTCTCCTTAAGCATTTTCTGTGGTGGAGGAGATAAACCAGTGGCCAATAACTATACCTGTTTTTGTACATTGAATACTTTTCTAGAAGGATCCCTGTCACCCACATTTTTGGGGAAATTCTAGACATGAATACTCCAGCATTATTTTAGACATTTTCCCAAGAACTATACTCTGGAGAAGAGGCAGTGAACGAGAGCCATACAGCAAAATACAGCCTTAGCCTGCCACATCCCCCATGGGATTAGGTCCTCTTTAAATTATTTCATCAAGTCACTTAACTTTTGTTTGCTTTAACCCATTGGAGAAATAAATGGCAGACTACTCTAGTTAGTACCTTTGCTAAGAAAACCCCACAGACAGTATGGTCCATGAGGTCACAAAGCAAAGAATTGGACATGACTGAATGAACAACTACAATAAAATCAACTCATAGACCATATTTAAAGATAGGCTATAGTTGGATACCCTCTTTGTGGGAGGAAGGGCATTGGGTCACAGTCTGATTCTTGTTTACTTCTTCAGGCTTATGTCATATTGATCACCCTCACGAATGCTGTGTTTCAGCCAGACTGGCCTGCTTTTCTCCTGGAAACCATTCCCCTTACCTTTAGCTTACTTCAGGGCTCCTTCATAGACTGTCTTTTAGTTGTTTATATATGAGATTCATGTACATGATAATTTCGTAGTGCTTTCTCCTTCTTCCTCAAATTATTTTGTCTGTACTTAGATTTTTACATATATTCTCAACCCCTTCTCCCTAGTAGATTGTAAGCTCCTCGAGGGCAGGGACTGTTTTTCTATTTAGTCTTAATACCTAGGACATAGTAGATACTTAATAAATGATTGTAGGATTGGGTATCACAAATTAGGACATAGTTTTGTTGTTGTTCAGTGGTTTTCAGTCTAGGCCAACTCTTTATGACCCTACTTGGGGTTTTCTTGGCAAAGATACTGGAGTGTTTGCCATTTTCTTCTCTAACTCATTTTACAGATGAGGAAACTGAGGCAAACAGGGGTAGGTTACTTACCTAGAGTCACACAGCTACTGAGGTCAAGATTTGAACTCAGGAAGATGAGTCTTCCTGACTTCAGGACTTGTATTCTATCTATTGCATCATCTAGCTAGCTGTCCTAGGACATGGTAAATAAATGATTGTGGGATTGGATTAGAATGTAGCATTATCTCAGCAGTTCTTATGCTCTGTTGATTCATTTTGAGCATGCATTTTAAAGCATCCATTAAAACCTTAAGGTTATTTTCACATCAACTGGTTGTATAGCCATGTTTTTGTCCCATAATTATCAAATTGATTTTTTTAAACCTAATAGTAGGGCTTCCACTTATACCTTCTGCCTCTTTATTTTGTTAGATTCTGCCCACAGTCCTGGCCTGCTATAGTTAACTGTTATTGTTTTTTCCTTTCAGCATACAAAACAGTATCAGGAGTCAACGGTCCTTTGGTAATCTTAGATCAAGTTAAGGTAAATATCATTCTCTCTCTGGTGCTTTTTTAGTTTTTCAAGAAGTTTAAAGGTACGTTTGAATCCTGATTTGAATATTAGAAAAAAGAAAGAATAATTTTTTTTGGAACATTTTTTCCTTTCTTTTTTGTTAAGGCAACTGTGGTTAAGTGACTTGTCCAGGGTCACATAGCTAGTAAGTGTCAAGTGTTTGGTCTGAGGCCAGATTTGAAGTCAGGTGCTCTATCCACTGTGCCACCCAGCTGCCCAAAGAATAGTTTTCAACTAATCAGTGACTTAAACAACAGTCTTTCCTTAAAATGACTATTTATATATGCATCGTATATTAAAGAAGAAGTCAGTCATGAGTTGTTATTTCAACTAAGCACACCTGTATTTATCTTTAATACCATTAATATCTTCAGAAATGGAAAAAACAAAACAAAACACTATATAGAATGCAATCAAAAGACCTGAGGTGGCTTAGATTCTTAAAATCTATCCAATAGCTTACTAAATGTTCAGATTCCTGAAGAGTCTGCCCAATACGATGGCTGTTCTAATAAATCTTGTCTTTGATTGAAAGAAGGCTTGGGTTGAATTCTTTCGGACAAGACCTGTATGTCATGATCTCGGGGTCCCAGCACCCCTAAGCCTCTAGACCTCATCATATGGTTCCCTGCACCGGGAAAAACTGCCTTATACCAAGCTCTTCACCAGCTGAGACTGGAATATTTGTGTCTTCTAGAATACAGGCCATTCACCTGTAGTTGATAGCAAACAGCAGGTGTCAGCAAGTATCCCCCCTATCGTTCCCTGGATGCAACCTGTGCTCGGTTCCAGTCAACCTCCTCTTTTGGACCCCCTAGAGGCAGGGACAGCTCTATGCCTCTTGCCAACAGGAAGTTGAGAACTTCGCCCCTTACCCCCAAAGAATTTGAGTCCCATTTGTTTGAGGGGGGAATGATGAGGATGGGAGCTAAATCCCAAAAAGGAAAATCCCTTTACTTCCCCACATGGCCAAGTCTCTGGTGTTTGCCTGAGGCTATAATCCCATCAACTGGCCTTTCTTTGTGGCTATACCCAATCTCCCAATTCTGTTGCCCTTAACATAGCCTAGCCCTCCCTATGGCCCCCGGCCATTTCCCACACTTAATCCTAGCTAGGCTCCATTGTCCAGGTCCCAGGAGTCCTGTTCACCCCAGCTTACTGGCTATTCCCAGTAGACCTTAGGCCCCTCCTCCAGTCACCCCAAACTACTTGGCCACTTCTAGATCCCTGCCACAGTCTTTCTGTATGTAAGGTCTGTCTTGTCTCCATTAAGGTGCTTAGAGTCTTAAAATCTAGCCATTGCTCAGATTCTTAAAATCTAGCCAATAGCTCACAGATGCTCAGATTCCTTAAGAGTCTGGCTAGATCTTTAATAAACCTTGTTTTTGGCTGGGAAAAAAAAAGACCTGAGATTAAACATCCTGTCTCAAATTGCAAGAATAAAATGTTATCAGGGAATTAAGTCTGTAAATTGCAATTCAGACCTTTTTAGAAAGAGGAACGGAAAAGGAGGATTATCTTTTCAACTTGATTATCGAAGGTTGTCAAGTTAAAGGATCATATTTAGAGTTGGAAGAAACCTCAGGTTCATTTGGCCTAACTTAATTTTACGGATGAGGAAATTGATATGCAAAGAGTTGCCCACACTGATGCCCAGTTCACATAGCTAGTAAATTCTGCAACATGGTTTAATAGAATGTTGAACTCAGAGTCAAAGAATCATATTTTTTTGTTAAGTCAGGTATACAAATGCATTCATAGTTAAATTTTTAAATTCATTCACTTGCTGTCTACATCCCCATCTTTTCAGACAAACGGAGTGTTTGTTTAGTCATTTTTCAGTCATGTCTGACTCTTTTGTGGCCCCATTTGCAGTTTTCTTGGTAAAGATAGTAGAGCAGTTTGTCATTTCCTTCTCTAGCTCATTTTACAGATGAGGAAACTGAGGGAAACAGGGTTAAGTAATTTCCCCAGTGTCATACAACTAGTAAGTATCTGAGGCTGGATTTGAACTCCAGTCTTCTGACTCTGGGCCCTGTTCTCTCTATCCACTGTGCCACCTAGCTCCCTGTCATTTCATTAAGAAAAATATCATTTGCAAGTTTCAATTATTCTTTTGTTGAAATGAAGCTTTACATAGTGTTCATGTATAATACACAAGTATTTTCTTTTAAGTTCTTATCTCTCAAGATATCTTTTTCTCTCAACTTAGGAGCCAGAAATAAGGACTTTAATAAGAAACAACTTTTATAAGTGAATTTGTATAATAGATCTCTTCTGGCTTCCTAACTTAGTTTTGTTCCAAGCAGAGATAAGTATGTGGGTGTGATCCTTAACCTTTTATGTGACTTGGCCCCCCTTTGGCAGTGTAGTGACATCAACCTCTTCTGGAATATAATTTTTAAATGCACAAAATAAAATACATAGAATTAGGAAAATAGTTATTTTGAAATAATTATCAATTATTTTTAAAACTGGTTAAGAATCCATGGAAAATGGATTTCTTTTATGCATCTATAAATGTGACTTATTATGCCTTTATCGTTGGTTTGAATTTAAGCTTTGCCCATGTCTGCCACACATGATGACATAATTTCTAATGGGGAAAAATACAATATATGCTGAAAAATTATGTAACTTAGTTTAGGATAGGACTTATATTTTATGTAAGGCAGATTTGAGGGGACAACCTAGATTCAAATCAGTATATAGTACACACAGTTTCTTTATGTTATACTTCATAGGTGAGAAGAAACTAATTTTTATATATAGCATAAAAACAATTCCTTCATAATGTTTGTCAGCATAGTAATTAAATTGTTTGTAAACTAGTATGATTACATTTTATATTTTAGCTTTTATTCCCTTCTAATAAATTCAGTCATAATATTTAGACAGTTTAAGAGCTCTTCTCTTAAGTTTCTGAGATTACTTCCTTGGATGTGAGAAGCCATAATTCTTGTTAAAAAAGAAAGGAAATTGCCACTGGCCAGATGTACAGATGACATTTGACTCTTATTCATGTGAGTATGTCTGTGAATTTGCCTGTGATAGGCTTCTTAAGAATTTAAACTGCTTGAGAATATGTAGTATTAAATACAATATATAGAGCACCTTGAGGAGCTTTATAACTTGGGTTTTTAAAAAAAATCTTAAACTTATTTTCTCATTTTAGTTTCCCAAATATTCTGAGATTGTCCTCTTGACCTTACCTGATGGCACAAAGAGAAGTGGTCAAGTTTTAGAAGTTAGTGGTAGCAAAGCAGTAGTTCAGGTAAGCAGCACTTACTAAAATTGGTCAACTGTCTTTTTTCTTTATATATCTTTGTAGTCAGTCATTTTGTTTTTGCTTTTGACTATTTAAAAATCAGCTTGGAAAGAGGGGTATGTGTGGCTTCTAAAGTTCAGAAGTTGGCATTTTTTTGCTTTTGCCAAGAAACTGTGACCTACAGTCTTGTCTTCTATAACCATTGGCTGCTAAAATACATGTTTTCAGGGGAGGGGGTGGTGGTGAATGAACTGGATTATTAGGGGGAGTTAGAGGAAGACTAGAACTTATGGAGTTAAATTATGGGGACAAGGAGAAATTTATGGTAGATAGAGAACCTTGACCTGAGGAAAAGGTTTGGCTAGACTTGACAGGTCTCTTTGAAAGAGGCTTATTTGAGAGTCTGTTTTGGGAAAGTGGGATTAAAGAGAATGGAGATCATAAGCAGGCAGTTTTCTTCTTAGTATGTAGAAGAATTTTCAGATTGTTAAAACTGTCCAAAAATGTATTGGATTGCTAAATGAGGTTGCAGTTGTAACAGCACATAATTATACAATAATTTTATAGATTACTTTCATTAACCAGAACCCTGTGAGGTAGGTAGTGCACTTGCTATTATTCCCATTTTTGTAGATGAGGAAATTGGCTCACAATAAATTACTTTACCTTATATCATAATTAATAATAGATATAGGTGGGACTCAAATCTGGGTTTTCTGACTCCATACCATACTGCCTTTGTTACATCTCTTCTTTTGTTTTGGTAGGTTTTTGAAGGAACTTCAGGTATAGATGCCAAGAAGACATCCTGTGAGTTTACAGGAGATATTCTTCGAACACCAGTGTCTGAAGATATGCTTGGTATGTAATGAATAGTATTGCTTATTTTGAGTAGAGATTTTTTTTTCCTTATCACAACCATACTTTTCAAAACCTGATGTCTTGTACATGCAACTATTTTATTACTACTTTTTTTTTTTGCAGGTCGAGTTTTCAATGGTTCTGGGAAACCTATTGACAGAGGCCCAGTTGTCCTAGCCGAAGACTTTCTTGACATTATGGGTAGGTGTTAATTTTCAGAAAGTAGAATAAATTGACCCTTCGGGGCAGTTACTGTTATAACTTTGTCTCCTGCCTGGGAATATAAAGCAGTAGCTTCTCATATGACATTGGGGAAATTCCACTCTCCACCCCCTCCAAAATCACCTGCGGTGCCCTTCAGGGTAGTAACAGGTGAGTAAGGGCCCCTCATTATCATTGTTTTCCCCAGCATCTCTCCCTCCTGTGTCTTCTGTTTTTTTCATCATCATTGTTTCCCCAGCATCTTTCCCCCCACTCTTTTTTGGTTTTAAATGGGATGGAGTTACTTGCACAGAATAAATAGACATAGATGATTTGCTGTCTGCATCAGTGACCTCTACATTCCCTTTCTCCTTCAAATCCATAGCTATTCCATACTTCGCTATTACTGTTTAGGACTTTACCATCCCTTTGGTCACTCATGTTTGCCACTTTGATGTCATCTTTAACTCCTAATTCTCTCTTACCTTATGTGTCTGATCAGTTGTCAAATCTTGTCATTTCTCTCTGACAGGATCTCTTGTATCTCTCCGCTTTCTTGCTACTCACATAGCTGTCTCCTGAATTCAAGTCTTCACTTTTTGCCTGGACTATTGCAGTTGTCTTCTAGTTGGGCTTCCTATATTGTCCCTCTTCTACACAGTCAGTGATATTCCTAAATCACAGGTCTGACCATTTCAGTTCCCTGTTTAACAAATTCTAATGGTTTGGTTCCCTGTTGACACTAAGAGCAAATATTATTTTAGTTTTATATCATTTTTTTAGATTTCTATTTTTGTTTTATAATGTATGTAATTATTAGTATAGTATTGTATGTTATAATTTATAAACAATATGCAATATTGTGGGTACATGCTTGAAAATTTCTTACTGATAGGGTGCACAATCAGAATTCTTGACCACTGTTCTAGATAAATGAGATCACATGTCCAGACAGAAAAAAAAAACTCTATTGCCCTTCCCATAATAAGCACTAAATAAATGCTTCCTAAATTTAATTGATCATGTGGGAAGAGAAGACACTTACCTCTTGCCAAATCATTTGAGTTAGATTTTTGAGATTTGCCTCCAAAATTCTCTATATAACATTCAAAATTGATATATTTTAGAGCATTTTTTCATATGACTATAGATAGCTTTGATTACTTTGAAAACGGTCTGAAAACTCTTCATTTCCTTGGACCATTTATCAATTGAGGAATGGCTGTTATTTCTATAAATTTGACTCAGTTCTCTATATATTTGAGAAATGAGGTCTTTATCAGAGAAACTTGCCATAAATTTTTTTTCACAGTTATAATTCCTGTGTATTTCCCTCCATCCTGTTTCCCTCATTTATCCTACTCTCTCTCCTTCCACTTTGTCCATTCTCAAAAATATTTTGCTTCTGACTTTTACCTCCTTTAATCCACCCTCCCTTTTATCAGCCCTCTGTCCCCTCCCCCTTCTCTTATGTTCTTCCCCTCTTACTTTCCTGATAGATTTCTATTCCCAACTGAGTTGTGTATGTTATTCTCTCTTTGAGCCAATTCTGATGAGAGTGAGGTTCACTGGCTCACCCCCCTCCCAATCTTCCCCTCCACTGTAAAATCTCTTTTGTGCCTCTTCTATGTCAGATAATTTACCCCCATTCTACCTCTCCCTTTCCCTTTTCCCACTGCATTTCTCTTTCTCACCGTTCATTTTATTTTTTTAGATAATTATTCCTTCATATTCAACTCACAACATGCCCTATTTCTATGTATACTTCTTCTAACTGCCCTAATGAAAGAGTTTTTAGGTGTGAACAAGTATCATTTTCCCCTGTAGGAATGTAAACAGTTTAACCTTATTGAATCCCTTATGATTTCTCTTTCCTCTTTACCTTTTTATGCTTCCTTTGAGTCTTGTATTTGAAAGTCAGTTTTTCTATTCAACTCTGGTCTTTTCGTCAGGAATGCTTGAAAGTCCTCCTATTTCATTGAATATTCATTTGCCCCCTTAAGGATTATACTTAGTTTTACTAGGTAGATGATTCTTGGTTTTAATCCTAGCTCTTTTGCCCTCTGGAATATCATATTTCAAGCCTTCCTGCCCTTTAATGTAGAAGCTGCTTAAATCTTGTGTTATCCTAACTGTGGCTTCATGATATTTGAATTATTTCTTTCTGTCTGCTCGCAATATTTTCTTCTTGACCTGGGAGCTCTGGAATTTGGCTATAACTTTCCTGGGAGTTTTCATTTTGGGATCTCTTTCAGGAGGTGAATGGTAGATTCTTTCGATTTCTATTTTACTGTCTGGTAAATATCAGGGTAGTTTTCCTTGATAATTTCTTGAAAGATGATGTCTAGGCTCTTTTTTTGATGGTGGCTTTCAGGTAGTCCAATAATTCTTAAATGGTCTCTCCTGGATTTGTTTTCTTTCTTTTTCTCTTCTTTTTTGTTTGGATAGATCTGTTTTCCAGGTCAGTTGTTTTTCTAATATGATATTTCACATTTTCTTCTAATTTTTCACTTTTGATTTTGTTTTATTGTTTCTTGATGTCTCATGAGTCATTAGCTTCCATTTGCCCAGTTCTACTTTTTGAGGCATTATTTTCTTCAGTGAGCTTTTGTACCTCTTATTCTATTTAGCCAGTTCTACTTATTATGGAGTTCTTTTCTTCATTGAACTTTTGTACTTTTTTTCCCCATTCAGCCAATTCTGCTTTTCAAGACATTCTTCTCTTCCTTGGATTTTGTGCGTCTTTTACCATTTGGCCTTTTTTTAAAAAAAAAATTCTGTTTTTTAAGGTGGTGTTTTCTTCAGTATTTTTTTTTGTGCCTCCTTTACCAAGCTATTGACTCATTTTTCATGATTTTCTTGCAGTGCTTTCATTTCTCTTCCCAATTTTTCATCTACCTTTCTTATTTGATTTTAAAAATTCTTTTTGAGCTCTTCCATAGCCTGATAGCAATTCCTATTTTTCTTTGAGGTTTTGGATGTAGCAGTTTTGACTTTGTTGTCTTCTTCTGACTTTGTGTTTTGATCTTCCCTGTTACCTTAGTAACTCTATATTAGACAGGATCTTTTTCTGCTGTTTGCTCCTTTTTCCAGCCTGTATCTTGACTTTTAACTCTATACTAAAATGAGGCTCTGCTTCTAGTATGGAGGAGGCCCTGTCTCAAGTTTTAGGTTTTTTGTGCAGCTGTTTCAGGGATATTTCTGGGGACCTGTAAGTTTCATTTCTTCCAAGGTGGTATGATGTAGGGAGGGGTGTGTTTGCTACCCTTCTGGCCTGTGCTCTGGTTTGTGAGTGACCACAAGCAGTCTTTTCTGCCCTAGGCCAGGGTTCCAGCTCCCCTGTGGCCATAAGCTCAGGTGTGCTAGTGCTCCTCTTTGCCCTCTACTGAGACCCAGGAATTGACTCAGATCCAAATATGGTTAATGCAACAGAGTCCTTCCCCCAGTCTGGCAGAGGGACTCCTGTAGCCTCCTTTTGACCAGTTGTCTGACCTCCTTAATGTCTGTGGGCTGAGAGGTCCAGGAACCACCACTGCTACCACTGATTCAGTCGCCCCCCTGGTCTGTTGCTAGTTTGCTGGGGTGCGGCCTCTACTGGATTGTGCTCCACTCATTCTGGTGCCACAGACCTTTCCTGCCAACTCCTCAGTTGTCTTCACCTCATCCTTTTGTGGGTTCACTCCAGAATTTGTTTTGAGGCATTATTTAAAGTTTTTTGGAGGGGTTTTGGGGAGAGCTCAGAAGAGTCTGCCTTTTCTCTGCCCCCTTGGCCCTGCATCTCTGATTATCTACCCTTTTTGAACATTATGCAGGTAAGTTAAGTTTTTTTCTTTAATATATATTTAATAGGACAGCCAATCAACCCTCAATGTCGAATCTACCCTGAGGAAATGATTCAAACGGGCATTTCAGCAATAGATGGCATGAACAGCATTGCTAGGGGGCAGAAAATTCCCATCTTCTCTGCTGCTGGCTTACCCCATAATGAGGTGAGTGCTGGAATGGCTTCCTGGCATCAGCTTTATGGGGAACGAAATTCTGGAAGTTTCTTTTAATTAAGAAAAAGAGAAGCATGGTTTTTTGTAATTGCTATACTGTGATGTTTGTCCAAACTTAGTTTTAATCATACTGTCTTATACAATACAGTATTTCATAGGTTGGTCAGTCTTGAGAGGAGACCTACCTTATTAGTTTTTAAGCCCTCTAAAAAGAAATTCTAATTGTCTAGTATAGAATCTCAGAGGTGAAAAGTTATGCTTATATTATCACAATATAGTATGTTAGGACAATTTTCAACTGTGTTTCTATGTAATATATTCATTAGATTGCAGCTCAGATTTGTCGTCAGGCTGGTTTGGTGAAGAAATCCAAAGATGTGGTGGACTATAGTGAAGACAATTTTGCAATTGTGTTTGCTGCTATGGGTGTAAGTATAATTTCTGTTCTGTAGGAATATTTGAAACTATTGACTTTGATTACTGAAATGATGGACTAAACATCGAGTTGACTCTGGAAGAAGTTACAGAATGATTCTTTTAGTAAAACTTGCAATTTGCTGATGTTTTGGAGTATAGCCTATGAGTATACCACAGATTTTGGCAGGTGCTCTATTTTGACTTTTTAATTGATTTAAAATGTCACTGAACAAAAATTTGAATTAGCTGAAGTTAATTGTGCCTTGTTCTGCCAGTTGCCCTAGGCACTATGAGGCAAAATAAAGACTCACCTTTAGTGTTCCAAAATTTGACTTTGGCTTAAGTGTTAATCTTCATAAAACCCAGCCCTTGAAATAGACTGGCTATTCATTCCGTGTTGGCCTTAAGAGAACAACATGTTGCAAATGTTTGAGGGAAATTGTAAAGAATCAGTTCAGATCCAAAGTTGGACTTTTCTTGGTTATATTTTTAAAATTTTTCATCTCCCAGTGCTGATGAAGGTATTGTTATTTAGGTAAACATGGAAACTGCTCGATTCTTTAAATCAGACTTTGAAGAAAATGGCTCAATGGATAATGTCTGTCTCTTTTTGAACTTGGCCAATGATCCAACGTAAGTAAAGGCAACTGTTTCTATTTCTGTTCTTATTCAGTGATCCAGGCCCAGTGCCAGAATGTCACTCTGCTTTCCAGGATTTGAAGAGTCCAGCCTCAGTTGCTTGTTCTCAGATCTGTGGGTCTGAGAAGCTGAGAGATCATGGTGGCATTTAGCATGTAATTGATTTGATCCATATATAGAAAATAATACATAATGTTCAAAATTCACTAAGAGTTAATTAAGCAATTTAAAAATCACAGCTTATTTTGCCTCAATAACTTACTACATTTCTAAAATCACAGCTCATTTTTAAAATTAGAGGCACATCAAGTCTATGTAATTTCTAACTTTTTAGCTGGAGTTTTGTGTTTGAAGAACTTAATATTTATTTTCAGCATTGAGCGTATTATCACTCCTCGTCTGGCTCTAACAACAGCAGAATTCCTGGCCTATCAGTGTGAAAAGCATGTATTGGTCATTCTAACAGATATGAGTTCTTATGCGGAAGCTCTTCGAGAGGTAATTTTTTGGTGTTGTTCTTTCATCAAGTATGATCATGCTAGCCAACAGGAATGAGCAAATCGAGTCTTTTGTTAATGATTCAGTAACTAATTATTAAGTTGGTGAATTATACTGGCCTTTTATGCCTTATGTTTCTTTGTCCACCTTTTTTTTGCCATTTTTCTTCATATAGAACCTCTGTCAGAGAGTGGGGTAAAAGAAAAGGATAAGGAAAGAAAAAGCAGTTACTTTTGCTATTAACAAATCTTGTTTGAGATGAAAGAGTAAACATATACACATGTATTTAATGCATTTGATTTTGTATATCTTATTCCTGATAGGAATCCATAATATGATTTATGTGTATATCAGCTGTTGGTAAATAGTTAAGGAGGAGCAATGTAGAACCATCCAGAAGTCTTAGGATATTTGCTTTACTGTCATAGTTTAAATAAGACAGTTAAAGAGCATATTTTAATTCATTTATCATTACATTTCCCTCTGACAAACAAGATCAGTTGTACTTTTTCAGAAGTAGACGTGTAATTAAGCTTGTTTTTAGTGCTTTCCTTTATTTTGTGCTGGCAGTGATGGAAGGGGAAAGATCATTGTGTATGTTTTTTTCTAATATTAGATGACTTCTAAGAGTATATCTTAAATATTCATAATCAGTATGTATTAGTTAAAAGTGTCCAGTCTGAAATATGAAGTCATTATTAAATTACACAGTCTCTAAATGTTTGAGTCTGTGTTGATTAGATTTCAGTGATTGAAATTAAGCTTTTGGTTTCCCATTCTAAACAACTTAGGCTTATATTGGCAGGGGGTATTTAATCTTTTGGAGAAAAAAAATTTAAAACAGGCAGCATTCCATTTTTTGAAATTCTGTACTCTAAGTTAGTCTCTTGATGAGCAGATTTTACTTTTTCAATGAAAGACTTTTATTAAAAGGTATAAATTGTCTTGAATTGTTGATAGGTTTCAGCAGCCCGAGAAGAAGTCCCTGGTCGTCGTGGCTTCCCAGGCTATATGTATACAGATTTAGCCACAATATATGAGCGAGCTGGTCGTGTGGAAGGCAGGAATGGCACAATTACTCAGATCCCCATCCTTACCATGCCCAATGATGGTGAGTTTTGTTCTTTGGATTGTAATTTATCTAATCTTTGTAAGACTTTGTATTTTGAAGAAGTCTACGTCATACTATTGGAGCTGATGATTTTTACTTGCCAAGTTCTCAAGATAACTGAAAAATAGTGCTACTTAAAATACTTTTTGTTTTATTTGTAAGTTATATCCAACTATGTCTATCTTATTTGTGGCAGGATGGTAGCGTATTTTAGACATTCACTTTTTATTATTAGCAACAATATACCACGTGCACATACCACAAACACAGTCATAGTAGATAGAGAACTGGCTTCTGAGTCAGGAAGAACTGGGTTCAAATTCCAATTCTGACACAGTACTGGATATGTGACCCTGTACAAGTCATTTCTTATTGCTTCTATTCCTAGGCAACTCCATTCAAACTAAAAGTTGCAGAGACGATACCGATCTGCATTAAGAAAGGAAGTTCTTCACTGAACCCATTTTTCCCCCCATAAATATATATTAATCACACACATATAAATAAGTTAAATAGAAAGAGCATTGAAATAGGAGTTGGGAAATCTTACTAACTTTGGCTCTGTAACTGACTTAGTCACATGCCATCAAGTATGTCATCTAACCTTTTAAAGCCAATTCTCTCATGTCCCTCACATATTCTCCCAAAAATGTGTGGGATGAGCTAAATAATCCTTAAGGTTCCATCTGCCGCCAAAGTTCTGTGATATTCTAAACAACAAATCTTTATCAAATGCCTTTGATAGAGAGGACATTATGCTAGATTCAGGGAAAGAAGTATAAGTTACTCTTCCCCTTGTAATTAATGTGTGTATGTGTATATATTATACCTGAAAGTTTTAGAATTTTTATGTATATATTTATGTATATTATTTTGAGCTTCACGACTATGCTGAAGAAGTAGGTACTACAAATACTATCCCTATTTTACAAAGGAAACAAAGGCTGAGCCACTCGCTTCATGGTCACACATCTAGTCATTGTCAGAAGCAGGATTTGAATGCATGTATCCACTATCTACCATGCTGCTTCTCAGAAGGGTTTTACAATTCAGTTGGGGAAACAGTATGGAAGCATAAAGAGATACTTTGAAAAAACAGTATAACATTACTTGTGTTCAGTGGCAAATAGATGATGTGGACAGTAAATATTAGGAGAGGCCTGATCATTAAGGGCTGAGCTGACTGAGCCTGTTAGGAAAAGCTTGTAATTAGCAACTTTTATGTCTTCTGTGATTGTAAAAGAAGTAAATATGTTCTCATTGGCTGCTTGCTTCACATTCACTAACTAATGACATTTAAGGGAATTTAAATTTTATTTTTTATAATTATATGTAAAAATTTTTTGACATTTGTTTTTAAAATTTTGAGTTCCAAGTTTTCTTCTTCCTTTCCTCTCCTCACCCCTCATTCAGAAGGCAAGCAATTTGATATAAATTATATGAAGTCATGTAAAACATATTACCATATTGGTAATGTTGTGAAAGAAAACAGACTTTAAAAAAAAAAAGAATTTAAAAAAAAACACATTTGTGGAATTTTTAAAAAACCTTTATTACCTTGGTCATTCATAAATAAATCACAAGGTGCTTTTCAAGAAAGAAACTTTATTCCTTGGCTACTTTTTTCCATTTACACAGTAATAGTTTATTTCTTTACTTCCTTGTCTGGATTCAAATACCTGTTGTAACGTGGTACAAATTTTTTCATACATGTTGAGTGTTTTGTATTTGCTCATCTTCTGGTTTCACATAATGGGATATTTTGTCTGCTTAGTTTTTAATTAGCAGAAGCATAATGTAAATAGAAAGGTGATACTTTGCTTTTTCTTTCTCAACATTATAGTGTTTTGGTGTTTTTGCCAGAAGGCATTCTTTTCATAAACTTGAAGAACTTTACATGTCAGAAACATTTTACTTTTTAAAAAGCTAAATTACTGTGCACTTCCTCTGGGAATCATACATTTAGGTAGGCAACTATTTTTGAGTATAGATGATGTCTCTAGTTAGAACTGATCAATTTTACAATGTTGTCATATGTGGCTAACAAAACATGAAGTGTCCCTAAAGTTTCATTGTATTTTTAAGCTCATAAAGCTTTAAGTCCACCAAGACTTTTGGGATACCCTATACTTAATGGAATGATCATATTCTATTGTAACAGTGATTAATCTTGTAACCTTATTGAATAATTCTTATAAACAATTGTATTATCTTCTTGGGAGTCTCCTGTTCTAATATAAACTGTTTAGTAAAGTAACCCTGTATTATTATAACTATTTCCTCTGGTAGATATCACTCATCCCATCCCTGACTTGACTGGATATATTACCGAAGGACAGATCTATGTGGATAGGCAACTGCATAACAGACAGGTATGTAGGAGACCATATAGTATTCTGAAAAGTGCTTTCTACAATGGTAGTAATTTTGTTGAGTGACTTTTGACTTTTGTCTTTGGAAAAAAATTACATTGAGGTATCTTACAGAGTAAATCATGCCTTGTACGTGAGTATTTGTTGTAGCTTAGAAAGAGCACCATTTTGGGATCATAGTTCAGTTCTGATCCTGGCATTGGCACCACTGGGAAAGATACTTGACACTTCTGCTTTGTAAGCTTATGTCTCTTCATCTGTAAAATAACTTTTGTGCTTACACATCAAGTTGTTCTAAAACTACATGAATGTGAACTATTATTATTCATTACTTTGAAAGAGAGATGTGTTCATGGGTGTGGATACTTTATCACAAATGATCTGAGTTCTGCGGCCAAAAATATTAGCGGTTATTATCACTTGATAGCCAGTTGACATACTGCCTGTGATTGCCCCATATTAAAAAGCCTTTCCAACTTTATGTCTTTAGTGAGAATCCAGGCTCACTACCATACCACAATTAGGCATCAGAATAAGATTGATTATTTGAGTCATGGTGTATAGAGTGATCACATATTGTGGTATTAGAGAATATGGAGTGATTAAAATTTGGTTCAAATTATAACATCACAATAATTTTTGTAAAAACTTGGCTCATGTCTTAAAATAGAATTCTTTAGAACTTAATTACTATTTCAGACATTCAAACACAAGCTTGCCAATCTCATTTGCTGGTGGAGCTGTAAAAACTAATTGGGATTGGGTCCCTAGTAGATACCTCTTCTCTAAAATCAACATCTGGCTGGAGCTGTTGTTGCCTTTTGCTGTTTGTTGAATGAAGGTGTGTGTAATTTTATGAGTTAGTTAAGAAACTAAATCTCTTTGAAAGTCCTTGAGTTAATGCTATATAAGTATTAGCTAGAGGAATTGGGATCGTTTCTTCCAGGGAAGAAAAGTTTTAGGGGAAACATGATCGTTGTCTTCAAATATTTGAAAGTCTGACATGGAAGAGGAAATAGACTTGTGCTGTTTGACCTTATGTGGAAGAAGTAGCAGAAATGAGTAGAAAATGAAAAGAGGCTAACTTAAGTATAATATATGGGAAATTCTCCTATCATTAGTGGAATGGGCTTTTAAGCAAGGTGGTGAGTTCTATCTTACCTGAGGCTTTGGCTACATACTTCTCAAGTATATTGTCCAGTGGGCTCTTACCCTGAATGAGATGGCCTTTCAGCTCTTGGGTTCTGTGATTATTGGACAGAGCTACACATCCACAAGCCTCTTAAGTAAAAGTTGTCTTTTTTTTTCTTGCTTCGAAACACATTGTGATGGCTAAAGAGAAGAGATTTCACTTGCAATTCTCAAAAGTGCTGTTATACTTTAAGATGTTCCTTACTATTTTTTCTTATAAGAAAGCAATGTTAAATAGAAGATGTCATTTGGCAAACAAATGTCCATCCATATTTAACTACATTGGTAATGAGTTAGCATGTATAACAAGATGTTGAGTTTGGTATTAGAAAGTTATTCTAATAAAGTTTGAATTCTCCAGCTTTGCTGCTTACTAACTGTATGATCTTGGGAAACCTCTGTAGGCCTTGACTTCCTTATCTTTAAAATGAGACAGGGTTGGATTAGATAATTTCTGAATTTCTCTTCCTACTCTAAATCTTGGAATTTTTAACCATCAAAATGTAATATTGATATTGTTTAGGCTTAAAGATTCCAATCTTCTTAAAGTGTATTTTTTTCTCTTCTCTTTCTCCTCTAATTCCATCCAAGATTTACCCACCTATTAATGTGTTGCCTTCCTTGTCCCGGTTAATGAAGTCTGCTATTGGAGAGGGTATGACCAGAAAAGATCATGCAGATGTATCTAACCAGCTGGTATGTATGTGCTTATAACCTTTTGTGTTTTTAAAAAATGTACACCTTTTAAAATCTGGACCAACTCCTCCCCATTACTCTTCTACCTTTCTCCCTTGTTCTTTTCACCTCCCCCAAATTCCATTAATTACAGACTTTGAAATCAGAATTTTCAAGCTCCATTAGATGAGTGGAATTCATTGTAGGCCTGTTTATGGATAAACATAGCAATAACCTTTTTCTAAAAAAGATAGTTACCATCGCTTTTCAGGGTTTAAATATTATATTCTTTAAAGTCCATGTCTAATATGGCAGTAGTTTCTAAACCTTAAACCAAGCAACAAAACTGTTATAAATTTTATTGGTAGTTTTACTACTAACCTAAAAAGCATACAGTAAAACATTTCTTGGTACATTAAACAATAAACATTAGAGCACTGAAGAATATAGTCTTATGTGCTGTGTGTGCTATTTTATTTGGACAGTGACATTAGGAACTATTTCCTTTATTTGGGCTTAGAGTACAATTTTTTCATAAAGTAGACAATAAAATAACTGATAAATGCATCATTGATAGAGCGTGAGAGAGACCCCTTGTGGCTTGCTCTGTGATAAATCTTATTTGAACCCAGGCTTGGAGTATGGATTCTATGTATTGGTATATTCTCTAGAAATAAACCCTGCTGAGATTTAAATGATTTAAATATCTTTCTGCAATTCTAATGACAACAAGAATGTTTCCTTGCTTATATAATTCTACAGATTCCTGAAACTGGTCTCACTAATATCCGTAGAGTATGTATGAGGAAGTCACCTTTTAAGTGAGACTGCTTTGTAATGAGTATTTTTGGCTACTTTAGTACTTAAACTCTTCTGGATAATTCTAAGCAAGATTCATCTTATGCTGATTTCCACTCTGTTACCTAGGATTAGATTCAGGTTCCATGGTAGTTTCTTTACATGATTGATTCCATTAAACTTAGCAGGACAACTACTATGAAAGAAAAAGTCCTTACTCTAACATGTTAATAGAACCCTTTTTTGTGTGTGTGCTCCATCTAGTATGCATGCTATGCTATTGGTAAGGATGTACAAGCCATGAAAGCAGTTGTTGGAGAAGAAGCCCTCACCTCAGATGATCTCCTTTATCTGGAATTTTTGCAGAAGTTTGAAAAGAACTTTATTGCTCAGGGTAAGATACAAATGTTATACTTAAAAACTGTGTAGTAAACTTTATTGATGATTCTGAAGATGTTTGAATTGAAAGAATGTATTTGACTTGACTCTATGTCCCCCTTTTCACTCTTTTCTCCAGTCTCAGATATATTCTTTCTTGTTTAAGGCTCCAAGATCTAAGGCTAGGTCTTGGTTTCTGTGGAATCTTTGTCTTACATTAATCCTCTCTTGCCTTTCTCTTTTCTTCCGTAAATGGTCTTTCTCATTTTGAAGAGATTTTAGCTATATTCTCTTCTCTAGCTGATGTACCATTTGTCTCCTTTCACTGCCAGTGTATTAAGTGAGTGACCTTTATTTCATAACCATAGTTTTTTTTAAACACCTTTTTAAAATTAATTTATTTATTTTTAGTTTTCAACATTTGCTTTTAGAAGATTTTGAGTTTTAAAATTTTCCCCCCTCCCTCTGTTCCCCCTTCTTAAGACAGCATGCAATCTGATATAGGCTGTGTGTGATCATATTAAACATATTTCTACATTAGTCATGTTGTGAAAGAAGAATCAGAACAAAGGGGGAAAACCATGAGAAAGAAAAAAACAAAAAAAAAAGGAGAAAATATCTGCATTCAGACTCCATAGTTCTTTGTCTGGATATGGATAGCTTTTTCCATCATGAGTCTTTTGGAATTGTCTTAGATCATTGCATTGCTCAGAAGAGCTAAGTCCAACAAAGTCTATCATTGCACAATATGGCTGTTACTGTGTACGGTGTTCTTCTGGTTCTGCTCACTCAGCATCAGTTCATGCAGATCTTTCCAATAAACACCTCTTTGACTTCTACCTCAACTGCTCTACTAAACTATATCCTTGAAGGTCTCTAGGCTCTTGACAAAACCAATGGCCTTTTCTCTGTCCTTATTCTTGATCTCTTTGTAGCATTATGTTAATGTTTACCATCTAAATTCTTTCTTGGTTTCCAGGGTACTGAAGTCTTATTTCTCATTGATTTTTTTCCATCTCCTCTGTTAGCTCTTCTGCATCCTACAATATAACTGGACTTAGTTCCTTTGTTTCTCTCTTCTTCTCAGTTGATACTCTGTTCCCTTAGTGAATTGATTTTATGCCATAGCGTCAGCAATTACCACTATGTTCAGATCTGCATTTGAGTCCTCAGTACTTTGATTTCTCAGTATCACCTCAATCTATGTTCAAAACTAAATTTACTGTCATACTTCCCCCTCCCATCCCTATCCCACAACTCACTCCTTCTACATCCAGCTTTATCTTTCCATTTGTTTCCATTCCCTTATCCAGGAATTTTAATCCAGGCTCTTACCCTGTCTCTGTTTCCTTTTCTCTCTCCACCTTCTCTTTTCCTCCTCTTTACAGGAGCACATCCTAATTCCTTTCCTAGACTTTCAAGATCCTCAGTAATGTGCACTCCCTTTTTGCTATATGCTGCTCCCTTTCATTGTTCCCCAGAATGAATCCTTTATTCTAGCCACATTTGTCTGTCTGCCCCCGGACATAATATACACATTCAGAATTTCAGACTTTTGTTCATTCTGTTCCTTTCTCTTCTACCTTCTTCCAAGGTTTAGTGAAAAACCAGCTTGTTGAGAACTTTCTCAACTGTCCTATGCCATGATGATGATCTTCCTTATTCTGTCTTCCCCTTCTCTACACTTCTTTGACCCGTCTGTGTCCTCCCTGTTTTGTCACAGTCACGTACTGCCTTGCATTATTACTCTCCTTCTTAGCATAGATCTGTATTAATATATATGTACATATATTATATATTATATTTTATATATTATATATATACACATATGTATACACACATACACGTGCGCGCATGCACGATAGATAATCTTGTCATTATGTGTCGTCAGATACTTGATTGCTTTCAGAAAAGGGACTGTTACATTTTATTTATGTGCCTTAGTACTATGCTTATAATAGATACTCGGTGATTGTTTGTTGAATGAATAGGGCAGGCTTTTCTATAATGGAATTAATCAGCTCCCTTTACTCTGACTTTTTTAGGTCCTTATGAAAACCGCACTGTCTTTGAAACTTTGGACATTGGTTGGCAACTCCTTCGAATCTTCCCCAAAGAAATGTTGAAGAGAATCCCTCAAAGCACCCTGAGCGAATTTTACCCTCGAGATTCTTCAATAAAGCACTAGCTGCTACTTCATCTCTGTGAAATATTGGTTTTATTCTTCCCTTCCCCCTCTGCCTCCCTTCTGTGTTGAAGTTTACGTGTTACCCTGTAATTAAAACAGAAGAATAGGTAACATATCGTGCCAGTGTTCCTGATATTTTAAACTGATAATAGACTTTAAAATATCCTCTCTTCAAAAAGCCTGTATCTTCAGTGCTTTTTTAAAGTGGCTGCAGGGACTGAATTGAAGCTGTCTTTTACTGATGTGTGTGTTTGTACTTAATGGTGTAGTTAATCATCTAATTACACCCTAATTATTTGGGTCTCCTGGACCTTATTTCTTTAAACCTCTTCAGGAGTGTGACTGGATGAAGCTCTAATGTCTTGGCCTCCAAATAAAGGGCAAATCTAAGTTTGTCTGAGTCCTCTAGGAAGAGCCAAAGGCATATATTTAATTCCCCCCTTACTTGAGAACATCTTCTTTAGTCCTCACGCATACCGCTGTTCCCATGCTTTTGCTCAGAACAATGGTACTTGCTCAAGTCTGTTTGATGGACAGACTAGGAAGGGAAGCCTTTTCTCTCTAACTTTTACTATGTCGGGATGATGAGGATGATGATCTCCAATATTTGATCCCAGAGCACAGGCAACCATTGACCTTGATTCTGACTCTGGAGGGAGGAGGAACTCTTGGGTTTTGCTGCTACTCCTTCTAAGTTAGGTATAAAAACTTGCAACTTTTGCACAGTTGGTATTTATCTGGTGACACGGTGAGTTTCCTACTTTGTCCTCGTGATCCTTATTGAGCCTCCAATGCAGAGGACATGTGAGGGCTAGTTATTCTTGTCTGTGTTGCAAAAATCAAATTAGCTTGTTGGAAAGAGCATAGGAGCAGGCAAACACACTATCCATTCCACCTTGACAAATTAAGGCACGTTAGTATTCTGACATGCTATCAGTGTTTAAATCTCAAACATGTTTACCAAAAACTGAAAGCGTAACAGAGAGGGGAAAGAGGGTAATATGCTAGCATGTGTAAATGGATATTTTGAACTCTATTATAGAGCGTTCTGTTGACGTTCTCCATTTGGTCCTGCTTTCTGACCACTTTGGCCTCTCTTGGGTTAATCTCATGGCACAAATAGTAACACTGAGATTCTTCAGGATTCTGATTTGCTCCTTTCTGATGTTATCCCTGCAGCTGTCTTCTATGCAGCTTTTCCATTGTTTGGTCTCTTTGTGTTCTTTGTAACTTTGGTGCAATTGCAATTTCATTTCTAGTGCATTCCATCCTAAAGTTGTGTAAAATCCTTTTAGTTTTCTTGGGGTGGGAGGGGATTGTTAGCATGAAAATGTCAATGTAGAAACGGTGACATCTGAATATTACTCTATGAAAAATAAATGTTAAATAAAATGGAAGTTGGCTAAAAGTTATTTTCTATCCCTTTTCTAACTTGAGAATCTGTAGGTCACAGTAACTACAGTATAAGAAGCCATTAAGATTTGAAGTTTTATGAGTCTTAATTTTGAGTATAATCCATTATACTCACCCACGTATCCAGTGCATAAATGCAGAGGCCATGTTTCTTTCACAAAACTATTCCTCATGCTGCCCTTTCAGTTTCCTGATTATGTCGGAGAGAGAGTCTCTAGTAGGCCCTAATCTCTCATATTCTATGCTCTACCTTGGAGTTTAGTCTTTGGTTGACGTTAGTCCTTAGTTCTGCCACAGGCCTAATGCAGTATTTGTAGACGGCTTTATTTTCAGGGTGGCCAGGGGAAGTTGGGGCAGGGGATTAGGAAGAAGTGGGGAATGGTGTCTGCAATCTATTTAGTCACAAATGGTTGAGGGGGTGCCCTTCAGGAAGAAGTGGGATGAATGAAAATTATTTTGCTTAGAGTACTGTCAATCGAACATTGCCACTTAAACATTAGAGTGTAAGCATAAGATTTTTACAAACCTTGCGGGGGGGGGGGGTAGTTGTACTTAGTAATATCTTCACATAGACCATGCCGGATGTTAACAGTTTCATTTGGGTTGCCAGTGTATAACGTGTGATGATTTGAGACTGTCTTAAAATTTGGGCAGTAAAAATGTCAGATGAGGGTGTTCTCAGCTAGTTTTTACCATTGTGTTAAAACTTGCTTTTTAGGCTAATCAGTTTATACCCTGTATCAATTCATTTTACAACAATTCCTTATTTTACTGAAGAAAAAAAAGAAATTTCAGTCATTTTAGTTTAAAGAGAATATTTTCTGTCTTAACTAGGTTTAAGTGGTTTTTTTCCTCTTCAATGATTTATCAAAGAGGCTATTAAAGGAACTTGTTAACTGGTGTTTGTTTTCAAGTGACTGTCAATCCAGCCTGGGACTTCAAGCAAAGGAAAGACCTTTTTTAGGCAGTTTCCTTCCTGGCATGTGAAGGCAGTTGAGTGCATGATGCCTTAGGTAGCTAAACATTGCTAGTTTATGGAAATTCCAAACCCTTATTACACTATTGAGTGGAAGCTAAACCATCACTGGGTGCAAAGAGAAAACATCCCCTTTTGTCTTCAGAAACAAAATTATTGTCATTTAAAGAATAAAAAAAACCCCTTCAAATAAGTCAGTTGGGGCGATGTAGCAAGGGTGGAAAAAGTGGGGGAAATTTGAAATCTCACTGGTACTGTGATTGATTTGGTTCTGTTTCTCAGGAGAAAGGGAGCACAAAGTAGTCAATGCTGCCTGCCTAGCACAACCTATTTTGAGGTGTGGGGCCTTGGTCCTTCCATCTGTAAAATTGCTGTCCCAGTACTTAGTGCTTCTAACTGGTGCACAGAAGAGAGCAGCTGCCTCACCCAGTGTAAGCAACCCTGAAGTTTGGGGATTGGCACACTAGAGGTCAGTGACTCAGAATTGATCATGTGCTGCCAGATGACAGGGCCTGAGGGCTTTTCCCCTGAGTTCTGTTTTTGAAGAAAAACAATCCAAGGCAAGAGACTAATGACTCAAAAACAGGACTGCCTCAGATCTGATATTTCAATTTAATAATACATTTATTAAGATCATAATGTTGGTCAAAGGATACCAAGGTAGTTTCAAAAGGAAGAAATCCAAGCTGTCAATAGCTGTATGAAAAAACCCAAATTATTAATACTTAGAGAAATATCAACCTAAAACACGTCTGAGGTTACTTCTTTGCATTCATCAGATTAGCAAAATGACATAAAAGGGAAAACTATGGGAAAAGTTGCATATTAATAATGCATTTATGGTGGAGCTGTGATAAAAACTGTTCTGGAAAACAACTTAGAAAATTGTTCCCAAAGTCACTAAACTGCCATATCTTTTTTATTTTGTTTTTTAAAATAAAATTTTCTTGGTATCTTTTTTTTTACATCATTATAGTTATTCCCAGTATCCTTTCTTTTCCCAGAGAGCCATTCCATATAACAAATAGTATTTTTTAAATACAAAAAAAGAGGGAGGTGTTAATCAGCACAACTGAACAATATCTTGAAGTCTGACATATAACACCTGTGGACCTCCCACCTCCACATAGAGGTAGGTTGCGGTTATCTCTTCATTTGAATCATGCTTGATCTTTCTAATTTTGTTATATTTGCTTTTTTAATTTTTCTTTTTTAATTTTCTTTATTTTAAAACATTTTCATTTTGCTAAACATAAACCAATTAAATGTGGGAAAAAATGTACTCATTTTTTAAAACTTCTGAGTTCAAAATTCTCTCCCACCCTTTCCCCCACCTTGAGAAGGCAAATACTTTGGTTTCAGTTGTGTGTGTGTGAGGCCATGCAAAACATATGTCCATATTAGCCAGTTGCAAAAGAAAACACAAACAAAATAAAACAATAAAAATGAAGTTAAAAAAAGTTTCAATCTGCATTCAGAGATCATCAGTTCTCTCTCTGGAGGTAGATAGTGTTTTTCATCATGGGTCCTTGGAATTGTCTTACATTATTGTCTTGATCCGAGTAGCTAGGTCTTTCACAGTTGATCATACTTATAATATTGCTGTTACTGTGTACAATATTCTGTTTCTGCTCACTTCATTTTGCATGAGATCATCTAAGTCTTTCCAGGTTTTTCTGAAACCATCCGGCTTGTTATTTCTTATAGCACAATAATATTCCATCACAATCATATACTGCAACTTGTTCAGCCATTCCCGGATTGATGGACATCTTATTTTCTAATGCTTTGCCACCACAAAAATAGCAGCTATAAATATTTTTATACAAATGTATCATTTTTCCTTTTCTTTGATGTCTTTGGGATACAGACTACAGTATTATAGTTCTTTGGGCATAGTTCCAAATTGTTCTCCAGAATGGATGGACTAATTAACAACTTCACCAACAGTGCATTCCTGTCCTAGTTTTTCCACATCCCCTCTAGCATTTGTTATTTTCCTTTTTTTCATATTAGCCAATCTGGTAGGTATGAGGGGGTATTTCAGAGTTATTTTAATTTGCATTCTCTCATCATATGACTTTTTCATATGAATTGATAGCTTTGATTTCTTTTGAGAACAGCCTATTCATGTCCTTTGAACATTTATCATCTTTATAAATTTGGCTCAGTTGCTTATATATTTGAGAAATGAGACCTTTATCAGAGAAACTTGTTCCAAAATTACCCCCCTATTTCCTGTTTTCCTTCTATTTTTAGCTGCATTATTTTGTGTAAAACTTCTTTTAAGTTCATATAATAAAAATTAACTTTTTTCTATTTCCAGTAATCTTTTCCATTTTTTGTTTGGTCACAAACTCTTCTTTTATCCATGGATCTGACAGGTACATTTTCCCATGCTGCCCGGATTTACTTATGATAATCACCCTTTATGTCTAAATCATTTATCCATTTTGGCCTTATTTTGTTATACATTGTGAGGTTTTGGTCTATGCCTAGTTTCTGCCAAATTGCTTTCCAGTTTCTAGCAATTTTTGTCAAATATTAAGTTCTTACCCCAGAAGTTGGGATTTTGGAGTGTATCAGACACTAGATTATTATGGTCATTTACTGCTACGTATTATGTGCCTAACCTATTCCACTGATCCACAACTCTATTTCTTAGCCAGTATCAGATTGTTTTGATGCTTACTACTTTGTAATGTAGTTTGAAAACTGGAACTGCTAGGCTGCCTTCCTTAACATTTTTTTTCATTGATTTCCTTGATATCCTTGACCAAAATTTGTTCTCCCAGATGAACTGTTACTATTTTTTTTCTAACTTTGTAAATTAATTCTTTGGTAGTTTGATTGCTATGGTAAATAAGTATATTAGGTAGGACTGCCATTTTTATTATGTTGGCTAGAGGCCTACCCATGAGCAATGAATATTTCTTCAGTTGTTTAGATCTGCCTATATTTGTGTGAAAAGTATTATTTAAATTGTGTTCATATAATCCCTGGGTTTGTCGTGGCAGATTGACTCCCAAGTATTGTATATTGTTTGCAGTTATTTTAAATGGAATTTTTCTGTCTCTTCCTCCTGGCTTTTATTAGTAGTATGTAGAAATGCTAATGATTTATGTGGATTTATTTTCTATCCTGGAATTTTGCTGAAATTTATTGTTTCAACTAGTTTTTAAGCTGATCCTCTAGGGTTCTCTAAGTATACCATCATATCATCTGCAAAGAGTGATAGTTTTGCTTCCTTATTGCCTGTTTTTATTTCTTCAATTTCTTTTTCTTGTCTTATTGCTATAGCTAATATTCCTAGTACAATATTGAATAATAGTGGTAATAATAAACATCCTTACTTCACTCCACTTTATTGGGAAGGCTTCAAGTTTATCCCCATTATAGATAATGCTTGCTCTTGTTTTTAGATAGATATTACTTAATATTTTTAAGAAAGATTTCATTAGTTCCTATGCTTTCCAGTGTTTTTTATAGGTGTTGCTTTTGGTCAAAGATTTTCTTGCATCTATTGATATAATTATATGATTTTTTAAATGATTTTTTATTGTTTCTGTTCTTGACATAATCAATTATGCTGATAGTTTTCCTAATATTGAACCAGCTCTGCATGCTTTTTATAAATCACACGTAGTCATAGTGTTCGATTTTTGTGATATGTTGCTGTAAATGCCTTGCTAGTGTTTTTTTTTCTTTTTTTCTTTTGCATCAATATTAATTAAAGAAATTGTTCTATAGTTTTCTTTCTCTGTTTTGGCTCTTCCTGGTTTAGATATCAGCACCATATTTGTGTCATAAAAGGAATTTTGTAGGACTCCTTTACCTATTTTTTCAAATAGTTTATATAGTATTGGAATTAATTGCATTAATTGGAATTAAATGTTTGGTAGAATTCACTTGTGAATCCATCTGGTACTGGGGATTTTTTTCTTTAGGCTGATCGATGGTTTGTTCAATTTATTTTTCTAAGATAGAGCATTTAAGTATTCTATTTCTTCTGTTAATTTGGACAGTTTATTTTTTATAAATATTTATCCATTTCACCTAGATTGGCCTTTTTACTGACAAATAATTGAGCAAAATAGCTTCTAATTATTGCTTTAATTTCATCTTCGTTGGTGGTGCATTCACTCTTTCATTTTTGATACTAGCAATTTGTTTTTCTTTCTTTTTCAAATCAAAGTAATCAGCAATTTGCCTATTTTTTCGTAAAAACAGGTTCTAGTTTTATGTATTCAATGATTTTTTCTTTTAATTTTTATTAATGTTTCCTTTGAGGATTTCCATTTGGTGTTTAATTGGGAGTTTTTGATTTCTTTTCTTTCTTTCTTTTTTCTTTCTTTTTTTCTTTTTTTCTGGTGAGGCAATTGGGATTAAGTGACCTGCCCAGAGTCACACAGTGAGTAAGTGTTATGTGTCTGAGGCTGGATGTGAACTCAGGTCCTCCTGAGTCCAGGACCAATGCTCTATCCACTGTGCCACCTAGCTTCCCCGATCTGTTCTTTTTTTTCTATTTTTAGTTGTATGCTTAATTCATTGGTTTGCTCTTTCTATCTTTTATTTTTGTACACATTTAGAGATATAACTTTTCCCCTAAGTACTATTTTGGCTGCATCCCACAAATTTTGGAATGTTGTCTCACTGTTGTCATACTCTTGAATGAAATCATTGATAGTTTCCATTTGTTCTTTGACCCACTCATTCTTTAGGATTAGATAATTTCATTTCCAATTAACTTTTAATCTATGCTTCCATGGCCCTTTATTAAATGTAATTTTACTGCATTATGATTTGAAAAGGATGCATTTAATATTTGTTTTTTGTGTTTGATTATGAGGTTTTTATGCCCTAATATATGGTCAGTTTTTGTGAAGGTGCCATGTACAGGATATACTTAGAAAAGTCATGCTCCTTTCTATTCTCATTCAGTTTTCTCCAGAGGTCTATCATGTCTAATTTTTCTAAGATTCTACTCCTCTTCTTGACTCCTTTCTTGTTTATTTTATGGCTAGATTTATCTAGCTTTGAGAGGGGAAAGCTGAGATCTCCCAGTAGTATAGTTTTACTGTCTATTTCCTATTGTAATTCATTTAACTTTTCCTTTAAGAATTGGCATGCTATGGCATTTGGTGTATATATGTTTAGTATTGATATTACTTTATTATCTATGATTCCTTTTAGCAAGATGTAGTTTCCCTGCTTACCCCCTTTTAATTAGGTCTGTTGTTTTTTTTTTTTTGCCTTTGCTTTGTCTGAGATCCAGATTGCTACCCCTGCTTTTTTTTCTTTAATTTCAACTGAAATATAACAGATTTTCTACCATCCCTTATTTTAACTATGTGTGTGTCTCTGTTTCAAGTGTATTTCTTATAAACAACATATTGTTGGATTCTGGTTTCTAATCCATTCTGCTGCTACCTGCTTCCATTTTATGGATGAGTTCATTCCATTCACATTCACCTTTATGATGAGTAACTGTGCATTTCTCTTCATCCTGTTTTCTTCTGTTTCTTCTTCTCTCTTTTTTTTATCCTGTACTTCCTCTAAAGTCTGTTTTGCTTCTGACCACTGCCTTCTTTTATCTGCCCTCATTTTAATTTCCTCTGAACCTCTTCCTCTCCTACTTCTCTGTTGGGTAAGATAAATTTATATTACCAATTGAATATATATATATATATATATTTTTGAAGTAATTTAGATGTGTTTTAGGTTCAAGCATTGCCTGCTCCTCACTACCATTTCCCCTTTCACTGTAAAAGTTCTTCCTTGTGTGCCTTTTTTATGTGAGATAATTTTCTCCATTTTCCTTCTCCATTCTCCCATCTCTTTTCATTAGAAATACTTAAAAGTCCTCTATTTCATTAAATGTCCATTTTTTCCCCCTCGAAGTTTGTTTGAGTTTTACTGCTTTTTGGAATGTCATATTCCAAGCCCTCTACTCCTTTAGCATGATAGATGCTAAATCTTGTGTGATCCTGAGGAGCTCAGTGGTATGTGAATGGTTTCTTTCTGGCTGCTTGAAGTGTTTTTTCTTTGATCTGGGAAATCTTGAATTTGGCTATAATATTCCTAGGAGTTTTCATTTTGGGATCTCTTTTAGGAGGTGATTGGTGGATTCTTTAAATTTCCATTTTACTGGCTGGTTCAAGGATATCAGGGCAGTTTTCCATGATGATTTCTTGAAATATAATGTCTAAGCTCTTTCTTTGATTATAGCTTTCAGGTAATCCAATAATGCTTAAATTAGCTGTCCTCCATCTATTTTCCAGATCAGTTGTTTTTCCAATGAGATATTTCACATTTTCTTCTCTTTTTTTTTTTCAGTCTTTTGACTTTCTTTTATTGTTTCTTGATGTCTCATGGAGTTGTTAGCTTCCTCTTGCCCAGTCCTAATTTTTAAAGAATTATTTTCTTCAATGAGGTTTTGTACCTTCCCCCCCCCCATTTGGCCAATTATGTTTTTTAAGATGTTATTTTCTTCAGCATTTCTTTTGTACCCCTCTTTTACTAAGCCATTAATTATCTTTTCATAATTTTCTTCCTCTGCCTATTTTTTCCTCTACCATTCTTACTTGATTTTGAAAATCATTTTGTAGCTTTTCCAGGAATTCTTTTGGGTTTGTGTTCAATTCACATGTTTTCTTTGAAACCTTGCTTGTAGCTGCTTGGACTTCATTTTTATCTTTTGATTTTGTGTCATGATCTTCCCTGTCACTGTAGTAGTCTTTCTCTCTTTTTTTCTTTTTTGCTCATTTTCCCATCATATTTATTGATTTGGAACTTTTTGTTAATGTTAGGCTGTCTTCCTGGAGTGTGTGTGTGTGTGTGTGTGTGTGTGTGTGTGTGTGTGTGTGTGGTGGTGGTGGGGGAGTGGGGTAGGGGCTCTGTCTCAAGCTTCAGGCTTTTTTGCACTGCTGTTTTCAGAGCTGGTTTTGGGGTTTGGAAGTTTTTACTGCTTCTAAGGTGGTATGATCTAGGGGGAAGTATAGTCACTGCTCTCTTTATCTTCACTCGGGTCCCTAGCCAGGAAGGACCCTTGGGATTGTAATTGATACTGCTCCTCTGGGCTCCTTCTCCTTTGGGACTGAAAATGATAACTGTTCCTTAGGATCCTTGATCCCTTTAGGCCAGAAGTGACACTGCCCCTCAGGGCTTTAACTCTGTCTTGACTGAAAGTGCTCTCCTCTGCCCTTGAACTGTGACCTAGAAGTGGGTATAGACAGTAGAGTTGCCAAACAGTGTCTGATCTTGTGTCCAGTGCTAACACAAGGATATCCTGTAATTGCTTTCTGACCGCTTGCCAGGTCCCTTACCATCTCTTACTTGGGAGCTCCCAAAGCTGTTGCTGCTTCTGTCTCTGCCACATAGTCCTACCACTGGTTTCTCATCCATGCGGACTCTGGACCAGCCTTCTACTGCATGTCACAGATCTCTCCTTCCAATCTCCTATGGGCTAAGAGAATGTCTCACTCTGACCTTTTGTTTGTTTGGCCACTCTAGAATTTGATTTGATGTGTTATTTTAAAGTTATTTGGAGGGGAATGTGGGGAGAGCTCAGCTGAGTGTCTCTCTATCCTCTATCATAGATCCACTCCTTGTTATATTCATTTTAAAAAATAAGTTCTTATTGAAGTTTTCTGTTTTTTATATCATCATAGTTACCCTCAATATCCCTCCTCACTCTCTTCCTGGACAGTCATTCTAAAAATAGAATTTTTTAAAGCAAAAAAATCAGCACACCTGAACAATACATCAAAAAGTCTGAAAACGTGCAATGTGTAATATCTATTTTCACCTCCATTAAGGGGTGAGTTTGAGATGTCCTCACATCTCTTTATTCAAGTTGTGCTTGATCTTTATAATTCTGTTATATTCACTTTTGATTTTTTTGGGGTGTGTGGTTCTTTTCATTTACATTGTTGTAATTTGTGTGTGTGTGTGTGTGTGTGTGTTTGTGTGTATGTATTTGGCTCTGCTTCACTTTGCATCAGTTCATGTAGAGCTTTCCATGCTTCTCCATATTTATTACATACATCATTTCTTATAGTACATTCTGTTATGTTTATGTACCGTAATTTGTTTAGCCAATCCCCAAACTATGGACATCTATTTTGTTTTCAATTCTTTGCTATCACAAAAAGTGCCGCTATAAATATTTTGGTGTAGATGGCGCTTCTTTGGGCTATAAGCCCAGTAATGGAGCCTTTGCTTTAAAGGGTGAATACATTTTGGTCATTTTATTTGCACAATTCCAAATTGCTTTCCAAAACAATTGTACCATTTCATAGCTCCACCAACAATGTATTAGTGGTCTTATTTTACAACCCTTCCAACATTGACTATTGCCATTTTTTGGTCATCTTTGCCAATTTTCAGGGAGTGAAATGAAACCTTAGGGTTTTTTTTTTAATCTGTGTATCTCTTATTAATGCTTTCGATCATTCTTTCATGTGGTTGTGAATATTTTGTAATTTTTCTTTTGAGAACTATTTATTTATATCCTTTGACCATTTATCTGTTGGGGAATAATTGTCATATTTTTTGACCCAGCAAAACTAGACCTGTGCTTCAAAGAGAACAAAGAAAGAGGAAAAGAATTCAAAAAAAAAAAAAAGAACACAAAAACATGGCAGCTCTTCTTTGTTAGTGGCAAAGAACTGGAAACTAAAGGCTTGCACATCAATTGGCGAATTTTTCAACTAATTACGATATATGAAAGCTATTCAATGCTATGGTGCTATAAGAAACGACAAAAGGGATAGGTTCAGAGAAATCTGACACAGAGTAAAGTAAGCAGAACCAAGGCAACATTTGTATGCTGACAACACCAGTGTAAAGGCAAACAACTTTGACAGACTTAAGAACGCTAATTAGTGCAGTAACCAACCATGATTCCAAAAGACTAATAATGACGCATACTACCCACTTCCTAATAGAAAAGTGATAAACTCGGGATGTAGAATGAGACATTTTGGGGCATAACTATTGTGGGAATTTGTTTTTCTTGATTGTGCATTTTCATTGAAAGATTTTGTTTTGGTTTTGTTTTTCAATGTGGGGGTGGGGGTGAGGTGGGAAGGAGAGAAAATGAATGCTTATTTTAATTTTTTTTAATCTTATCAATTAATCAAGCACTTAAGTACCCACAATATAATAAATGTTGGGGATACAAGACAAAGAGTGAAACAATTCAAAGATTAACAGGAAACAGTCCCTTCTCTCTCTCTGTACACACACACACACACACACACACACACAATTAATGCCATCAGAGACTGATGTCTTCTAGCTTCAAAACAGAAAATGGTTAGGTTTTCCCTTGAATTGGCAATTAAGCAACAAAATGAACATGATTATATAATGCCCTTTGAAGGGATTGAACTATCAAAGTACTAAACTGAAATGTGCTCCAAGTATTCAGATCAGAGATTCAGACTGAAACTTAGATCAGGCAAGATTATAATATTTTTGCCAAGTGGTTTTTTTTGTGTGTGTGTTTGTGTGACTTCCAACAAAATTGTCAGATGGGTTCTAGAAGGACAACAAGCATTGACTGAGGTCTTGCCTTCCCATTTTTAAAAAAATACCCTGGAATTAAATTTCCATATAGTTTATCTTTCTGTCAAGAAGCAGGTATTAAATACCCGATATGCACAAGATGCTGTGCTAGGTATCTGCAATGCAAAGGCAAAAAGAGGAAAACTGCCCACAAATGAGCATACATTCTAACGGGACATACATTACATTTAACTAAAAATAAGTAGTTCATCACCACTAGAGGGCAGCAGGACTTAAAAAATCACATTGTCTCAGCATTTTCTAGGCCAAAAGGAAATAATCCACAGCAGCTGCAGGGGTGTTACTTTATCCATAGGAAAAAGCAAAACAAAACCCAAAACAAACCCCAAAAAATGAAAATGAAAACTTTCCTTGAATCAAACTTTTAACTAGGTTCTAAACAAATATGTAATAATAATGATAATTATCATCATTATTTAATTGTTATTTTTATTATTATTAAGGTGGGAAGTGTCAAAGAGATAAGACTGGTATTCAGGAGATCTGGGTTCTAGTTGGGGTTCCCCCTCCCACTTAATAGTATTTTATTTTTTCCAACTGCATGTGAAGATAGTTTTCAACATTCATTTTTATAAGATTTTGAATTCCAAATTTTTCTCCCTCCTTTCCTCCCTCCCCTCCCTCTTCCCCAACACAGCAAGCAATCTGATAAAGGCTATACAGGTACAGTCATGTTAAATATGTTTCCACATTAGTCATGCTGTGAAAGAAGAATCAGAAAAAAAAACGAGAAAGAAAAAAAAGAAAAGAGAGAGAAAATAGTATGCTTCAATTTGCATTCATCTAGTCCAGGCTTTGCCACTGATGACTAGTTGTGTGACTTTTGGTAGGATACTTCACCTCAGTTTTTTCAGCTCTAAAATGAGGAATTGGACTAAGGCAGGAATTCTTAACCTTTTGTGTGTGTGTGATATGGACCTTTTTTGCAGTCTGGTAAAGCCTATGGACCTTTTCTTAGAATAACATTTTCAAATATATAAAATAAAAAACATAGGATTATAAAGGAAGTTGATTATGTTGAAATAAAGTTATATTTTTTTCCCAACCAAGTTCATGAATCTCAAAACATCTAGCAAAAAAAAAATCTAATCTATCACTATTAGTGTAATGGATACAGTGCTGGAGTTGGAGTAAAGAAGACCTGAATTCAAATCCAGCCTTGGACACTTACCAGCTATGCAATCCTGGCAAGTCAGCTAACATGCCTCAGCTTCAATTTCCTTATCTATAAAAAGGAGATGGTAATAAATCCAGCTTTTCAAGATTACTGTGATGATTAAATGAGATAATATCTTTATAGCGCTTTGCAAATCTTAAAGTACATGATGATGATGATGATGATGATGATGATGATAGTGGTGGTGGTGGTAGTGATAATGATAATCTCTGGGCCTCATCCACTGACCCCCAGGTTTAGAACCTAAGGTCTCTTCTAACTCAAAAATCCTATTATTGTTTGAAAGAAGGTAGTGTCTTTTTTTCAGATTCTATTGAATTAACTCAACATTTATTAGACACATATGATATACAAGCCACTTCCTGATCTACTCTCTGAGATGGTCATACCATTCATTGATCTTGCTCTCACCCATAAATGTACCACTTCCATGTTCACGAACTCCAAAATTCATTTATCTGATCACAATCTGTTGTCATTCCACCTTTATCTCTGCCTCATAGCCCGCAAACCTATTCTTCATCTTTACTATAACCTCCAGTTTCTCCACCTCACTGTTCTTTCACGGGTTTTTACCCTTGTACTAGTAATAGTCTCCTTCCTTCTCCACTTTGAATAAATGAATGAAGGGCAGTCAAGTTGCAGAGTGGATGGAGTATAGGACTCAAAGTCAGGAAGATCTAAGATTGAATCTTCCCTCAAAACCTTACTGGCTATGTGGCTCAAAGTAAAACATTTAAACTCTCTGTGCCTCAGGGTCTTCAACTGTAAAATAAAGGGATTGGACTCTAGGGCTTCTAAGGTCCAACACTCTCTTATAGCAGTTCTTTGTAAGGAGTCAAGAAATGATCCCTAAGGTATTGTAGTATTTTTATATCAAATAAAAGTTCTGAGTTCAGTTACAATTTCCCTGAACCCTCAGTTAGGTAATACTGCTAATACATAGGTAGAGATATGTCTATCTTTAGTTAATATCTGGCTTCTTTGTGGTTGAGAAGGAATTCAATTTGCTGGAAATATTTGGATAATGAAATAGATTATATTATAGTGTTTGTGGATAGAAAAACATGGAGAACCATAAACAAAAGATATAGACCCAGATGGAGATGTAACAATGAAATTTACATAAGTGGGCCAAAGAACAAATCTTAGAAATACTTAATAGCTATATAATGGAAAATGATAATGATGGAACACTATGCCAAAATTTCTGGGATGCAGCTAAAGCAGTCTTCAGAGGGAAATCATATCTTTACAGTCATACATTAACAAAATAGAAAAAGAGCAGATTAATGACCTGAGTATGCATTTTTAAAAATTAGAAAATCAATAAATGCAAAATAAACACAAAAGAAGAGCTATTAAAAATTAGAGGGGAAATAAATACATTAGAAATAAGCAAACAAAAAAAACCTCCATAGAAATGATAAAACTAAAAGCTGGTTCTTTAAGAAGACTAATAAAATTGACAAACTCCTAACTAATCTGATTAAAAAGATAAGAGCAGAAAATCAAATCAACAAAATACCAAATGAGTAAAATGAAATCACAGCAAAACCAGAAAAAATAAAAAGAATAATCAAAACTTATTATGCACAGTTATATGCTAACAAAACTGAAAACACAAAATGAATAGAGGAATATCTTCAAAAATATGAACTACCCAAACTATCAGAAGACAAAATAAAGATTTTTACCTGATCTCAGAAAAGTATGTAGATCTAACTGTGAAGGAATTACCAAAGAAAAAAAATCTCTTGGTTCCAATGGATTTGTAAGAGAATTCTAGCAAACTCTTAAAGAATAGTTAGTACCCATGCTTCACAAATAATTCTCAAAAATTAGGAAAGAAAGCACCTCACCAGAATCTTTTATGAGACAAATGTAGTCCTAATACCTAAATTAGAGAAAGATAAGCCACAGAAAGAAAACTATAGGCCATATCATTAATAAACATTGACTCAAAAATTTTAGACAAAATCCTATCAAACAGACAATAGTGCTTTTTCTAAGAAATTATTCATTTATGATCAAATGAAATTTGTACGAGGGATACAAGGCTGGTTCAACATTTAGAAAACAACATAATTAATTGTATTAAAAACTAAAACATACAAAAGCACATGATCATTTCAATCAATGTAGAAAGAGGTCTTTGACAAAATAAAACACTCTTTTAAGCTAAAAATCATGCAAAGTATAGGCAGAAAGGGACTTTTTAAAAATATCACAAAAAGCATCCATCTAACACTAAAAGCAAGTATCATGTACAATTTAGATACACTAGAACCTTTCCCAGTAAACGCAAGATTGAAGAAAGAATGCCCACTCTCTCTACTATTATTTAATATAGTTCTGGAAATGTTATTAATAGCAGTAAAACAAGAGAAAAGGATTCAAGGAGTAAAGACAGATGAAGAGGAGACAAAATATTCCTATTTGCTGATGATATAATGACTTATTTGGAAAACCCTAGGAAAGCAGCAATGATACTAATTGAGACAATTAATAGCTTCAGCAAAGTTGCAGGCCACAGAATAAATCTTCAAAAATCAATAGGGTTTCTATATAATAACAACAAAACACAAGAAGCAATAATAGAAAGGGAAATCCTATTCCAAATAACTATAAAATACATAAAATGGAAATCAATCTCCCAAAGCATACAAAAATCTTGTATAAATTCAATTACAAATTTCTCCTTAAAGAAATAAGAAACAACTCAGTGCTTATTGCTTGGACATGGCAGTATAATAAAAATGACAGTACTATTAAATTAATTTATATTTTAATGCTATGCTGATCAAATTACCAAGGGGATACTTTGTAGAATTTGATAAAATAATAACAAAATTCACTTGAAAAAACAAGCGATCTATATCAAGGGAAATGATGAAAAGAAGTAAAGACAAAAAGAGAGTAACACTTCTATTACCTCAAACTACATTATAAAACATCAGGCATCAAAATCATCAGGTAATGGTTAAAGAATAGAGAGATAGATCAATGGAACAGAGTAGACAAAGAGAATTTAGTAACAATAGAACTCAACAACCCAGTGTTTGATAAAGTGGAAAACATCAATTACTGAAGGAAAAACTCCCTATTTGATTTAAAAAAAAACCTGCTTGAAAAACTGGAAAGGTCTGGTAGAAATTAAGCCAGCATCAAAACCTTATGGCACATCCCATAACACATTCTAAATTAATATGGGACCTTAATATTAAAGATCATGTTATTTTTTAAAATTGGAATAGAAATAGATCATGTAAGCTATGAGTAATAGATGTAGTCATGTGTGTGTTTAAATGTTTTTTTAGTTACAAATTCTCTCCTTCTCTCCAGTCCCTCCCTTACCCATTTAGAAGACAAGAAATAATACTCATTACACACATGAACTTATGCGAAATGTATTTCCATATTAGCCATATTGTGAAAAAAAGATAAGCAAGAAAAATAATGAAAATAATATGCTTCAATCTGTACTGAGTCTTATCAGTTCTCTCTCTGAAGGTGGATAGCATTTTATATCGTGAATCCACTGGAGTCATGGTGAATCATTGTATTGATCAGAGTTACTAAGTCTTTCACAGTTAATTATCTTTACAATATTGTTGGTTTTGTGTAGATTGTTTTCTTGTTTTTGTTCACTTTACTTTGCATAAATTCATATAGGTTTTCCTAGGTTTTCTTAAACCATCCCCTTCATAATTTCTTACATAGTAGTGTAAGAAATATTTACATATCATAACTTGTTCAATGATTCCCTTGGGGCATCCCCTCGGTTTCTTTCTTTTTTTTTTTTATGGCCACACCAAAAAGAGCTATATAAATATTTTTATATGCATGGGTCCTTTTCTTTTTTCTTTGATCTAGGAAGTACACACACACACACACACACACACACACACACACACACACACACACACACACATTTGGCAAGGCAATTGGGGTTAAGTGACTTGCCCAGGGTCACATAGATAGTGAGTGTCATGTGTCTGAGGCCAGATTTGGAACTCAGGTCCTCCTGATTCCAGGGCTGGTGCTCTATCCACTGTGTCACCTACCTGCCCTAGAAGTATATTCTTAACTAAACTAGAGTTAGAAGCAATTACAAAAGATAAAATAGATAACTTTGATTACTTGACCCTAACTTCTACGCAGACAATATTGATGCATCTAGGATAAGGAACGAAGTGGTTAAACAGATTTCTCTGACAAGGCTTCGATATCCAAGATATGCGAACAATATATAGATATGTATCTACAGAGCCATATATGACAAACTGCAAACATAGAAAAATGCCCCAAATCACTAATAACAAAAATGCAAATCAAAACAACTCTGAGGTTTTACTTCACATCCTGAAAATTGGCAAAAATTGCAAAACAGTAGCAACAGTTAATGTTGGAGGTTTCTTTTTAAAAAAAAAAATACAGGCATACCAGTACATTGTTGTTGGAGTTGTAAAATAGCATGACCATTTTGGAAAGCAATTTGGAATTATGCAAATAAAGTGACTTTGACTAGAGACTCCATAATTGGATTTAAACCTCAAGAGAGCCATCAATATGAAAAAAAATATGCTCCAAAATGTTTATATAGCAGCACTTTTTTTGATAACTATGAAATGGAAATAAAGTAGATAGCCATTAATTGAGGAATGGCTAAACAAATTATGGTACATGAATATAATCGAATATTACTCTGTTATAAGAAATGATGTGTGATGAATACAGAAAAAATGTGAAAAGATCTATATGAACTGATGCAGAGTGAAGTAAGCAGAGGAAAAAAAAATACCCAGTGACTACAACAATATAAATAGAAAGAATAATGACAAACCAAAAAATAAAAGTAAATGTAACAAAAGCATAAGGATCAAACAGCACTTGAATGAAGAGATATGAAAGGACATCCTTATTTGAAAGGTCCACAAATGTTACACATCATACATATTTTTGGACTTTTCCAATGTATCAGTCAGTTACAATGACTTTTTTTTTCCTCTCTAAAATATAATATTTGTTTTATAGAATGGCTCTCTGAAAGGGGAAAGAGGAGGCATCTATGGCATCTAGGGAAATATAAGAAACAAAATACCAATAAAAGCTTATTTTAAAAAGGAAAGCGTGGGGAAGGGGACTTGGGAAAAGAGCTGACCTTTTGGTGGGACTTTTCTCTGTCTGGGCCCTTCTTTCTGAGATGCCCTAGAATCAAATACTCTCTCCTTTTCTACCACTGCCTAGTCTTCTCTTTGTTCCATGCTTACTCCAACCCCTAGAATCCAGAAACTCAGAATCACTCACCTTGTTCTGAGATTGCTTTTCCCTTTTATACAAATTCCATAGATCCTGACCCAGTCTCTCACATAATGGCTTTAATTGATTCAAGAAGGTATTCAGTCTAATTGTTTGATTCAATCAAAAAGTTTCCTCCCTAGGTAAGGCTCCCAAACCAAATAGGATGGTTGCTTTTCTTTTTTAATTCTTTTTATTTCATTATACTATTTCCCAATTACATATAAAACATTCTTAAGAATTATTTTTTTAAAATTTGAGTTCCAAATTTTCTCCTTCCCTCCTATTTCTCCCTCCCCCTTGAGAAGGCAAGCAATTTGATTTTGATTATGCATGTGAGGTCATGCAAAACATATGTCCATATTGGTCATGCTGCTAAAGAAAACACAAACAAAATAAAACAATAAAAATAAAGAAAATTAAAAAAAAAAGACCTTCAATCTGTATTCAGAGTTCTTCAGTTCTCTCTCTGGATGTGGATAGTATTTTTCATCATGGATCCTTTAGAATTGTCTTGGATCATTGTCTTGATTGGAGTAGCTAAGTCTTTTACAGTTGAGCATACTGACAATGTTGTTGTTACTGTGTACAATGTTCTCCTGGTTCTGCTCATTTCATTTTTCATGACTTCATATAAATCTTCCCAGATTTCTTGGAAACCATCCTGCTCATTATTTCTTACAGCACGACAGTATTCCATTACAATTACATACTGCAATGTGTTCAGCCATTCCCCAGTTGATGGGCATCACCTCATTTTCCAATTCTTAGCCACCATAAAAAGAATTGCTATAAATATTTTTTGCACATATAGTTACTTTTTCCTTTTCATTGATCTCTTTTGGATATGGACCTAATAGTGGTGTTGCTGGGTCAAAGGACATTCATGGTTTTAAAGCCCTTTGGGCATAGGTCCGAATTGTTCTCTAGAATGGCTGGACAACTTCACCAATAGTGCATTAGTGTCCCAATTTTTCTACATGCCCTCCAGCAATTGATATTTTCCCTTCCTGTCATGTTAGGCAATCTGATAGATGTGAGGTGGTATCTCATGGCTGTTTTAATTTGCATTTCTCTCATCATGTGATGTTTTCATGTGACTATTGATAGCTTTGATTTCTTCTGAAAACTGCCTATTCATATCCTTTGAGCATTTATCAACTGGGGAATGGCTATTATTTTTATAAATTTGGCACAGTTGCCTATATATTTGAGAAATGAGGCATTTATAAGAGAAACCTGTTGCAAAATTTTTTCACATTTTCCTTCTAATTTTAGTCTTGTTTGTGCAAAAGCTTTTTAATTTCATGTAATCAGAATTACCTATTTTATTTCTCATTATCTCCTCCATCTCTTATTTGGTCATATACTCTTCTCTTATCCATAGATCTGACAGGTACGTTTTCCCATACTCCCCTTATTTGCTTATAATATCACCTTTCATGTTTAAATCATTTGTCTATTTTGTCTTTATCCTAGCATACAGTGTGGAGTTGGTTAGCCATTTTTACCATCAGTCAATCAACAATCATTTATTAAGTACCAGCTTTATGCCAAGCACTGGGGATATAAATACAAAGAATGACATAGTCCCTGCCCTTAAAGAGGTTTTATCCCATAGGATGAAAGGGATATAACATATATGGACACACACAAATATGTATGTGAATATACATATGTATGCATATATGTATGTGTATATATATGTATGAGAGAGGGAGAGGGAGAGGAAGAGGAGAGGGAGGGAGGGAGGAGAGAGAGAGAGAGAGAGAGAGAGAGAGAGAGAGAGAGAGAGAGAGAGACAGACAGACAGACAGACAGACAGACAGACAGACAGACAGAGAGATTTTTAGGGGGGATTACTAGTGTTTTCAAGGATCCAGAAAGACTTCCTGTAGAAAGTATCACTTCAACTGAGTTTTGGAGGAAGCCAGGGATAGAAAGAAGTAGAGGTTAGGTTAAAGTACATTTCAGGTATGGGGGACAGCCAGTGCATTTATGAGAACCCAGAAGAAGCTCAGTATAGCTGGACAACAGAGTGTGAGCCGAGTACTGACAAGGAGTGTGTTGGAGCCACCTAAATTCTCAAGAGCTGATTGTTAAATTTTCAATCTAAGCATTTATATCTCAGAAATCATTACAAATCACCTTACTTTATTGTTTTTATTTTCTCTAAACATAAGAAAATCATAGAGAAAATTTTAATAATACAGATTAAACTTAAAATTGTATCCTGCTTAATTTTTTCCCCCTGGAGTGCTGATTGTTAAACACGTACCAGCACACTACTGGATATGGAGAAAGAATGGAAAAATAGGTTGGAACCAGACTATGCAGTACTATTAAAGTCAAACAGATGAATTTATATCTGCTTCTAAAGACAACTGGGAACTATCGGAATTTTATTGAGTAGGAAAATGAGATGGTCAGACGCTGGCTTCAGGGAAATCACCTAGCAATTGATTGGACTCTACGGAGATTCAAAGTATTCACTGAACAATCCCCAGTCGCCTCATTTCAGTGATTTCATCAACTATTTCTGAAATGAAGGTCTCCTGAGATCCAAGGAAGCTGAGAGCCAGGGAGGGATCTCATGACACTGAAATCACTTTGACATAAGGCATAATAAAAGTAAAGAAAAAAACCCCTCCTTTTCACTTTTAGAATGGAAGATTTTCACATAATTTTATTTCACTAATAAGAGTGTATAAGAGCCAAATCTTTGTTTGAAATATATTCCTGCTCATTTTCCCCAGCTCACTTCTACTTATTAAAAATCAGCGACACTTCCACTATGGGAAGCTACTGATCATACCTCCTTTATCCTCGAGTTGTCAATGTTCTCCCCCTTCTGAAATAGCTTTGTATTTACTTATCTATGTCCTCATATTCTTCTTGCCTCTTGTCTTGCCACTGGACTCTGACGACTGGAGGAGAGAGTGAGGCTGAAGACTTTGTGCAACCTTTGATCTTCTCTCACCTAGTTTCCCTAACTATCCTTTTCTGAAGGAAAGACACAAGACTAGTCATCCCTGGCCTGCCCCATGGTTTTGCCTATTTATCACATTTCTTAAAGGAATAGCTGTTCATATCCTGATATCCATAGTGGACATCATGACTTTCACATCAATTATACAGGGTGTCTCAAAAGTCTTAGCACAGTTTTAAGCTATTAAAATAATTTAATCTATTACGATATTACAGCTTAAAACTGCGCTAAGACTTTTGGGATATTCTTTATTTCACTTTTTGAAAACCAATTTAGTCATGCCACAGGTGTCCTGGGAATTGAATTAGTCAGGTGAGGAGATTCAGGTGGGCTAAGTTTGCAAATACTGACTTGTCAGAATATTTGACTGCATTCCCCACCCCCACCTCCCACCCACCCACACCCATCTCCTACCCTTATTAAAGGCTGTTGCTGAGGAAGGCTGTCATGGGAGGTTTTATTTCCTGCTGTGTCCCTTCCCCATCACCCACCTCTCCCCACCTTGCTTTTTTTCATCTACTTTTGGGGGGGGCAAAGAGGCTGGACCCTCAAAGTTTTAGTAGTCTTCTGTTGTAGATGGTTTTGTTTTCCACATTTAACCAGATTCTTCCAGCTCTTCCTGAAATATAGGGGAAGCTAGTGGACTAAAGGTAGCCCAGAAACAGTTGTCAGTGAATCACTTGGACTTAGAAGACAAAATGCCATTCTTCAAGCTGTCTGTGTCAAAAATATTCTGCTGCTGCCGATTAGCTTCCCGAGGTTGTATATCACTGACCTTTATTCTGGCTTAGTGGATAAGTTGAGTGTATGGGGATATTCTTCCAGGTTGTCTTCTAAATGGGAGAGGCTCAAGTTGGGGTATGGCTTCTCAGAAGACAGGTGGAAAGAGAGTCAGACCTACCTTTTAGACTAAATCTTTAAGTCCCCTGGGGGCAGGGTGCTTTGTCCCTTCCCCTCTTCCCTTCCTTATCTCTCCCTTCTAGCTGGGCTATGATGGGTTCTGTGCTCCTCTCCTCCCCTAGCTTTGAGGCAATGTGATGGCATGCAAAGATGTATGGGTTATGAGACAGTCAAACCCGAGGTCAAATTTTGGTGATAGAATTTAATAATAGCATGCCTGTAGGCAAGTTACATAACTTCTCTGACCTCAAGAGTGTGACTTGCAAAATTGTAAGATGAGGGAGTTGGGCTAGATAATATCTAAAGTCCCTTTCAGCTGTGTGGTGGTTTTGCCTCCATAACCACTTTGACTAAAATTGGTATTTCTACTTCTTAACCATCAGTTTTGGGCTAAAGGATCAAGAAATCCTCACTAAAAGATTAAGCCATATGTAGTCATGGGTTGAATTTCAGGTCTTGGCAAAAGAGAACTTCTTGAAGAATTTAGTCTATCCCCGTTTTGTTGGGCTTCTCTGGTCCTTTTATCTCTTCTGTGAAATGGAGGTAGTCTTGAGTTTGTTGTTCTGAGACCAGAAAACCTAAATGGTGGGGTAGGGAAGAAAAGCTACCTGCCCCTTGGGATGGGGGCATTTCCCCTGTACATGTGACAGAAGCATGTGTGTATGCGGTGTTCCTTCTCCATCTCTCCTTTGTGTTTCCTAGTGGAAAACACTTCGCCTAGTCAGTCTGTGGACCTGTCATCTCTCACTGATGAGACGAAACCTTACTCTGAAGCCAGCAGTGTGAGTGAGGTACAAGAAAACTGCTCGGGTGGGGAAGAGCTTTTGTGGGAATTGTGTTCTGTCGTCAGAAACTCTACAATTTGAGCTATAGCTAATGGGGAGAAGTAAACCAGGCTCCATAAGGGAGTGTGTGTGTGTGTGTGTGTGTGTGTGTGTGTGTGTGTGTGTGTGTGTGTGTGTGTGTGTGTGTGTGTGTGTGTGTGTGTGTGTGTCTTTACACGTACCTCTGAAGAGCCTGAAGAATCTTTGCAGATAGATGTTCTCTTTCCAAGTGTGTTGGGTGGTGGAAATTCAGTGCTTCTTTGATTCAACAGAGCTGCAAGACTCCAGCATGACCACTAGGTGGAAGCATTGTCTTGCAGCTGGTCAGCCCAAGGCTAGGGGTGGGAGGTAGGAGGAAGATGGCAGATCTTAGAATCATCAGCTGGTTTAGAAGGGTGCTGATCTCCTGGTCTTTCAGCCCCTCTCGGTAAAAAGTGAATCTTATTTCTTCCCCTCCCTCACCCTCAAAATGAAAATGACCTCTAGGTGTTTAATGAAGGGTCCATTTGCCTCACTGGAGGCTGGAGAACTAGAAAGGAAGTTGGAATTCCCTGATATTATGAAACCTAGTGGTTGCTGGACGAGCCAGGCTGATCCTACAGAGCTGTAGAGCCCTTTTAGAAGGATATGGGGAGGGGGAAGCTAGGAGGCATAGTGGGTAGAGCATGGGCCCTGAATTCAGGAGGACCCGAGTTCAAATATGGCCTCAGACACATACACTTACTAGCTGTGTGACCCTGGGCTAGTCACTTAACCCCATTGCCCATCCTTTTTTTTAAAAAAAGGATATGGGGAGCAGACAAAAAGACATTCATGTTCTGCAGGTGAAATAGATGAAGAGAAACATCTGGGTTAACTGATGAACGGGTGAATGGTGAAATAGTATAAAATGAGTTCTTCCCCTTTGCCTTGGTGCTTTGGGGATGGAGATAAGGAGACAGTATATACAAACTTATTCTATTATTTTTTGGGGTGGGGTACTATGCATTTTGGGAGGGGAGAGGTAAAGCTGTAAGAGTATGTCCTTGATACTATATTGGGTTCCTCTTTCCTAAATCTAACAGTTCTTACAGGAGAAAAGACTCAGTTGTTTCAATTCATTAGATCCTAGTTAAGAGTTCTGAGGGAGTCTCACCCCTAGTTAGTGGGGGAGGGGAAGAAATGAGGGTGTTTTGGTTTGGTTTTAGGCAGGGGGTGAGAGTGAGGGAGAGGGGCATCTAAGTGTGGTCCTGAAAAGGAGTTATCATAACTTCTGATGATAATAACTTTCTCTTCCCCACCCCCATTTCTGTTGCCATAGAACTCTGCAGAACCTGAAACAGCATTGAGTAGCTCCTATGGATCAGGATCCCCCAACTTGTCTAGCATCCCTTCCACTGAGGGTAAGTAATGACAAATGACCTTCAAGGCTGTGCTGCCTTGGATCCTGGCCATGGGTGGCATAAGTGAGAGAATGCTATGCTTAGTCAGGAAGATCTGAGTCCAAATTGTACCTATACCACTTCCTAGCTGTGACATTGGGCAAGTCATTTAATTTCCCTCACCCTCATCTTCCCCATCTGTTAGTGAAAATAACAGCATTTCCTCACAGGGCTCACGGGAGGAGGCAGTGATGAGGAAGGAGAATGTCCCAGGCTTGGGGAGGCAGCTGGTAGAGATGCCAACCTTTAGGAAATGGTGTCTGGTTTGAAGAACAGTAAGGAGCAAAGGGAACAAGGATTCAGCCCTTACTGTGTGCCGGGTACTGGGTTTAGCACTTCATAAATATGTACAACAACCTTAGGAAGCAGGTGCCATAATTATCCTCCTTCTAAGGTTGGAAAAAAAAAAAACTGAGGTAGAAATTCAGTGACTTGCTCAGGGTTATGCAGTTAAGAAGTATCCAAAGTTGGATTTGAAAGTGGGTTTTCCTGACTCCAGGCCCACTGCATTAACAATATGACCTAGCTGATTCCAAGGAACCCATAATCTAAGACCATTGGTCTAGGTATGTTGGGAAGTGGTGGTGGTTATGAAAGACTTTGAATGATAAGTAGGATTTTGTATTTGATCCTGGAGGTGACAAGGAGCCACTGGAGAGAGAGTGTGTGCATGTGCATGTCAGACCTACATGCACTTTGTGAAAATCACTTTGGTGACTGAATGGAGGATGTATTGGAATGGGGAGAGACTTATGACAGCAGGCTATTGTAATAATATGGACAGATAATAGGGACTGAAACAGAGTGGTAATAGTATTGGTGAAAAGAATATGTATTTGAGAGATGTTGCGAAGATGAAATCAACAGGTCTTGGCAACTGATTAGATATAGGTCAGTGTATGTGAACAATAGTGAGAAATTGAAAATGAAACCTAAGTTGTGAGTTTGGGTGACAGGGAGGATGGTGATGTCCTCAATGTTAATGGGGAATTTTAGAAGGCAGAAGTTTGGGGAGAAATATAAATTCAGTTTTGGACTTGTTAAGTTTAAGATGTCAATTGGATATCCACTTGGAAATGTCTGATAGACATTTGGAGGTGTGTGACTGGAGGGCAGTAGAAAGGTTAGGGCTGGGTAAGAAGATATGAGAATCATTACCATAGATGTGATCATTAAATCCGTGGTTGCTGATCAGAGCACCAGGGAAAATAGTAGATGGGAAAAGAGAAGAGAGCCCAGGACAGAGCCCTGTGGGATACTCACAGTAATGGGTAAAAAACCAGCAAAGGAGACTGATAGGTAGAAGGAGAACCAGGAGAGAGTAGTGTTCATAGACTCTAAAGAGAAGAAAGTATTAAGGAGAAGAGAATGATCAATCATGGCAAAGGCTGCAGAGAGCTCAAGAAGGATGAGCATTGAGAAAAGGCCATTGGATTTGGTGACTCAGATCATTGGGTAACTTTGGAAAGAGCAATTTTGGTGGAATGAGATAGGAAGTCTGAGAAGAGAGCAAGAGAAGATGTAGAAGCTTCTCTTGTAGATGGCCTTCTCAAGGAATTTGGGGCAGCCTCAAATGTAATTTCTTTTCCTAGTCTACAATTGTTGTTGACCTTGCTGCCATCAGTCAGGTTGGTTCTGGTATGACCAAGTTTTTGGTTTCCCTGAGGATCATTGTGGCCTTTCACCATTCTGGCTACCTTCCTCTAGATGCTCTTTAATTCATTAGTACCTTTCCAAAAAACGTTCCCAGAGTTGAACACAATATTCCAGATGTGGTCTGAGTAAGGGTAGAGCTGAGTTATTCCTTATTTCTGAAAGTTATAGTCCAAGATAAAAGTAGCACTATTTTTGTTCACCACATTGTTACTGAGCTTGCACTCTCCTACAACATCTAGATTTTTTTCCCCTTGATACTGCTGTCTATGTCTTGGCTATCTTACACTTATGAAACTTATTTGTTTCCTTTAAAATCTATGTAGGGCTTTGTATGTATCTGTTGTGTTTAATCTTATTGGATTCCACCCAGTGCTATAGCCTATTGAGATCTCTGGATCCCAAATTGATTGTCCTGAGGTTAGTTCTTCCCCTGAAGTTTTTGTAATATCTGAAAATTTGATAAACATGTCATCCGGGCTTATAGATAAGCTCAATCAACATCCATCCCTCTGACCGGCAACTTAGACAAGATGAGATTGTCCAAAAAGGGGAAATAAAGTCGGATATGACCTGTTTGTGGTGAAGCTATGTTGGAGCTTCATAATCAGTTTCCTTTTTTTTTTTTTCTTGCTGTCTCTTAAATGATCAATTCTAAAATCTTCCAAGGAATCAATCATCCTATTGGCTTATAATGTAGAGAATTTGGGGGTGAGTGGGAAGAGATGAGGGGAAATTCATCCAGCATTTGTCTTTTTCTAGTCCTGTAGTATTTCTACTCTCTCCTAACATCTTCTTAAAATTTGTAATTAAATTTTATTTTTTTAATATAAAGAATTTTTTTCCACATTTTTCCAGGAAAAAAAGAAAAAAAATCCTGGTAACAAATAATAATAGTAAAACAACAATTTCTTCATTTGCCATGTCCAAAAAAAAATCCCATTCTTCATATTAAATTCATTGCCCCTCAGACATGAGGTGCATAGCATGATTCCTCACTAGATGTCTGGAATCACTTCCATGATGTCTTAAAGGTAACTGACAGTGGATAAGTCATCATCTCTGCCACTATGAGCATCCCAGGATGTAACTCCCAGTCTGCTAACTTGAAGTAGCCAATGCTAGCTTAATGTTCTCACTAGATTACTTCTTTGGGTATCGACTCCCTTGTAGCTATTTTTTTTTCCTATTCTGTCCCTTTCAGTTCCAAGGACATTCTTGGCTAGAGAACATTCATCACAAGCAATGGCTTGACTTTCTCTGTCCTTGGTGCTCATCCCATCCCTTTCGGAATTCCGATGTGGCTCAAAACTCATGATGGCTTTGCTTTACCAGCATCTGTTCACCCTGAGCTTTAGCAGGACTGTAATGAGATGATCTTGTGCCTTTGTATTCTTCCTCTATTACCTCTTCCTGATTGTATTCTTTGAGTTTTCTTTTAGAAAACTTGAAAGCTTGGTGACACAGTGGATAGTGTGTTGAACTTGGAGTCAGGAAGACCTCCACTCAAATCATGCCTTGGGCACTCACTTAGCTGTGTGATCTCAGGCAAATCACTTAATCTCAGCCTCAATTTCCCTATCTATAAAATGGGGATAATAGCACCTTCTTCTAGGATTATTGTGAGGATCAAATGGAATATATATTGCTTTGCAAACTTCAAAGAGAAATATAAATGCTGCAATTTTTTGAATTTAGCTTTTTTTTTCTAATTAACCAACCTATTTTTTCCCTTCTTCCCTTCTCTTTCTTCCCTCTCTATACCCCTCTACCCCAAATGGTGGGGGTGGGGGAGAAGAGAAGGAAAATAAAACTTTTGTAACAAATATATATAGGCAAGCAAAACGAATTCCCACATTAACCATTTCTTCCTCCCCCAGCCCCAAAAAAGGCTCATGCTACACCCTGAGTCTATCATTCCTCTGTTAGGAGGTGAGTGCTAGCTATTGTTTAGAAGACATAGATACATAAGGAACTCATTTTCCCATTTCTTCATCAGTTTATTGTTTTTTCCTCTATCTCATTCATAAGAGCTTCTGCTCCTGTGTGCCTCACTCCCAAGAAACCTTATCTGATTTCCCTTCAGAATTTTTTTTGAAATGTGTTCTAATATCTAGAGCAGCAAGGTCAAATTCAAATAGAAGCCTGGCCTTACAATGACTTAGCCTCAAATTAACCTTTATCTTTGTGATATTACATTTTTATTTATTTTTAAACAGTTCTTCGTTACATTTTAATCAGGGAATAAGTGAACCTGTAAATTTGACACCTCTGTTCTACAGTTGGAACACGGCCAAGTTCCCTGTTCTGTATTAGAAAATCTAAGACAGTGCTCACTTCTGCTGAGGTTCCCACCATTTCTCTCTTGGGAACCAGGTCCTTATTGTTGGAGAATCTGCTTCTTACCAATTTTTTTTTCCTTTCAGTCCAATGAATCTAACACATAGTGCCATGACCATCATTTCTGCTTCCTGGATTTGCTCACACCTCATGTTTCATGCTACTGTGCTCTCCTCATCTCTCATTACTTTTTAAATAAAGTCTAACCTTATACAGCAATGGGACCATGCGTTCCATCCAAAAACTCTCAATGATACCTAACGTGCTTTTCTCGATTCTTTACGTTAGGATCTCTAGCTCATCTCACTTACTAGCCAAGTTTGTGCTAAACCCCAAATGTTACTGAAGGTGGAATACAGAGTATTTTGAGAAGTATGTGGATCTAACTGAGGTGATACAAGAGCTAGATGCTCATATTGGCCTTCGGAATATGGTAAGACTTGCTGGCTTTAGTATACTTGATGGTTGTGTAGGGATGGTAGAGTAAGGTCAGAGAAGTCTTTGGAAATAAGATCACAGAATTTGAAGTCGGTAGGGAACTTCATAGTTACCATGGATCTTTGTGAAAGATATTTGCAACTATTATATACTTGATGAGAGGTCAACAAATTTCTGCTGGTGGCCCTTTGGTGAAAGGCAACCCACTACCTCCCAAGGCATCTCATTCTGCTCTTGGATGGCTCTAATTATTTGGAAGTTTCTCTTGACATCAAGTTTAACTCTATCTTTGTGACTTCCTTACTGAGTAATTAGGAACAAGGGTAGTTCCCTAGACATCTGGTCTACTAGATCTATGTAACAGCAGCTTTGGCTTGAGGCAGTGGGAGTTGGGTGGGGGGTGGATGGGAAAGAAAATTAAAAGATTGAACAAGCACTTCAAACTGAATGAGTTTAGGCAAATCATTTCACTTTAATTGGCCTCCATTTACCTCTCTATAAAATGGGGACAATGCTGAAATCATTTTACAGTGTTAAATGAGACTATATCAGAAGTATTCTATAACCAAAAAGAATTCACAAATATTGATAGAACCTTAATTTTTTTTTTTTTAGCATTGTAAAGAATTGTAAGGATCTAGTCCAACCCTCACTGGGCCAAAGTTAAAACAGAAGACTAACAAGAATGATTCCCTCTAGGGGAAGGCTTTTCTTTCCACCCTCACTTAAATCACTAGTGGATCCTCTAGCCTGTGCTTGAGCATACCTGACTAGCTATTTCTAGGACCATAGCATTTTAAGCTGGAATCTACTTTAGATTATTAACCTAACCATTCCTCCCTTCCTTCTCCTACTCTTATGTGCCCCCTTTTTATAAATACAGAGCCTCAGACCCAAAGAAGTGACTTTTTTTTGAGTCTAGTGAATATCAAAATATGAAATTTGAAACTTCTTATTCCAGTCCCAGAGCTAGCTCTACTATCTCCCAAGAGAGGAAGGAGAAAGTATAGTAGAAAGAATACTAGACTTGGAATCAGAAGCCCTGGGTTCAAATCTTACCTTGGCCACTTTATCAGTTGTAGTTGTGTCCATGCCAAAGTTAGGAACCCCTACACTGGGGCTGGGAGCTCCTCCCTATTTTACAAAGAGAAATATTTATATTTCTTCAAGGTAGTTGTAAGAAAAGAGTTTTGCAAACCTCAAAGCACTATAGAAATGTGAATTATCATGGGGTTTGCGGGAGGTCTAGCTTAACTGTTAGCTCCAGGAAGAAAACAGCAGCTTTCTTCAAGGAAGCATGTAACTCAGGGGCATTTGTTCAATGAGAATCCTTTGTTGGAAAGACATCTGAATGTCTGTGCATAATTCACCATAATGGTGAACAAATGATTTTGGGCTACACAGTAAGGAGGAAGAACCCCAACCCACGGTAAGAGAAAAGTCACAAAAGGGAGGTCTAAAACATAAGGATGTACCCATAAGATGATTTGAGGTTCTTACCTAACTTTGTCTATGAGAACTGGCTTTAAGAAATATCCTTTCCTATATATCCTTCCACATACTGTGCCCCACCTCTGCTCCCCAACTCTCTCTTTTTCCTTATGGCTTTACTGCCCCTTCCTAGTTAAAAACTTATTAATAAGGGTAAAGAAGCACAAAACCTAATAGCCCCAATGTGTGATTTCTAAGATTGCCCAACAATGCTCTGGAGAAGCCTGTTCAGAAAGGTGCGTGGTATAGTAATATGCTCTGCTGATGGCCCTTCCTTATCCTTAAGGGGATCAAAGGAAAGTGGGCACTACACTGTACAAAATGAAAAACACCACTGTAGAGGCTATGGCAGCTGACCTTTTCTTGGCCCATGAGTCAAGGTACTTTCCCCTTGGGATTCCATGAAACTTGTAGATCTTGACATACTTTTCCCTCCCATTAAAAGCTTCAAAGCTCAAATTTGGTGGCTAGTTGTTTTAATGTCATATAGTTCAGGCTATAATTATAATTTAGTTAGCTCTGAGACCTAAAAAAGGCTGTCTGTTTCTTCCAAATTGTGTTAAAGCCAACCTGGACCAAGAGAGTTGTGATGGTTTACAGGATGTCCAAGAGCCTCCCCTTTTAGAAAAAGGTAAGGTTATGATTTTGAAGTAAAATGGACTTGAACGTTGAATGAGCACTCTTCTCCCTCTCTCCTCCTTTGCCCCACCCCTTCCCTTTCCTCTAATGCTTACCCTTGGTTCCTTCTTCTAAAGATTTCTTAACGCACATACACATGGTCAAGAATAATTGACCTTTGGTCTCTGAGGCTACTTTTACAAATTACTAGAAAGAACAGCCTCCAAAGCAGAAGGCAAAAAGGTGCAGAAATCTCGGTACCAGTTCTTTGGCGTGAAGGTATATTTCGTCTTCTTCCTTCCACACTATTCCTCACATTTATATCCTGTTTTTTCCTTCTTTTGGCTTGGTGTATGTACTAGAGTTTCTATCAAGACGTTCTTGCCTATGTTTAGTATCTCAAGAAGGATGTTGTAACTTTATTTTCCCCTAGTTTTCTGAAAGATCTATTGCTCTGACATACAAAGGCTGCCAGGTGGTACAGTGGATAGAGCTCTGGGCCTGGAGTCAGGAAGACCCGAGTTCAAATCTCACCTCAGACATTTACTAGCTGTGTGACCCTGGGCAAGTCATTTCAACTGTTTGCCTCATTTTCCCCGAATATAAAATGGGGATAATAATATCCTAACCTCCTAGAGTTGTAAAGATCAAATGAAATCATTGTGAAAAGCACTAAGTACAGTGCCTGGCACAGAGCAGGGGCTAGATAAGTGTTTATTCCTTTCCCTTCCTTTTTTAATAATAAATACAATCTTTTTGCTCTAGTCTCTGACTCGATAAAAGAACCAGAAGAAGAAATGAGGAATATAGCTACAGACAGCCTAGAGCCTCTTCCAGATGATTCAAATGTCTCCACCCATTCTGATGGGGATGAATATTATGTATTTGAATTGCGTCCTCTGTTTACTGTGACCAGGTAGGTAGGCTGTCCTTCAATTCTGACCTGGCCTTCTTGGCCCTTGGGGTTTCTCCTGCTTCCATCTATTTAAGGCATTCCATGACAATCGCTTCCTTAGACCTGTTGTGGGTGTTAGGGAGAGAAGGTGAGGTATACCTTGCAAGACCTGAAAGCCAGAAGGCCAAGGTGGCATTTGAGTAGTAGGGAGCACAGAGAATGTCTAGGCCTAAGGTGTAAGAAGACCAATGCCTTTTTTTAAGTTGGCTTTCTCATACTCCACACAGTTCTCTAACAGAACCACTTCTGCAGCACTTGGAGACGGATTGTCCCACTGAACTGGACCTAAGGCAAGATCCACCCCAGGGTAGGTTCTTTTTCCCCACTTCTTTCCTAGTTCCATCCCCAGGGGGTGCAGTTATGTTTATCAGAGCTGTATAATATAGCCCCTTCAATGACCTTGTAACGGCAGTGCCTTGCTTAGAAATATAAGAGGTAGCTAGTTGGCACAAGGGATAGAGCACTGGACCTGGAGTTGGGAAGACCCGAGTTCACATCTAATCTCAGACACTTGTTAGCTGTGTGACCCTGGGCAAGTCACTTAACTTCTGTCTGCCTCAGTTTCATCATCTGTAAAATAGGAATAATAGCATCTATCTCCCAGGGTTGTTGCAAAGATCACATGAGAACAATTGTAAAGCTGGTTGAAAACTTAAGGACTTATATAAAAGTTAGCTATTATGCCAGTCTAAAGTAGGTGAGGCCTAAGGACCAGGTGGTCTTACCCTCACTTCCCATTTCTTTCCATCTTCAATCCACGAACATGAATTCATTAAGTACTAGTCACTGGGGATGCAAATACAAAAGGGAAAGAGTGCATGCCCTCAAGAAACTAAATCCCCCAATAAAGAAGTGGCTGGGGAGGGGAGTTTTGGTCATGGCAGTGACGGTGAGCAATAGGGCTCAGATTGTCATACAACCCTATAAATGCATGCACTCTGACAGGGGCGGGCGGGAAATTCTCCACCGGATGAGGGACAGCTCCCACATTTTTATTGTTGTCCTTTCTTTATAATAGAGGGTAATTCTCTCTAATGGAAGCTGAGTCTGCCTTCACTGGTTTCATATGCTGCTTTTGGAGAAGAACTCTACCTAGGGAACAAGAATGCTGTTCCACTTCCCTGCTGAAATCTTGTTATTTTTCTCTAAGCTATGAGTATTTATTCTCTGATCACCTTGTGTATATGTTTTTCTGTCTCTCTGTCCCCTCCTACCCTTCCCCCACTAAGTGATTCTATCTTGGGAAAGAAGTATTTCACTAAACCCTCAACTTCTCATTGTGCCAGATGAGAGAATCTTAATTCACTGAGCACTTAAACATAGGTTAACTCTAGGCACACACACACACAAAAACAAACAGTCCCTAATCTTGTTGAACTTTTATTCAACAAGCCAAGTAATGAACATTTATTAAGCACTTATTATGTGCCAGGAATTATAGTAAGCATTGGCATAATAGCTAGAATTTACATAACTCCTTATGGTTTTCAAAGAGCTTTAACTCTTCAAATATGATCTTTACAACAATCCTGGGAGGTAGATGCTATTATCCCCATTTAACAGATGATGAAACTGAGGCAGAAATGACAAAAGCATAAAAACATGGTTCCTGCCTCAGGGAACTTGCATCTTACTGGGAAGGATAAAACATGTCCATAAAGACTCAAAATAATTTCAAGAGAGATAGTACTGGGGGTTGGGGAGACGAACTAGATGTTACCATAGGTTGTTTTCCCATTTAGAACATGGTTTCCCTCTTATTGTGGCAATAAGAGGATATAGATCTAGATCTTAGGCTTCTTCCTGCTCTAAAACATCTCCTTAATCTTCCTTGTTTCTCCCATCAAAAGCAACTAGCAATCCTACCTTGAGTCTTTCGAAGGGTACTAGAACCCTTGCCAAGAAGATGGCAAAGTGTTTTCATGATCAAGTTGCAAAGGTAAAGATATTTCTACTTGTTGGCTGATATTTTTTTTTTCACCTTGATATATGGGGAGTAGTGGGAGGTAAGAGGAAGATTTCACAAAAGGTTGGATCTAATCATTTCCACAAAATCCCATATACATATCTCAAATGAAATGACATGAATTATTCATTTATATGAGAATCTATAGAAGTGACACACCTACCTTCCTGTGGGGACTCTAAAAGGTCTTTGTGTTTTTTTTCTTTCTTTTTTTTCTCCTTCCCAAAACCCTTATTTCCAACTTGTTATCATTCCTTTTTCCCCCTGGCCAGTTGGAAGAAGTTCCTGTAAGACGACTAGAGGAAATGAAGGGAGAAGATGAAGAAATCACCATGCTGCCTGAAGAACAAAGTCATTCTATGAGGGGTAGCTATTAGCTCATCCAAAGTATAAAACACACACACTTTATTTCAATATAGATCTGTGTAACCTACAAAGGAGGGACTTCAGAAAAATCTAATGTGATGCATGAGATTCTCTCCCTTATTTTCCCTTGGATTACATCACTCAATGGCTACTTGTTCCCTGCTCTAATAACCTTTTAGACAGGACAGTTGTTGAGCTGTTTCAGTTGTGTCTGACTCTTTGTGACCCCCTCTGGGGTTTTCTTGGCAAAGATGCTAAAGTGGTTTGCCATTTCCTTCTCCAACTTATTTGACAGATGAAGAAACTGAGGAAAACAGGGCTAAGTGACTTACCCAAGGTCACATAGCTAGTAAGTGTCTAAGTGGGATTTGAATTCAGGGAGATGAGTCTTCCTGCTCTAGGCCTGGTGCTCTAAGCACTATGGTGCCTCCTAGCTGCCTATAGTTAGGGTTGTAAGTTTTGTTAGACTTAAGAGTTTCTGCCCAGGTGAATTTCAAGCTCAGGACCCAGATGTGGGTCTGTCTTTAGTTTTGGGGGTTCAGATCCTACTTCCGTCACCTAATAAGTGTGTCATCAGGAGTAAGTCACCTTGCTTTCTGAACTAGTCTTCCCATAGTTAAAATGTAGCTTGTATTACTTGTAGCTTCAACCTGATGGATGTATAAAGTGCTTCTGAAAACTTTAAAGTACTGTATCACTTATTCAGATGCAGCTAAACTGCTAAACATCAGTTATTCTGGGCTTACCCATAAGGCAAGTTAATCATGATTCTCTCTACAGCCTAATGGGGCTTATGGGGCTTTTTTAACTTGTTCAGCTGTTACTGGCTTCTCAGATACTGTTGCAATAGAAGAGCTACCTTCGCAAACTCAAGAGGTTTCTGAGGCTGCCCCAGACCGCGAGCAAGAGAAGACCACTGAGCAGAAGTCCACCGATGATTCAACAAAGAACCCTGGCATATTTTACAGTGGTGGATCCCGAGATCCTCTGGTCACGAGAAGCAGGTAAAACCTTTTTGTCATCAGTTTCTCTGCAGAGCTTCTGAAGGCCTGTGACGGGGAACAGCTTGTGGCTATAGCACCTCGGAGCATTGTACCATTAGGCAGCACGAATTTAGTGGGCAGGGCCTTCTTAGTGAGGCAGTTTAACCGGGCTTTTGCAGAGTAGTTAAGGCTGAAATGGGAGAATCTCTTCTTGCGGAATGTAAGCAAATAGTTATATCCAACTCACCTATGCCATTTCTTTCCTACTTAGTCAAGGAGTATAAAAATCCTCAAGAAATGACAATGAATACACATAGCAATGCCTTTAGGGCTTTGACTGTTAGAAATAGAGGTTTCTTTTTTTATTTTTAAAACATTTTTATTTAAAGTTTTGAGTTCTAAATTCTATCCTTCCTCCCCTCCCTCCTTTCTCTATCCCCTCCCTGAGGTGGTAAGCAATCAGATATAGGTTTTACATGCTTTCCCCCCGGCCCCATTCTGCTTTGCTCATCGAGCACAGCACAGCCCCTCTCTGAGGGCACACCGTGCTGAGCGGTCCTGTGTCTCCCATGTCACACAATTCCGAAGTTCTTAAGAGAGACCTTGAGAGTGTTCTTGTATCACTTCTTCTGAGGACCATGTGAATGCTTGCCCTGTGTGAGTTCTCCATAAAATAGTCTTTTTTGGCAAGCATATGTTTGGCATTCAAACAACATGGCCAGCCCATCAGAGTTGCGCTCTCTCTACTAGAGTTTGAATGCTTAGCAGCTTAGTTCGAGAAAGGACCTCAATGTCTAGTATCTTATTCTGCCAGGTGATCTTCAGAATCTTCCCAAGACAATTCAAACGGAAGCGATTCAGTTTTCTGGCGTGGTGCTGGTATACTGTCCAGGTTTCACAGGCATACAACAATGAGGTCAGCACAATGGCTCTGTAGACCTTCAGTTTGGTAGTCCGTCTAATCCTTCTTCTCTCCCATACTTTCCTTTACAGCCTCCCAAACACTGAGGATGTGAAAATTTAGAGAATCCACCCCAAATGTTCACATGGATTATTTGTGCCCGACCTGTGGTAGGACATTCCAAGCTCATATTGGTCTGATCAGATACACTGAAATTTGACTCTAGTATAGTGATATCATTTTGGTCCCCTTTGAGAACGAAGGACAACAACCATAACTATACATGTATACATGTTCAGTCACCTCAAACATTTCCATATCATTTTGTAGAAGAAGACTTGAATAAAAGAAAAAAAAATGAATGTGAAAAATGACATGCTTTAGTCTATATTCAATCTGGAGGCAGATAGTGTGCTTCATCTTTAGTCTTTGGGATTGTCTTGGATCATTGCGTTGCTGAGAATAGCTAAGTCATTCACACTTCATTGAACAATATTGCTGTTACTGTGTACAATGTTCACCTGGTTCTGTTCACTTCACTATGCATCAGTTTGTGTAAATGTTTCCATGTTTTCCTGAAATCATCCTGCTTATCATTTCTTATGGCACAACAATATTCCATCACAATCATATACCACAGTTTAACTATTCCTCAATTGATGGGCATCCCTTTGGTTTCTACTTCTTGGCCACCACAGAAAAAGCTGCTATAAATATTTTTGTAGAAATAGGTCTTTTCCCTTTTTTTTTTTTTGATATCTGGAATATAGACCTAGCAGTGGTATTGATGAATCAAAGGGTATGCACTGTTTTATGGCCCTTTGGGCATAGTTCCAAATCACTCTTCAGAATGGTTGGATCAGTTCACAACTCTGCCAACAGTGCATTGGTGTCCCGGTTTCCCTATCTCCCTTCCAACATCCAACATTTTCCTTTTTTTTATCATGTTAGCCAATTTGATAGGTATAAGGTGGTACTCCAGTTTTAATTTGCGTTTTTCTAATCAATAGTGATTTAGAGCATTTTTATATGACTATAGATAGCTTTGATTTCTTTGTCTGAAAACTGCTTGTTCATATCCTTTGCCCATTTATCAATTGCGGAATGACTTATAGTTTTATAAATTTGACTCAATTTTCTATATATCTGAGAAATGAGGCCCTTTATCAGAGATATTGTTCCAAAAATTTCCCCCACTTTTCTGCTTTTCTTATAATTTTGGTTGCATTGGTTTTGTTTGTGCAAAACCTTTTTTAATTTTATATAATTAAAATTGTCTATTTTATATTTTATAATATTCTATATCTTCCTTGGGGCTAATTCTTCCCTTATCCATAAATCTAACAGATAAACTATTCCATGCTCTCTTAATTTGCTTATGGTATCACCCTTTATGTATAAATCATGTACCCATTTTGACCTTATCTTGGTATACAGTGTGAGGTGTTAGTCTATGCCTAACTTCTGCAATACTGTTCTAGTTTTCCTAGTAGTTTTGACAAATAATGAGTTTTTGTTCCAAAAACTTGGGTTTTTGGGTTAATTGTATACTAGATTACTATGGTCATTTACTATAATGTAATTTGTACCTCATCTATTCCACTGATCTGCCACTCTATTTCTTAGCCAGTACTAGATTGTTTTGATAATTACCACTTCATAATACAGTTTGAGATCTGGCATGGCTAGACCACATTCTTTCACATTTTTTTTTCATTGATTCCATTCAGATCCTTAAGCTTTTGTTCTTCTAGATGAATTTTTTTCTAGTTCTATAAAATAATTTGATAGTTTGGTACGGCACTGAATAGATTAATTTAGGTAGAATTATCATTTTTATTATATTGGTTTGGCCTACCCACAAGCAATTAATATTTTTCCAATTGTTTAGATCTGACTTTTTTGTGTGAAAAGTGTTTTATTGTTGTGTTCATACAGTTCCTGGGTTTGTCTTGAAAATTAGACTAAGTATTTAATATTATCTACAGTTATTTTGAATGGAATTTCTATTTCTATCTCTTGCTGTTGGACTTTGTTGGTAATATATGGAAGTGTTGATAATTTATACGGGTTTATTTTGTATCCTGCAACTTTGCTAAAGTTGTTAATTCAAATAATTTTTTAGTTGATTCTCTAGGGTTTTCCAAGGATAATATATCATCTGCAAAGATTTATAGTTTTGTTTCCTCATTACCTTTTCTAATTCCTTTAATTTCTTTTACTTCTCTTATTGCTATAGATAACATTTTTAGTAAAATATTAAATTATAGAGGTGATAATAGGTATCTTTGCTTCACTGCTGATTGTATTGGGAAGGCTTGTTCCCATTATAGATAATGCTTGCTGATGGGTTTAGATAAATATTCCTTATTTTAAGGAAAGCTCCATTTATTCTTATGCTCTCTAGTGTTTTTAATAGGAATGGGTACTTCATTTTGTCAAAGGCTTTTTCTGCATCTATTGAGATAATCATATGATTTCTGTTGGTTTTGTTATTGATACGGTCAGTTATGCTGATAGTTTGCCTAATATTGAACCAGACCTTCATTCCTAGTATAAATCCTACCTGGTCATAGTTTATGATCTTTTTGATATATTGTTGCAATCTCTTTGCTAGTATTTTATTTAAATTTTTTTATCAATATGCATTAGGGAAATTGATCTATAATTTTCTTTCTCTGTTTTGGCTCTTTCTGGTTTGGATATCACACCATATTTGTGCTGTAAAAGGAATTTCTTCCTAGGATTCTTAAAGTGCTTTCACCTCTCTCTAAATTATGCTTAGGATCAAAGATTTAGAACTGGGAAGAATCTTGGAGGTAATATAATCCACCCTTCATTCCTCCAATGAGGAAAACTGAGGTAATTATTGAATTGGATTGGATATGAGTGTAGATTTTATGTCCATGATTCTTGCCACTGTATCATTTGGCCACCTTGAGTAAGTAACATAATAGTTGATGGGTTGGGGCCAGGTTGTGAAGAGCTTTGAAAGCCAAATGGGAATTTGCATTTGATCCTAGGGGCTGGGAGAATGGAGTAACAAAGAATCATTGGAGTTTCAATAGAAGACTGACATGGTCAGATCTGTGTTTGAGGAATATTACTTTTGCAGCTGTGTGGAGAATGACTTAGAAAGCATAGAGGCTAGACCAGGATACCAGATAGGAGGGTATTCTGATGGTCTGGCAGGAAGTGATGAACCTTATTTAAGACAGAGGCAGTACTGTGTAGCAGATTGAATGTTGGACATAGCAGAAGAAATGCATTTCTTAAAATCTTGCCTCTGACATGAGCTGTGACCATGGGTAAATTGACCTCATGTTACTTACCTCATAGGTTGTTGCAAGAGTCAATGAGTGAACATAGAGGCAGCTATGTTGGAGTATTGAATAGAGTATTAGACATGGAGCACAGGACACATGAAGTCAAATACAGCCTTGGACACTTAACTAGCTGTGTGACCCTGGGCAAATCATTTAATCTCTATCTGCCTCAGTTTTTTCATCTATAAAATGGGAATAATAACAGCATCTACCTTCCAGGTTGGCTGTGAGGATAAAATGAGATTTTTAGAGCAAGTTTGTAAACCTTAAAGCAATATCCATGCTAGCTATTTTTATTATTAAAATACTCTACCAACCCTAAGCACTAGGGATGTCAGATTGAGATCATGCTCCCATGCTCCCTCTCTTTTATAACATCTCAAAGCAGCTGAGTCAGATGTAAAATTTGTTCAGACACAGTTATATGGGTTCAGGCTAAGTTAAGCTGGGATACAGCTTCAGTCTTAATTGCAGTTGTTTTTCCTAACTCATTTTTTCCCCATGGATAACAGGAAGGAAAAGTCTCCTCTCCTGAGGAGAGATAGGGTCATTAAGTAGATACTTTCCAAAACATTTAGCATTCACGTTTTTTCTTTCTGTTACAACAACAATAATAACCTAAGTAATAAAGTCCCGACCACATCCTTGGTTACTTGAGCTGACCTCTATGCTCATATCACTCTTCTAGACTTGCTAGTACTGTCCAAAGTACTACACTCCCTCTGTTCACTCAGGTTCACAATCTTGGTCATCTTTAGCTTACTGCCACCCACCCCTTTTGCCCCAATCGAATGAGATGTTCATATGTTATAATTTGTACTACACAATATCTATCTCTAATCCATCCCCTTCCCTATTACTGCTTCCTGCCATACTACAAGCATAGCCCAGTTGCTATACCTGACTACTCTTTCCAAAACATCTTCCGCACAACTGCTGAAGTGATATTTCTCAAACACAGATCTGGCCATGTCACTCTTCTAACTGAATCTCTAATACTGTCTAGTTGCCCCACTCTCCCAAGCCTTAGGATCAAATGCAAATTCCCATTTGGCCTTTAAAGCCCTTCACAACCTGGACCCAACTTGCCTTGTTACAAATTATTACCTGCTGTTCCTCACACAATACTCCATTTTCTGTCTCCTTACCTTGAAACTGGTTATTCCTTGTGTTGGAATGTACTCCTTCCTTGCCTTTATCTCTTAGAATCCCTAGTTTTATTCAAGGCTTGGATCAAATTTTCTACATAAAGGTTTTTTTTCTGATCTCTCTCGGGTGCTAATATTTCCCCTTTAAAATTACCATGTATTTTGCAAATTGCTTATAAGTAACTGTCATTTGCTCTCAGAAGAATATGATCTTTTTGATGGCAGGGACTGTTAACTTTTGTCTTTACATCTCTAAGACCTGGTGTTCAATAGACACTTTAACAATTACTTGTTGGTTGATGGTAGGGAAAGAATTGAATACAACAAGCCTGTAGTCTGGTAAATTATAGGGATGATGAGAAAGTAGAGATGACTGGATCCATGGGAACTGATTTCTTAGAAGGCTCAAGATAGGCATGAGGAGATACTATTCTTAGGCTACTTTTTAGGCATTTTATTAGGCTGCCTTAATTGCTTACAATTTTAAAGTTATAATTTTTATAACATTTACTTTAACTTCTGGCTTCATTATTTTTTCACTAGCATTTATTTCCTCCCCCTTCCATATCTGTTCCCCACCATTGAATAACAAAAAGAAAACCCTTAACATAGTCCAGCAAAGCAAATTCCCATACTAGACATATCCAAAAGTGCATTGAGGACATCATTCTTTTTTTTAAGTTTTGTATTTTATTTTTTTCCAATTACATAAAAACAACTTTTAACATTCATTTAAAATATTTGAGTTTCAAATTCTCTCCCTCCCTTCCCCCTCATTGAGAAGGCAAGGAATTTGATATAGATTTTATATGTACAGTCATGTAAAACCTTTTCATATTAGCCATGTTGCAAAAGAAAAAATTAGAAAGACAAAATTAGAATTTTTTTTAAGTATGCTTCAATCTGCTTTCAGCTCCAACAGTTATTTCTCTGGAGGTGGATAGCATTTTTATCATAAGTCCTTCAGAATTATCTCAGATCATTGTATTGCTGAGAATAGATAAGTCATTCACAGCTGATCATCATAATGCTGTTACTGTATACAATGTTCTCCTGGTTCTGCTCACCTTACTTTTCATGAGATAAGTCTTTTCAGTTTTTCTAAAAGCATCCTGCTTGGGGCAGCTAGGTGGCACAGTGGATAGAGTACCAACCCTGGAGTCAGGAGTACCTGAATTCACATCCAGCCTCAGACTAAACATTTGACACTTACTAGCTGTGTGACCCCGGGCAAGTCACTTAACCCCAATTGCCTAAAAAAATAAAAGCATCCTGCTCATCATTTCTTATAACATCAGTATTCCATCACAAACATATACCACAACTTGTCCAGCCATTCCCCAATGGGCATCCCTTCATTCTCTAGTTCTTTGCCACCACAAAAAGAGCTTCTATAAATATTTCTATATATAAATGTCCTTTTCTTTTTCTTTTTTTTATCCCTTTGAGATACAGACCTAGCAGTGGTATTGATGGGTCAAACAAACGATAGGCACAGTTTTATAGCCTTTTGGGCATAGTTCCAAATTGCTCTCCAAGAATGGTTGAATCAGTTTACAACTTCACCAACAGTGCATTAATTAGTGTCCCAATTTTTCCACATGCCTTCCAGCACTTGTCATTTTCCTTTTCTATCATATTAGCTGATCTGATAGGTATGAGCTATTATCTTAGAGTTATTTTGCTTTGAATTTCTCTAACCAATAGTAATTTAGAGCATTTTTTATATGACTGTAGGTAGCTTTCATTCTTGAAACTGACTGTCCTTTGATCATTTATCAGTTGGGGAATGACTTGTATTTTTGACTCAGTTCTCTATGCATTTGAACAATGAGGCCTTTATCAGAGAAACTTGCTGTAAAAAAGAAAATTCCCCCTAACTTTCTGCTTTCCTTCTAACTTTTTTGGCTGCATTGGATTTGTTTGTGCAAAAACTTTCTAATGTAGTCAAAAGCATCCATTTTACTTCCTGTAATGCTTTCTATCTCATTTTGTCATAAATTCTTACCTTATCCACAGATCTGACAGGCAAGCTATTCCATGCTCCCCTAATTTGCTTATCACCCTTTGTGTCCAAATCATATACCCATTGTGATCCTATCTTGGTATATGGTGTGAAATGTTGGTCTATACTTAGTTTCTGCCAAACTGCTTTCCAGTTTTTGTGAAATAGTGAATTCTTGGAGGACATCCTTTTTAATAGGAAAGAAATGACAGATCTGGCAAAGGAGACTGAAAAGGAAAAATGGAAACCAAGAGAACAGCATCACTGAAACCCAGGGAGGAGGAAGTAACTAGCAGGAACAAGGGTTTCAAAAGTACTCTAGAGAAAAAACTTCCTCTTTTCTCAAAGGGCAAAACACTCAAATGGCAATTTTGGGATTCTTTTCTAGGTCAGTGACTTGGCCTTAGAGCAACTTTGAAAAAGTGATTCCATAGGTGCTCTTGGTAAGTAGAATATAACTGGCTCATGTGATACATAGGCCCTGGCATATTTAAGCTACAATCCCTTTATGAGCAATGGCAACAGTTTCACAGGCAAACGGGGGAGCAGAAAGATCCTCTGTATATGCAACTTAGGGGTTGCATCCCCTGTGCTGGGAAGCCTAAAGCCAAAGTACTCAACCAGTAAACAGATATGGCCTCCACATTTGGCCAGGTTCTTGGATCTAAATACAAACACACACTTGGATATCTATTTTCCTGACCCACAAGTGGAACTACCTACAAAGTCTATGCTAAGACATGGCAAAGGTTGGCATTGTCAGCAACAGCTTCCCTTGTCTTAGAATGTTCTAACAAATGAACCCTTAACACCCCAGCTTGGACCAGATAGTTAGACCCAGTTCTTGTCTTCAGTTTGCTTCTTGACTCTTCTTTTCTAGGACCAGTGGGCTACCAAGGAGGGCAAACTTAAACCTCATGTGAGGAAAAAGTTCCTCACAAAGCTGCCCAGAAGTGGGATGGGTTCTCTGAAGATGTTTTCCCCTCCGTGGAGGTCTAGAAACAGATTGCATGACAACTTGTTAGATATGTTAGTGTAAGACTTCCATTTCAGATGTGGGCTAGAGTAAGTGGCTCTTGACATATCTTCTAACTGTCACATTCTGTGATTCACTCTCCAGGGGGCCACTGGCACTTTCATGCTGAAAATCGTGCTGGTCATGTTGATGTCTCTTGTCCTTGACTTAATCCAGGAGCAAGGAGGAAAGTCATCCAGGCTGGGCCTTGCTCAGCTTTCAAAAGAACTAACACCTTCAAATAAGATCAAGGCTTGGCCTTGGAGGTGCTACGAGGAGTGTTATTTCTGATCCAGATATGATAGAAATCACAATATTCACAGTCCGATGTGACTATAATTACAGTCAAGAATTTGTTTGTTCTCTATTTAATTTGTACATCAGGCAAATAACTTCTTTCCCAATATTCTGGGTCCCCTAGATTCTTTATATAAATGACAATCTGTTTAACCACTTCAAGGGGGAGGGGGATACTAAGTCAGTAGAGTTGGTGGGTAATTTTAATCTATTTTAGCTGGATAATTGTGTTGGTGAGATATGAAAGTATAGAAAAAGCTAGAGAACTGGCTTCCTCTCCTAGAAGGGAGGAAAGAGTAGACCCAGCATAACCTAGGGCTGCAAGGAACTCTTACACTTGGCTCCCTAGCTCAAGGACATATAGGTTCTCTGAGCAATCTTGGTGTATTCTAAAGCCTGCCTGCATGTAGTTCCCCCCCCCCCCTTTGGGTGGTGGAGCAGGATTGCAGTAGGTATAGGTTGAGATATTCATACCTGGCCTTTGTTTCTAGAACTGGGTTAAAGTGCCTTGGAGGTTTTTTTTAAACTATATGAAGCTAATTATCTTAATAATTTTAAGGAGTCTTTTTAACTTGGACATATTGTAATTCCTTCTATGTTAGTCAACTTGCTGAGTGGGAGTGGGGAAGCAAAGTACTTGGACCTTTAATTGTCTATGAATTCACTTTACATCTATTTACCTCTTGAATAAATGAATTTCAACATAATGTCCTTAACTTGTCCATCCATCACTGCCTGAGTCTCCATGGGCTTCCTTTGTCTACTAATTCTTTTACCTTTCTCCATGCTAGACCAGGGTAGTAAGCCTAGTTAGGGTATTACCTGATAGTTTAAAGCCCTTATTGACTTTTTTAAAATTAATTTTTTAAGAAAGACAACCTAAATACCTTTTAGGGCTCTTCTAGACCACTGGTTTTCAAATAGTATGCCACAAACCCTCCCATCTCCAGTTTGCTGCCTACTCTGAACAACTTGGTGTTGAGGTAACAATAGCAGCTCTGTGTGGAGGTGAAAAGTGACCTCCTCCACGGGAACCTGAGGGGAAGTTTAAAGGATGAATGAAGGGAAAGGAAGACGGAGGAATCCTAAGGCCAAACTACCTGGGAACCTTGGGCAAGTCACAACCTCTCTGGACTCAACAGTCACTAAGGTCCCTTTTAGATCTGTGAGCTTATAATCCCTTCTTTGATGTCAATTTAGATGTGTAGTGTGTGACATTCCTTGTGACAAAAGAAACTAGCCTATGAGGAAAAATTCCGAATGCTGCTCTAGACCCAACCAGGTGCTAGACCACCTAGGTCACAGACTGTGTTGGGCCATCTAGCCCAGTCCATGCTTCAGTAGGAATTCCCCATCATAACTAACTCATGTGGTCATACAGCCTTGTGTCGAAGCCCCTAGTATACAGAAACCCTTAGTTTTGGGACAACTGTCATGGAAGCCATCCTTCAATTAAGACTAAATTGGTCTTTTTGCAGCCCATTACTCCTGTCTTTTGATCTCCCAGTGAGCAAATGTTTATTAGGCACCTGTTATGTGCCAGACACTGTGCTTAAGGACTGGAGATACAAGGAAAGGTAAAACTAAGGAAAAAATTGGTACTCTTTGTCCTCATGGAGCTCCCGTTCTAATGGGGGAGATAGCATGCAAACATGTACAAACAAGATTTATAATAGAATAAATTTGAGATACTCTCAAAGGAAGGCACTAAAACTGGAAAGTACCTTGGAGGCCACCTAGTTCTACCCTGTCATTTTACAAATGGGGAATTGGCCTCCAAGTTAAGTGACTTGGCCATGTATAGGCATATATGCAAAAATAGGGAAATCCATACCACCACCCCTCCTATAATTACCAAGATTTATTGATGTCTGCCTTGCCTCCATTCTATTCACTCACCCCATCCAAGGAAGTATAAAGATTTTTTAAAGTAAAATGATCATGCTTATTGACTCTAGCTGTTTAGGTAGTGATTTGTCAGAACACCAGCATTAAAAGTGCTTTTAGATTTATCTTAAGGGGGCAGCTAGGTGGTGCAGTAGATAGAGCACTGGCCCTGAAGTCAGGAGGACCGGAGTTCAAATCCAGCCTCAGATGTGACACTTACTATAGCTGTATGACCCTGGGCAAGTCATTTAACCCCTATTGCCTAAAAAAAATTATCTTAAAATAGGAAAGAAATTAAACTCCACCATTTTAATATATGGATTGATATCTGGTGCCCTAACTTGATCCATGTCAGTCATAAGAAATATATAAGAATATGTAAAATGACACAGAATATGTGAAAGTAATAATATTTTGTAGGAAAAGGTTTTATCATTTAGCAAAATAAAATTTAAACATGTTTCTTTTTCAACTAAGCCCTTTTAATTTTCTTTTTTTAGAAAATCTATACATTTTTAAATGTACAATAGTACCTATATATAAATGATAAATATACATATACTGTAACATGTTGAAACTTTTAAATAATAGCATAAGGATAGGGGTGATAAAAAGAGTTTGGAAGTCACTGCTTGTATGGCCTTAGAACAGTAGTAAAAATTAATTTACCTAAACTAATTAGGAATAAGGAAAGCACAGACCACAGGTCTCTCTTGATAATCCCACAAACCTTATTTCAATCATTATATCAAACTCCTTTTAACAGGGCAAAATAATTCAGTCTCTTACCACAATGTCAGTTGATAAGTAATTTTTTAGGTTTGAATACGTTTATTGCATGAAGTGGGAATTGCAGCGCAACAGAATTAAAAATTTCAGCTACTATATTACTCTAGGAGCTATCTGAAAGAAAAATCTCCACTCCCCTTGCTCCTACCCTTCAGTTAAGCATTCCTTATGATTCTGAGTGGCTTTTGATGATCACCCATTCCTAACTCCCTTTTTTAAAAATTCAGTTTTGCTTTATTTTCAGTTCTAAATTCTCTTTTCCCACTTCCTATTCTACCCTTTGTGAAGGCAAGAAAGAACATCTCTATAGTCATGCAAAATTAATTCCAATGTTAGCCATGTCCAAAAAAATAAGGGACAAGAAAGAGAAGAAAATATACTTCAGTTTGTACTCTGAGCCCATCATCTATCTGGAGGTGGCTAACATGTTTCATTGAGTTCTTTGGAATTGTGGATTTTCACTGTGTTAATCAGAGTTACCAAGTCTTTCAAAGGTGATTATCTGTGCAATATTGCTTACTGTATAAATTGTTTACCTGACTCTGCTTACTTGACTTTGTATCAGTTCATGTAAGTCTTCCCAGGCTTTTCTGAAACCATCCCCTTCATTGTTTCTTTCTGGATGATAGTATTTTGTCACATTCATATACCATAATTTGTTCAGCGAGTCCCCAACTCATGGTTATCTCCTCAGTTTCAAATTCTTTCCAATTCTAATTCCAGTTTTCTAGTTCCAATTCTTTGCCATCATGAAAAAGAGCTGCTATAAATATTTTTGTACATATGGGTACTTTTCCTCTTTTTTAAATATTTTTGGGGTATAGACCTAGTAGTGGTATTGCTTGATCAAAGGATATGCATAGTTTAAAAGCTTTTGGGAAATAGCTCCAAATTGTTGGTTAGACTAGTTTTCAATTCCAACAAGTGCATCAATTTACCTGTTCTCTTACATTGCCTCCAGCATTTGTCATTTTACCCAATCTGATGGGGGTGAGGTAGAACTTCAAAGTTGTTTTAATGTGAATTTCTCTTATTATTAGCAATTTAGGACATTTTTTAACGTGGCTGTTGACAGCTTTGATTTCTTCATCTGAAAACTGCCTGTTCATATCCTTTGACTATTTATCATTTGGAAATGGCTCTTCTGTCTTATAAAATTGACTTAATTTCTATATAGCTTTAAAAATGAAACCTTTATACTTGTTAGAAAGATTTCCCCCCCTAGTCCCCTACTTTTCTTCACATTTTACCTGTATCGATATTATTTATGCCAAAACATTTTAATTTAATGTAATCAAAATTTTACATTTTACCTCATGTGAACCTCTCTATTTCTTGTTTGCTCATGAACTCTTCTCCTGTCCACAGATCTGATAGATAATTTCTTTCATGTTTCACTCATTTGTTTTGTTATCCTTTATTTTTTAAAATTATTCCTTTTTATTTGTGGTGTTATTAGAATACAAGAAATCCAAAGACATAGATAGTAGGATCTCTTAATCATTTTTTCCCAATGATTTATATAGCATTGGAATTAGTTGTTATTTAAATGTTTGATAGAAGTTGCTTATAAATCCATCTGTACTTCTACAAATATTCCTAGATTTAATTTAGATCATCAGTTTTATTTGTATGTGCTTATTTGTATAACTGCTAATAATTACATTCATTTCCTCTTCAATGTTGGTGAATTCACCTTTTTCATTTTTCATATTGATAATTTGGTTTTCTTTCTTTTCTTAATTAAATTAACTAATAGCTTATCTGTTTCGTTGCTTTTTCAAACCAGTTCTTAGTTTTACTTGTTAATTCATTTTTTTTTAACTTTTGATTTTGTTAATCCCTCCTTTGATTTTCTAGATTTCTACCTTGGTGTTTAGTTGGGAGTTTTTAATTTGTTTATTTTCTAGGATTTTTGTTGTATTTTGTTTTTCTATGCCAAATTTGTTGGTTTAATCTTTCTGGCTTTTAGTTATGGAAGAGTTTAAGGATATAAATTCCCCTAATTACCACTTTGGCTACATCTCACAAATTTTGGTATGTTTTGTCATTGTTGTTATTATCTTTAATGAAGTTGTTGATTGTTTCTATAATTTGTTTATTATCTCACCCATTCTTTAGGGTTGTTATCTAATTTCTAATTAATTTTTAATATTTGCTTCAAAGGTCCTTTACTGACTATTTTATTACATTATAGTTGGTAAAAGATGCATTTAATATTTCTGTTTTTCTGCAATTTTTATGAGGTTTTTTGGTGAATATACCATGCACAGCTGAGAACAGGCATATTCCTTTCTGTTCCTTTTCAGTATTCTCCAGAGGTCTAGCATATCTAATTTTCCTAAAATTTATTCAGGTTTTTACCTTCTTTCTTTCCTTCCTAGTTCAATTTATCTAGGTCTTAGAGGGATCAGTTAAGGTCCACCACTAAAGTAGATTTACTATTTCTTCCTAAAACTCATTTAACTTTTCCTTTAAGAATTTAAATGTTATACCATCTGGTGCATATATGTTCAGTACTGATATTAATTTATAATCTATGGTAACTTTAAGCAAAATGTTGTTTCCCTATTTATCTTTTTAAATTAAGTTTATTTTTGCTTTCACTTTGTCTGAGATCATGATTGCTATTCCTGCCCCCCCCTTTTTTTTAACTTTAGGTGAAGCATAAGAGATTCTGTTCCATCCCTGTATGTGTGTATCTTTCTGTTTCGTGTGTTTCTTGTAAATACCATATTGTTGGATTCTGGTTTCTAATACATTCTGCTATAGCATCCCATTTATGGGTGAGTCTATCCCACTCACATTCACAATTATGATTTCTGTTTCCCTCTATCCTATTTTGTTATACTTATCCTTCTCTCTCTCTCCTTCTTTTAGAGTCTATTTTGCTTCTGAATAAAGCCTCCTTTAATCTACCCTCCCTCTTTCCTCCCTCTACCCCTTTTCCCTTAACTCCTTTCCTATTTGTCTTTTGGAAAAGCATATTTCTGTTCCCAGAACATATGTATGCTCTTTCTTCCTTTAACTAGGTCAGATGAGAGTGAGATTCAAGTGTCATTTACTCCCCCTCTTATTGCCTCCTTATTGTTGTATAAACTCCTTTTGGTATACGTTATGTATTTGAGATATTTTCTCCTATTCTTCCTCTCTTTCCCCCTTTCTACAATGCATTCCTTTTCCTCACTCTTTCCCTTCTTGCTTTGAGATCATCGAAACACAATAGAATCAGAGGCCCTTCATCTAATGAGTTCTCTTCTATGACCATTAGTGATGATAAAATTCTGAGGGGTTATATATTTCATCTCCTCATATAAGAATGTAAGCAGTTTAATTGTATTTAATCCTTATGATTTCTTACTCATGTTTATCTTTTTATGCTTCTCTTGAGTACTATGTTTATATATAAAATTTTCTATTGAGCTGTGATTTTTTTTTAATCACAAACACTTGAAAACTTTCAGTTTCATCAAAGGTCCATTTTCTCCCTACTGGATTCTACACAGTTTTGCTGTCTAATTTATTCTTAGTTGTAAGCCTAGATTCTTTGCTTTCTGGAATACCATATTCCAAGATTTCTACTCTTTTAGTGGTGGCTGTTATTTGTGTGATCCTGACTGTGGTTTCTCAGTACTTGAATTCTTTTAGGCTGCATGCAGTATTTTTCCCCCCTTGGCCTAGCAGCTCTGAAGTTTAGCTATAATATTCCTGAGAGTTTTCATTTTGGGATTTCTTTCAGGAGGTGACTGGTGCATTCTTCTAGATTCTACTTTGTCCATTGGTTCTAAGATTTCTGGTCAGGTTTTCTTTTATGATTTCTTGAAATATGATTTCTAGGCTTCTTTTTTGGTTCTTGGTTTTCAGGTAATCCAAAGATTCTTATATTATTTTTCCTTAATCTGCTTTTCAGGTTAAATTTTTTTTTCCTATGAGATATTTCATATTTTCTTCTATTCAATCTTTTGACTTTGTTTTATTATTTCTTGAGGTTTCATAGAGTAATTAACTTCCATTTGTTCAATTCTAATTTTAAAGGAGTTATTTTCTTCAGTATAGTTTTGTAACTCTTTTTCCAAGCTATTATTTTTTCTTTGAAATCTTTCTCCCCTAGTTCTTACCTTCTTGACCATTCTTTGTTTTACTGCACTCACTTAATTTTTAAAATTGTTTTTAGCTCTTTCTTTAGCTCTTACTTTAACTCTTCCAGGAATTCTTGTTGGACTTGTGTCTAAGCTGCATTTATCTTTCAGGTTTTACTTGTAGATTTTTTTTTTTTAGTCTTCTTCTTCTGTATTTGTGTCTTGAATTTCCCGATCACGACAATAACTCTTTATGGTCGATTACTTTTTGTTTGTTTATTTGTTATTCTAGCCTACTTTTTGACTTTAGATTTTCTGTTAGTGCTGGGATCTGTGCACCTCTGGGTTGGGGAGGGGGGATGTCTGGCCTAAGTTTCTGTCCTCCTATATCCTTCTGCTGCTTTCACATCTCTGGCTGTGTGCCTAGAAGCTGGCAGTGCTCCCAAAATGATATGATCCCAGGGGAGTTAGGAAGAGGGAAGGGTTTGGGGAGAAGATAATGAGTTCAGTTTTAGACATGTTGAGTTTAAAATGTCAGTTTGAGATGTCCAACAGGCAGTTGCAAGTGTGGAGATTTGGAGAGAGGTTAGGGCTGGATAAATAGATCTGAGAATCATCAGCATAGAAGTTTTACTAAATCTATGAGAGCTTATGAAAGCAAAACAATATAGAGGGAGAATGGAAGAGAATTGAAGAGCTCTGGGGGCCAACCACCATTAGCAGATGTAACCTGGGCAAAGATTTAGCAAAGAAAACTGAGGAGTAGTCAGATATGTAGGAGAAAAACCAGAATAGAGTAGTGTCATAGAAACCCAGGGAGAATAAACTATCAAGAAGAAGGTGTTTGACAGTATCAAAGCCTAAAGAGATGTCAAGAAGGATGAGGACTGAAAAAAGTTCAATAGATTTGGCGATTAAGAGATCACTGGTGGCTTTGGAAAGCACAATTTCATTTAATAATGAGGTTAGAAGCCAAACTATAGAGAATTAAAAAGAGAGTCAAAGCAAAGGAATTAGAGGGATTGATGGTAGATGGCCTTCCTCAATTTAGCCACAAAAGGGAGGAGAGGTATGGGATGTTAGCTAGTGGTGATGTTTGTATCAAGCAAGAGCTTTTTTGTAGATGGGGAGACATGGGCATATTTGTAAGCAATAGGGACGCAGCCAGAAGACAAGAAGAGAATGGAGATAAGTAAGAGAATGGGGGTGATAGAGGGGACAATCAGCTGGAGAAGACTGGTTTTGATCGAATCATTTGTTCATGTAAAGGGGTTAGCCTTGGCAAAAAGAAAGTCTGCCTCACGTGAGACAGCTGAAACAGGATAAAGGCATCTGAATGATGTGAGATGAGGATGAAGGGAGAAGAGGGAGCTCTTGGCTAATGGCCTCAATTTTTTCTTTTTCAGTAAAATATGAGGCAAGGCTCTTGGCTGAGAGGGTAGGGTATGGGGGAGCCATGGTAGATTTGAGGAGAGATGAAAAACAATCATTTGGAAAAAATTACTGTGATGAGTGGGATAGTGAATTAATTAGGGAAAACTGTCTTGCCAAAGTGAGAGTCCAGCTGAGACTGTTTGTTGGGGTTTTTTTGTTTTTGTTTTATTTTGTCTAGGCAAGGGGATTAAGTGACTTGCCCAAGGTCACACAGTTAGTGAGTGTTTTGTGTCTGAAGTTGGATTTGAAATCAGGTCCTCCTGACTCTAGGGCTGGTACTCTATCCCCTGCCCCTCCCCCAGCTGAGATTATGTAGCGAACATTTATAATGGATTTAACATGGTTTCATGATTTTCTCCAGCTTCTTTCCACAGCATAGGAGTAGGAGTGAAGGCAGATGACATTGGGCATAATCTACAACTCCCTCCATCCTACTGCCCTTCCCTCAGAAGGAACAATGCCTCAGATGAGGACTGGGGAGAAGTAAACCTCCCCAAACAATCCTTACTACCTAACCCAATCCTAGTTTCAAATCATGTCTTTTAGGTAGGAAAGGGCTTATGTGATATAATAATGGAAATGTCACTGAGCTGGGAGTTAGAGGGACAGGAGCTTTTGTTTTTCTCTAACTCTGCTCTACCATTCACTAAACTGGCTGATCTTAGGTAAATCACTTGGCCTTCTTTCCCTAACAGAGCTGGAGTTAGGAAATGTCTGAGTCTTCCCGACTTCAGGCCTGGTGCTCTATCCACTGTACCACCTAGCTGCTGCTGGCACATAGTAGGTGCTTATAAAAATACTTGATCCTTTTTCCTCCTCCTACTTCCGCTCTCTTTTCTTAAATTTTTTTTTTATTAAGGCAATTGGGGTTAAGTGACTTGCCCAGGGTCACACAGCCAGTAAGTGTCAAGTGTTTGGTCTGAGGCCAGATTTGAACTTAGGTCCTCCTGACTTCAGAGCTGGTGCTCTCTATCCACTGTGCCACCTAGCTGCCCCCCTCCCATTCTCTTAATCTAAAGTGAATTTTGTATGTTAACCTTTATGGGTTACTGAAGGTTATGAGGTTATGAGCTGCCAGAGAGCTGGAACTGTGTCTCATTGCTTTTGGATCTCCTTGGCACTGAGTACCCACCTTAGGTACTCAATAACTTATTGCTCATTGGGAGCTATGGGAGAAAAGTCTTGTCTTGATCAGCTGTTTCTTTAGTCTTCCCACCCTACTACCTCTCTACATGTCTTCCCTTTCTCCTTTGGGTGCCCTACTCACTTTCCAGATGCATACCAGTGCCTGAGCTCTGGGACAAAACTACCCAGAGGCTTAATTAATAATTGGTGAGTCCCTGCCTGGAGCTTCCATACTGTGAGAAGGCCCGGCCTCACTGTTCACTCTTCTCTATATTCTAGCTTGCCCCACCTTCATGCAGCTACCTGGCCTCCTGGAGACAGGAATAATAACCTACCTGAATTCATTCCTTAGTGATTAACATACTTCCACCATTATACCCTCCCCATCTCAACTTTCCTTGTATAAACCTAGTTTCTTGTCCCCCCTACACATTCCCTTGTTTCTGTCTCTCTCGAGCTGACTCCACCAGCTCCAAAATAACACTTGAGATCTTCCACCCCTTTTCCTGTGCTCTCTGAAATCCCTGCTCCATAAATAACAAACGTAGATCTCACCAGATGACACAGTTTTCCAGGCTACTCTTCCAGAACTGGTTGCACTATCATGCATACTCCTGGGTTCAGTGGTGAAAGTGGAGGAGTTAAAGTACTCTTTACTCCCTTTTGTCATTTCTAGGCTTTCTCTCTACCATCATCCCCAATTTCTCCTCATTTGAGGTTCATTCAATTCATGTTTATCAATCAAAATTCTGGTAGCTTGTTATCTATGGATATCCAGTAGAGCCACCCTCCTTCCTCCCTAAAACCTTTCCTCCTCATTTTCTCTCAATGGACATATTGATAATTCCTCAAACAATCAGTTCCTCAACTCAGGCATTTCGCATGTCCTACTTATCCATCTCTACCTCCTTCTCTACCAGCTACACACGGAAATGATCAAATCTTTGATCTTGCCATTACCGTTTCCTTGTTCACCATCTATTATATTATCCTTTTATATTTGAGGAAACTGAGGGAAACTTCTCTTTCTTTATCTAGGGAGAAGACATTTCCTTAAAATCCACAGCACACATGTTAATCCTCCAGAAGGGGGGAGGGACTGTTTTTTGTTTGTTTGATTGTATTCCCCAGTACCCAGCACAGTTCTTGGTACTTTAGCAGTTGCTGAATAAATTCTTGCTGACTGAAATCAACCCGATATTAGCATCTGTGCCTGGGAATGGCTGTATGCTAATATCACCTAACAATGAAATCAGAGGATGTATGAATGGATGAATTTTTAAAAAAAAGAACAAACAAACAAAACCCTTTGTCAAGTATCCGCTGGGTACTAAACACTGCTGGCTCCAGTTTATACAGATACAAAAATGAGATAATGGAGGAAAGGAAGTGGTGACGAGTGGAGTTCCATGTGAGTCTGTAGTGATGGCAAGAAGACAATGTGGGCCAGATTTGGGGCTAGGTACAGTAGGATAGTTGATTTTGTACCCACCATTCACTGATCAAGCCATCTCAGAGCCTATGGCTGGAATTCCAAAACTGAATTGCTTAATCCCCCCAGGGAATGTAGGCATTTTTTTCCCCAGTCAGGAGGGGCTAATCTGGGCTGGGAGAAATGGAATAGGGACAGATGGTAATTTCACGAGTTTACATTTTAGATCTGGAAGTGATCTTAGAAGTCATCTCATCCAACTCCCTCATTTTAAAGGTAGATAAACTGAGGCTAAAGCAGAAGTTTATCTAAAATTTTCAGGTTGAAAGAGGCAGAACCCAGATTTAAATCCAGTATAACTCCAAGTTTGGCATTTCCACTTTTCTAGGTTAGCTTCTTGTGGACTCAACTCTTTCCCACCCCATCCAATTTTAGACACTTTTTGGCTATGTGTACCTGGGCCAGTAACTGAACCTTCTTCTGCCTCAGGCTCCTCAATTATAAAATGAAGCTAATAAAGAGGGTTGTTGTGAGCATCAAATGAAATATTTATAAAGTGCTTAACACACAGTTATAAATGCCTGTTTCCTTCCCTTTCCCATTTCCCCCTCAGAGCTTCTTCCCTTAAGCCTCCAAGAGGCAAGAGGCAATCTGCCTTAGATTAAAAGTCACTCTATTGAACAAGGCTGAATGGAGGCCCAGTGTGTTAACTTTCACCTCCAAAGAGTGTAAAAGCAGCTGGGGGTCTAAGGGGGTGGAGACTGGGGTACATAACTCACTCCCAGTGACTTAATCTGGGTTTGTTCTGAGGGAAAAATCAAAAATCTGTTGTCTGCCCAAAGTCCCAGGAGTGAGAACTACTGGGAAGGCCCCCTTTTGAAGTGCAAATAACCTGCCATCTCTAATAGGTCTGCTGCCCTCCAGGCTGCATAATCACGGCAGCTTCACATCTGCCAGTCCTAGGCTGGGCCCTAGAGGGATGGTGGGAGGGACTTCTGGCTAATGTTTGTTCTGTCCAGGCCGGAAGCAGGGAGCTGACAGCTGCTCTCAGCCTCTCTGAGGGACCCCACTAGCTGAAGTCAGGTGGCTAGAAGGGATCAGGCCCACTGCAGGCCTCATTAATCACCACTTAAGGGGGTGAGGGATGGCAAATTAAGAAAGCAGGAGTGTTTAATACGCTAAGGGAAGCAGCTGGGGAGCCAGCCTGTCCCCTTTTCTCCCTTTCCTTGGTACCTGCCTCTTCTTGCCTAAGAAATAGGGACTGGTTATTTTGTGTGAGAATCTCTCTTTTCACTCATGCTTCCTATCTTTTATCATACCTATCCCTGTATGTCATCCTTCCTTAATAAGAGATCTGTAAGTGACCTTCCTTCAAGGTCAAGGTGTAGCTTTTTTCTCCTTGTCTCTTCTGTGTCTTGCTAATAGAAATTTAACAAATATTGGTTTGTTTGAACTGAATTGAGCTATTTAGAAAGCAGTGTTCCGTTCATCATGTTCTAGCCATGGCAATAGTATATTAATAACGCAAATGAAAATAGCATTCCTATAATTATGATTGGGGAAGCTAGGTGGCACAGGGAATAGGGTACTGGGCTTGGAGCCAGGAAGATTTTAATTCAAATCTGGCCTCAGGCACTAGCTGTGTGACCCTGGGCAAGTCACTTAACCCTGTTTGTCTCATCTGTAAAATTAGCTAGAGAAAGAAATGGCAAATCACTCCAGTATTTTTGCTGAGAAAACTCCAAATGGGTTCAAGCAGAGTCGGATATGACTGAAAATGACTAATCAACAACAAAATTACCATCAAAAGCTGGAAGGATCAATTTATCCTGTAGCATAGAGCTTGCTTGTACATAGTGGTCTGTGTGTTGTCTCTCTTATTAGAATGTGAACTCCTTCTGGGGAAGGACTGGATTTCACCCCCCCCCCCTTAGTAGTTGGTGGACACTTAATAAATGCTCATTGACTTGTAATCTTATCTTTGGAATTCTAGACTAAAACTCTTAAATGCTCCAGAAATTGCTCTGAGGCTATTTGATCACCTAATAACCAAATCTAGTTCCTTTTCTTAGCCCTCATTCTGTTTGCCTCTTCTAAAAGATTGATCGCTGCTGACCTCCTCCTTGATATCTTCTAATTTTGCTTTTGTAAACCTATGCACTCCGGGTTCCTCTTCTTCTGGTCTTTTATTTCTTTGTCTCCTTTGGCTAATCTCCACCACCACCACCACACCACCACCATCATCCTCAATAAATCATTATCTTCATTATCTATTATCACCAAGCATTTATTAAGTATTTGCCAAGGACCAGACATTGTGCTAAGCTCTTTGAATACCAAGAAAGGCAAAAACACCGTCCCTGACCTACAAGAGCACATATTCTAATGGGGGAGACAACATGTAAACAACTATGTATATACAAAGGTATAAGGGGAAGTAATCTCACTAGCACTTGGGATCTATATGGGGTGACAAAAAAAAAAGCCTCTCGTAGAAGATGAGATTTCAGATAAATCTTGAAGGAAGGAGTCCTTCTCTTATTCTTATCCACTAGGATAAGGATATAGGATCTAGGAATTTTGAGTTGGAGTAAATCTCAGAGGTTATCTTATTCCTGTGTGGATGGGTGTTCTAAATTTGATTCTCCAGAACACCACTATTCTGAACTCTAGGGTCACATTTCTAACCTCGGTCTAAAAGTCCTGCCTGCATCTTAAGCTGAAACACCTTTCCAATAAAAGCTACTCTTCTATTGAATACCACTCAGCACATTGTCATCAGCTTCCCCTTTTCCAGCATACTGTTTACAAAGCTCAGAGAAGGAGTAAGATTTTTGTTTACAGGTCAAACAAAATAAACAGGGTTCATAATAGAGCTCCTGGAATGTCAGTCCCTAGCCTAAGGGAAACTACCCCTCAGAAGCCTGTAGTTACTTAGGATCAGGCCCTACATAGGACTCCACAGAGGTTTTACCTTTAGTGTGCTGGGTACCTGCCAGGGAATGGCATACTTGTTGGCCTTCCCTTCCACTGATCTTTTGGATCTTCTGGGCAATTCAAAAATTCACTCTTCCTGCAGCTCTCATAGCTTCTAGCAGATGGCATCAGTAATTGATCCATCTTGCTAATTTCTGCCCTAATTTGCTAGTGGGATGTGATACTTCTGAGCTCCATTACCTGTCCTGGAGACTCTTGATTTCTTTATGTCCAGCTCCAATTATACCAAACAAGGGACCCAGTTATGGATCTCCCTCTTATACAATAGGACCTGCTGACCTTTGGCCTCATGTGAGCTTGTGCTGTGGTCAAGGATACACACACACACACACACACACACACACACACACACACACACTACTTTTCTCATCGTTCTGAACTCTGTCCCCAATACATGGTTGAGTCAGAGTGACTTTACAATCCAACACCCCCTAAACCAGAGGTATTAACCACAAGCAGTTGAAGAACTCCCAAGTGGGGCCAAAGCAGATTAAAATATAATTGGCAAATGTTTAACAACATAAATAAAAATACGATAAATGTAGATAATGTAAATTTGTGGATTTTTAAAACTCAAAATGCAGTTCATAGGGATCTGTTTCTTTTTGAATTTGACAACACTGCACCCTTTCCTTTTTTGACAAGGTTAACAGATTGGTAGATCAAGGAAAAATGGTAGACAATAGTTTGTTTAGATTCTAGCACTGCATATGGTAAGGCTTTTCATCCTATGCTACATCTAGAGATATGGGCTAGATGGTCAGTTGTATGATTAGGTGAATTTGGAACTATTTAAATGTGTAGTCTCAAGGAGGAGTCATTGAGAGGACAATGTTCACTTAGAAAGAGCTCTCTTCCTAGAAGAAGATCTCTAGGATGTCTCTTCTGAGTGTTCTAAGGCTATATCTGTACGTGGCCTGGTACTGTTTAACATTTTTAGTAATGAAGTAATGGAATCTAGGAATTTTGAGTAGGAGTAAACCTCAGATGTTATATCGTACCTCATTTTATAGGTGAGGAAACTGATGCTAAGGAGGTGAAGAGATTTGTGCAAGTTTACAGACTGAATGATTAATAGCAAAGCAGAGATAAAAGCCCAAGTCCCTTCTCACTAACTTCAATGTCTTTCTTACTTATTAAATACACAGATGACAAAGTTGGGAAGGATAGCTATCACATTCACTGATGATCAGGAGTCAAGAAGATCTCATGGACCTGAAGCTAACATTATGAGATTTAATTTGGTTAAGTGGTCACAGGTACAAGCTAGGAAGAACTAGTTAGATAATAGTTCTAAAAAAAAACACGAAGGGGGGTGAAGGGGCAGCAAGGTGGTAGCTGGCCCTGGAGTCAGGAAGACCCGAGTTCAAATCTAGCCTCAGACACTTACTAGATGAGTGACCCTGGGCAAGTCACTTAACCTCAATTTTCTCCAAAAATAAATATAAAATAAAAATATCTGGGGCCTTTCTTGGTTCACAGAGAAGAGGGGTCTTTCTAATCAAGAACGGTGAAAGTGGAAAAGACTTGAACCGGAAATCAGGAGACAGAGCTCCAATGAGACCTATTACTAAATCAGTCACATGACCTCGGTCAAATTACACCAACTCTCAGAGCCTCAGTTGCTCAATCTGTAGAATCTATAATAATATTTGTAAGGTTATTATGAAGGAAGTGTTTTATAGCCCTGAAAACATTATATAAAATGAGTTATCATTCTTATATTTTGAATTATCAATAATAACCAATAAGACTTCAGTACTTTGCAACACAGTAAGGATTCCAGGCTCACTTAGCACCCACGTGACCCTGGGCAAGGAAAAAAATCTCTCTGTACCTCAAATTTCCTCATCTGTAAAATGGGGGCAAATGGAATCCATCTAGATTCTCTTCCAGGTCCCTATCAGCTCTAAATATATGATCCAGTAATCCTCTTATTGATGCAGATTTAAAATCTTAGTAAATCGTCCTCAAGAATTGTTTTGGCCAGAAAAATTCATTACCTGGTTACTGGCTGTCTGGTGATGAAAATAACAACAACAGCAACGATGATGAAACCATTAGGTGATGCAGTATGGTAGTGTTACATTCAAATAGAAATGGGACCACAGAACAACACATTAAGGAAGTATATTGACTTACTATATTTTTGTTTATTTTGCTAAATATTTCCCAATTACATTTTAATCTGGGTCAGCTGAACTGGGGAGTGGTATGTGGCCTCCAGGCTATAGTTCTGACACCCCTGTTGTAGTAGATAGAGTGTTGGATTTGGAGACAGGAAGACCTGAGTTCAAATCCTGCCTCAGATATTTACCAACTGGGTGATTCTAGGCAAGTCATTTAACTTCTCTTATCTTCAGTTTCCCCCTCTGTAAAATGGATTGTTGCAAGGATCAAGTGAGATGACATGGGTAAAACCTGAACTAATGCACATACATGTGCATACACAAATGATAGATATCATTATTAATATCTGTTTCTGTGCATTGCTTTGTTTGGGCCTGGGCATCTCCTTCATATTAACCACGTTGCTGGGTATCTAAGACTACAACAGTCAGACTGAGCCTCTTGTAGGGTGCCAGGCAGGACTCCTTCTCTGATCCCATAAGGCTCCTGGCCTTCTTTGCCCAGCTCTAGCTATCAGGGCTGAAGTATCCTTTAATGATCTCCACTTGCCTCATTAAGGCAACTTAATAGAGAGCCCTCCAGCCCCCCTTGTCATTGTCTGAGCCCAATTGTCTCTTCCCAGGCTTCTCTTTGTGCTGTCCCAGAACTGAAGGATCTCTTCTGTGGGAAAGACAATGGGGCTGGAAAAGACCAATTCTTCCTCCCTGTGTCCTGCTGGCATGGCTGGGCCTCCCTTCGCCATCCTGTGTCCGCCCATTTGTTCATTGAGGGCTTATGCAGGTCTGCCCGATGCATTGGAGGGAGGCAATGGGATGTAGCCCATTTGAAGTCAGAGAGACCCAGGCCTGACTCCTAGGCCTGCTGCTTTCTGCCTGCACAACCTGTGCGAATCACCTTGGTTCTATCTAGGCCTCGGTTAGACTAGGTGCCCTCCAGTGTCCCTTCTCACTCCAATCTGTGATCCCAGACTTTTTCCTTTGGTGTTTTTTCCATCTTTTGGCACTCACTGAAACTTCCTGGAGATACCAAACCTCTAGCCTCTCCAAGGCTGGCTGCTGCTTCTCATCCAGGACCAGGAGCAATTGATTGGCTCTACTTTGTCTCCATCACCCACCAGTCAGCCATCTTGAAAGCTCACCACATGCTGTCCAGATCTTTGTTCTCTCATTTAGGGACTTCAGGGTGTGCTCCTTCTCCAATAATTTCTGTACCTAGTTCACAGTTTTCTCTACCCCTCAAGTTGAACTCAAGCTTAACCCTTATAACCTCTCCAGGGTACTTTAACCACAGGAGTGGTCAAACCTTAAACCTCCTCCCTTCTGCCCCAGCCCTCTCAATATACCCAGGTGCTGGAATTCCTGCTAATTGCTTTGATCAGTTTCCTCTTCTGTAAAATGAGTTTATGTTAAGGGTTCTTAACTTTTCTTTTTTGTGTGTGACAGGGACCACTTTGGTAGTCTGATAAATGCCTTCTCAGAATAATGGTTTTTTTTCATACTTTTGAATTTAATCTGCATTAGTAACATTTTTCCATCACTTTCTTGGATCTAGAAATTCAGTAAAACAGTAAACCAAACCCTGATTTATATCATTTAAAAATTTCCAAGGAGTAAATGCTTACACAGAAAATTGGCCCACTAGAGCCAAATGGCTCCAGGAAACCTTTGTCTTTGGGTGATCCTGCACTCAGATTCTTTTTAAAAAATTATTAATTTATTTTAAATTCAAATACTAAAACTTACATATAAGGAAAGAAAAAGAAACATATTATAAACTTAAATAAGAAGAAAAAAGAAAAAAAAACATTGTCATGTGCACAGCAGAATGTGAGAGGATTCAAAATATACAGCAACAAATTTCCATTTCAGGAAAGCTGATATAATAAATACTACGCATTGTGTTCAGAGCTGTCCATCTTTTCTTTGCTTCTTTGTAAGTTTTCTTTTGTTCTCTACTCACTTTTCTCTGCTTTCTGTTCCCTTTTTACTTTGCTCTTTTTTTCCCCCTTCCCCCATCCCAAGGCTATAATTAAGTGCATGTATACACTTGCATACATATATAAACCTATACAGCCACACACACACACACATATACATACTTATGCACATACACATGTATACTTACATACACACACATATACTTAGATATCTCTAATCATACTCATGTATAGACATATACATTCATATGCATCTATGTAAAACCACACTATACTTGTTTGTTTTCTGTTTCTCTGAGGGTGGATAACATCTTCTTTGATAAGTTCAAGTCCTTCCATATTTTTCTAAGTCCACCAACCATCATTTCCTATACCACAGCAATATTCCATCCTTATACTGTCTAGTTAGTTTAAATAGTCTAAAACAATATTGATCAATATAGCTGACATATAGTTTAGTTTCCCTATTTTCTTCTTTTGATTAAGTGTGTTTTAGCTTTAACTTTGTCTGAGATCATGATTGCTACCCCTGCTTTTTTTCCTAATAAATTCTGCTCCTGATCTTTACTTAATATTTATGTATCTCTTATTTCCTTTCCCTCCTAACTCCTCTACTTTACTTTTACTTGCTATTTTGCCCTCCTATTACTTAACCTAACTCCCTGTAAAGATCCCTCCCTTATCCTCCCCCCTACCCTTTCCCCTTACCATCTCATTTCTACCTGAATTTAGAAGACTTTTATAGCCATCCAGATATATGTTATTCCCTCTTTAGTCCATTCCTGTTAATTTAGATGCCCTTTTATACAGCTCCACCGAAGAATAATGTTTTTAAAGGCACAAAATAAAACACCAAAAATTACAAAAGAAACCAATTAAGACATTGAAATGAAGTACAGACTAGTTATCCTGGGAAGGGAAATTCAAACTCAGGTCTTCCGCATCCAAGTCTAATGCTCATTATATTACACCAAGATCCTTTCAGGGCCTAGCTGTGCTTCTCTAGACTTATTTGTTCAGAAATACAATTTTAGGCTTGAATCATATTTAAGGGAACCCATAAATACTAGTCAAGGATTATAGATTTGAAAAGGGACTCTAGTTCTAGTTCTGTCATTTTGCAGATGAGGAAACTGAGGTACAGAGAAGTTAACTGATTTTCCCAGTGTCACATAGCTAAGAAGTATCAGGAAGAGGATTTGAACTCAGGTCTTCTTTATTCTAAATCTTGCACTATACTCATGCCATCTAGATCCTTTCAAGGAAAGAAGATTGGGGTGGGGGGAGAGTGGCGGGTCAGAGCAATTTGGAAACATTGTAGAAGAAATTAAGCCTAAAACTATAAGATGAAAAGACGAGAGGGATCTTAGACATCTTTTGGTCCAAACCCCAACCTGTGCAGATGAGGAGTGAAGTAATTTAACCAAAGTCACGCAGCAAGAAGTAGCAGAAACTCTCCCTGAACACAGGTTTTACTGTCCCAAATCCAGTACGACATGCCTCCAGCCCCATTTTAATATTTTATAAATTGCCAATGTATAAAAATATTTTTGTGCATACAAATGATATTTTATAAGAGAAAATAGAGATAGACTCAAAATCCTCTAACTAGGCCTCTGTCCTCACGGAGCTGCAGGGTTCCCCCTTGGAGAACAGTTTAAGAATTGCTGCTTTGGGGTACTACTGGACAGCACCACCATCACTAGACAGTTTTGACTGACTGACACTTGGCTTAGTGTCCCCCAGATGGGAAGGGAACAATATTTGGTGAGCTACTGAAAAGCAGCCAAGAGTGGAGAAAAATGGAGTGGAATGTTTCTACCTCTCCACGCCAACTGTTCATTTGAGAGAGAACAAAGAGAGAAAATATAATAAGAGTTTAGGGAAGGATTGCCTAGAGACATCTAGGTGGTGAATTGGGCCTGGAGTCAGGAAGCCCTGAGTTCAAGTTCAACCTCAGACTCTTACTAGCTGTATGACCCCAGGCAAGTCTGCCTCTGTCTGCCTCAGTTTCTGTGAAATGGGGATAATAATAACATTACCCACCCAGGGTTGCTATGAGGGTCCAATGAGATAACATTCATAAAGCATTTAGCATCATGCCTGGTACGTTTGTTGTTGTTTACTTATTTGAGTAGCGTCTGACTCTCTGTGACCCCATTTGGGGCTTTCTTGGCAATGATACTGGAGTCATTTGCCATTTCCTTCTCGAACTCATTTTACTGGCAATTGAGGCAAATAAGGTTCAGTGACTTGTTCAGGGTTGCACAGCTGGTAAGTGGCTGAGGCCAGACTTGGATTCAGGTCTTCCTGACTCTAGGCCTGGTACTCTATCAACTAGTGGATTAATCAATCAGCATTTATTAATAACCTAATATGTACCAGGGGCTATGATAGATACTAGGGATACAAATGCCAAAGTGAGATAGTCCTGTCTTTAAGGAGTTTGTGTTCTGTTTGGGAGATAGAATACATACGGGAGAGTTGTGGTCAAGGAAGAGGAACCTTAGTCTAGGCAGTCATGGCTGCTGTGAGTTGGGATGTAGGGCAGTAGAATGTCCTACCCTTCCAATGGTGTGGGGTAGAAGTTAGCATGCAGTCTACCTAACTCTCATACTTTCAGTTCAAACCATAGAAGGGAGTTCCCAAGGGGGTCCTCTGGTGCCATAGAATCATAGAGGGGGCTTGTTGTTACTGTTGTTGTTCAGTCCTGTCTGACTCTTTGTGACCCCATTCAGTGTTTTCTTGGCAAAGACACTGGAGTGGTTTGCCATTTCCTTCTCCAGCTCATTTTACAGATGAGGAAACTGAGACAAGCAAGGTTAAGTGACTTGTCCAGGATCACACAGCTAGTAAGTATCTGAGGCCAGATTTTAACTCAGGAAGAGGAGTGTTCCTGATTCCAGGCCTGACAATCTATCTATCTATGCAGCATTAGATGCAGTATTAGAAACCCAGATACTCTGGCTCTTCTACTATTGCTCCTTTCAACATCTCCCTCTTGTTTCACATAGACAGATAAGGATGGATAGTAAGTAATGTATAAAGGCAGGAAATAAGCTTGATGGGGTTTTTCTTTTCTGAAGACTGAACTTTTTGGGAAGAGTAAGTAGGAGAAATGCCCTAATTAAAGGGAATATTAAATTGACTGATTTCTCCTAAGGCAGGGGAGAGGGATAAGGCAGAACATGGTAAAGATTGGGGGAAAAATCAACACAAAAAAACCAGGCCTGACTCTGTGGGCCTCTAGGTAGGGAGGGAGGAAGAGGGAAAATTTATTCTTTGATTTGTTTTTAAGTTGTATCTCTTTGTAATGCCAGATTTCATTAACAGGTGGCCAACTGGTATCCCTCTGGACAGTTCCCACATTTCTAAATATAGCCCCTGAGGTTTGAGCCAAAAGAATGGAGCCAGGGTTTCCCTGGAAAGTGTGTGTTTCTGCAGGGAAAGGAGGAAAGCTTGATAAATGAAGCAATTTGGGGTTGAGAACCTTGGGGTTAGTATGGGCCCCTTTTCTCTCTCCCTGCCACTTAAGGCTGACCTTCCTCAATATCTCCACTCTTTTTTAAAAAAAAAAATTATTTTATTTTTAATTTATGGAATAAAACAGCATTTTTATAACAGCATAATAAAAAAAAAAGATAAATGCACATAGATCAGATACAGTCTTTACTATACCTTAACAGGGACCTCCGCTATAAAATCCCTTATCAGTGGTCATTCAGCCTCTGCTTGAAGACTTCCAGCGATGGGGAACTCACTCTCTAGCAAGGTAGCCCATTACTTTTGGACAGGTCTACTGTTTTAAAAGTTCTTCTTTACCCAGGCAGCTAGATGGTAGAGTAGATAGAAAAGTGGGACATGGAGCCAGGAAGTCCTGAATTCAGGTCCCACCTCAGACACTTATTAGCTGTGTGACATTGTGACAAGTCACTTAACCTTTCTCAGCCTCAGTTTTCTCATCTATAAAATAGAAATAATAATAGCATCTACTTCCCAGGGTTGTTGTGAAGATTAAGGTAACCCATGCAAGTTCTTTGAAAACCTTAAGTGACATATGAATGCTAGCTACTATTATTGTTATTGTTGTTGAATACTCAAATAGATCTATAATCTCATCTATTGCTTCCCATGATGCAAATCGCAACCCATCCATGAGTGCCCATCCTGTTCGATTCTTGTTTGAATTGAAGAGGGTACCATTTGCTGGAGACCTCTCTCAATTTCTTTCTACATTGTGAGGATAACAGTGGAACACTTGGGCTGTCTGTCCATCCATTAGTTGTCCTTATTCTTACCACATGACAAAGACAAGCCCATCTTCTTTTCCTCTTATGCATTTCCTTGACATCTTTTATTTTCATTTTCCATTGGTTATATGTTGCAGGTTGCTCACATCTACTACACACTTCTCCATCGCCCTCTGTGTGATACTCATGCTTTTAAGATTGCTAGGTTTCATGTCTCCCTGTTATACACTAACACTGGAAATTTTGGTATTAAAAAGATGGTCCTCTGTTTATGGGAGATGATTAGGATCATTAAAAGAACTTTGCATTTCCCTGAAAGCAATCTGGTTACTCTTTTACTATTTACTCCTGGGCCCAAGCATGCATTTGTAACAATAGCTAGCATTTATAGGTACTTCAAGGTTTGCACAGTGTTTTACGAACATTGTCTCATTTTATCCCAAGAACAACACTGGGAAATAAGTGCCATTATTATCCTTATTTTATAGATAAGGAAATGGGGAAAGGCAAGGGTTGAGTGACTTTCACATGGTCATACAGCTAGTAAGTGTCTGAGGTCACATTTGAACTGAAGTCATCCTGACTCTAGGCCTAGTGTTCTATCCACTGCACCACCTAGCAGTCTATCAGATATTCATGCTAATGAACAAACTCTTTAAGGTTATAATCTATTCATCTAGGCAATGGACATTCTTCATCCACTTGATATTTCCTGTGTGCATGGTCAGTTAAAACTTTTAAAAATAGCTATGGATGTCTTCCAGGAGGCTCAACAAAGTTCCAAGGCTTGATATAACCAGCACAATGTCAACGACATCCAGGAGCATCTGAAGGAATTCATCATCCACACGGAATCTCTCCTCGGTCTGAACTCGCCGGATCTCCATCATGACGGTGATCACCTTTAGCAAGTACATATCTCCTCGTTCTATGCTTTGTCTCTATGATCAACATCATTGAATAAGGATGTTAATATTGGCATATTTTTCAAGGAATCTTGAATGATTTGGATGTTTGGAGGGGAGATGGATAGTTGGAAAGTGTCTTTTAGGAAATATTTTGCTCTGCTGCATCAAATGCTTTTTCATCTTTAACAAACAGTAAGTAGAGTAGGATCTTATCTTTTCCACACCGTTCAGGCAATTGTTTTTTGGCAAAGATGTGGTTCATTGTAGGAAAAAAAAAATATATATATATATATTATATATATACATACACATACACATATATACGTGTATATATATATATATACATACAAATATACACATACGTATGTATAATATATATATATATATATATACAAATATACACATACGTATGTATATATATATATATATATATATATATATATGTAGGCAATTGGGTTTAAGCGACTTGTGTAGGGTCACACAGCTAGTAAGTGTCAAGTGTTTGGTCTGAGGCTGGATTTGAACTCAGGTCCTCCTGACTTCAGAGTAGGTGCTCTATCCACTGTGCCACCTACCTGCCCCTAGAATATTATTTTTAAAAGCCTTCTTGCTTCCTACTCATGCCCTCATTAAGGATGCCTTTGATGTGTGGGTAGATGAGTCTCATAAAGATTTTGTATAGATTGGAAAATATTCTCATAAATCAGTAGTCACTGATGTTCTCAGTCCCTTTTTTCCAGTAATAACGTCAGGGATTTATCTCCATACCTTTGACATCGTTCCCTCCTTCAGCCACTTTGTCAATTGATTCCTCAATGCCCTCACAGTTGTGTTGCCTCCAACATTGAGTACATGGTCCATCTGGCTACTTTCTCTGCCTTTGTTCTCTTTTCTACCCTTTTATCCTCTTTCTACCTCTTCTCTCGCATATGCAGCACTATGATATAGGAGTCCATGTGCTGTAATTCCCTTGTCCTTGGTAGCAAAAACAGTACATTAACAAATCTTTGCAGATCATTTCCATTTTTTTCTTTTGTTTATTTCTCTCCCTCCATTTTTCTCCTTAAGTCCCTTCAGGATGATTTTGCCTAGTTGGGCCTCACGTCAACTTCCTTTACCCTCCACTACTTTTTAAAAGTGCATTCCTAAATGTGGTGCCAAGAACTCAGTCCAGCAGTACAGGTATAGCCTGACTGTTCCAGGATGTAATTGGGCCATCATCTCGCTTGCTCTGGATACTATATTTTTCCTCATGTGGTCTGTTGTTATTGTTCTTTAGTCATTTCAGTCACATCCAACTCTTTGTGATGCCATTTGAGGTTTTCTTGGCAAAGACAGTGGAGTGATTTGTGATTTCCTTCTCTGGCTAATTTTACAGATGAAGAAACTGAGGCAAACAGGGTTAAATGAGTGATTTGCCAATGTCACATGGTTAGTAAATATCTGAGGCCAGATTTGAACTCAAGTTTTACTGACTTCAGGCTGGATGATCTATACACTGTGCCATCTAGCTGCCCAATCTAAGTCAATCTTATTCAAAAAGCATTTACAATGTAGTTACTACGTGTAAGACATTGTGCTGGTCTCTTGCAGATACAGAGACAAAATGAAAAACAGTCCCTCGTCTCAAGTAGCTTGGATTCTACTAGGGACATCCAAAATGTAAATATATAATAAGTATGGAAAGATTTGTATAAACTGATATAGAGAAAAAATGCAAAATAGAAAAAATATACATGACTATAACAATATACATTATAATGTGAATGATCAGATAAACTCTGATTCAGTGTATTAATCACAATCTCTATCTAAGAGAAGAGATGATGAACCTTGACTCTATCCTCTCAGCAGAGAGGTGAGGGGCTACAGGTTTGGAATGGTACATGCCATGTAAGCTAAGATAAATATGTCAATTAGTTTTGCTTAACTTTTTCATTTTTACAAAGAAGGTCTTGTGTTTGAATCTTGGCTTTGCTATATGCCACTTGACATTTTTGGAGCCTCAGTTTCTACATCTATAAAAAAATTAAAAATATATACATACCATAATTTGTTAATCCATTCCCCAATTTATGGGCACTCCCATAGATTCCTTTTCTCTGCCACCTCAAAGAGACCTACAAATATTTCTGTATATCCTTTGAATTTGTTTTCCTTAGAACTAATTCCTCCCTTAATCTGCCCTCCTTCTAATTCCTCCTTCCCCTTCTTTTTTTCTTCCTATTTCCCTGTTGAATGAAATGTCTACTTGTGCACCCCAATTCTTAGAGATAATTTTCCCTAATCTTCCTTTCCCTCTCTCCCTTCCTCTTAAGTGTATTCCTCTTCTCTTTTCCTGTTCTTTTCTTAAGATCATTAAAACATAACAGAACCATTGCAAAGTCCTGACTCCCTCTATGAACTCTGAGAATGGTAGGGTTCAGAGCATGGGCATATATCATCTTTCCATATTTGAATGTAAAAAGTTTATCTTTGTTTAGTTTGTCATCATTGTTCATTCAAGTGTACTCTTTTCAGCTTCTTTTCACGTCAGCATTTGAACTTCAAAGTTTTTCCATAGCTCTGATCTTTTTATCAAGAATATTTGGAAGTCCTCTGTTTCATTAAAGATCAATTATTTCCCCTGTACCATTATACTCAGTTTTTCCAGGTAAGTTATTCTTAGCTGTAAGTCCATATCCTTGGCCTTTTGGAGTTTTATATTCCAATTTCTCTGCTCCTTTATAGTGGTGGCTGCTATGTCACGTGTGACTATGATCATGGCTTCTCTGTATTTGAATTCTTTCTTTCTATTTGCTTACAATATTTATTTTTCTCTGACCTAAAAGCTCTGGATTCTGACTAGAATGTTTCTAGAGTTTTCATTTTGGGGTTTCTTTCAGGAGGTGACTGGTAAATCCATTCTATTTTCTTAACCTTCTATATTTCATTTTGCTCTCTAATTCTAAGACATCTGGACAGTTTCCTTTCATATTTCATAAAATATGATGTCTAGGCTCTTTTCTTTGGTCACAGAATTCAGATAGTCCAATGATTCTTAAATTTTTTTCTCCTCGATCTGTTGTCTAGGTCAGTTGTTTTTCATGTGTTTTGTCTTCTATTTTCCCATTTTTTCCCCAGCCTTTTGACTTTGTTTTAGTATCTCTTGTTGTCTTATAGAATCATTCACTTCTATTTGGTCCTTTCTAATTTTCAGGGAGTTAGTTGCTTGGGCAAGGTTTTGTACCTTTTATGCCAGGCTATCAATTCCCTTTTTAATTCTTTCTTCTATAGCTCACGTTTCCTTTCAATTTTTTTCCCTCAAGGGCTCTCATTTCATTTATTAAAAAAACAAAACCAAACGCAAAATTTTAAACTTATTTTTTCTCTTCCAGAAATTCTAGTGTAGTGTGCCCAAGCTGTGTTTTTCTCTGAGGCACTATTTGTAAATGTTTTGGAGTCATTCTTTTCCTCTATGCCTGTATGTTGAATGTCCCTGCCATCATAGTAGCACATAATAGTGTGTGCCTTTTTGTGTGTGTGTTTGTTTGTTTGCTCATTCCCCCAGCCTACCTCCTGACTTTGGATCTGATGTTGTGGCTGGGCTCTGCTACATCTCTGGAAGGTTGGTCGTGTTGCTGCTTATTTGGCATATTGAACGATGTGTTGTTATTCCTGGATATCAGGGACAGACTCAGTCCTGCAAGCTTTCAGTGCTCCCAAAGTGGTCTGGTCCAGTGCACAGTCTGGTTACTCCCTCTCCCCCTAACCTCCGAGCTCTGCAAGTTCCTAACCCGGGTTTGAGACTGTGCAATAGTACTTTGGTTCAGAATTCCACCCCATCCACTACTTGGAAAGCTCTCTCCCTTCAAAGTGGTAGAATTGTAGATTCTTTATTAGTGTGGGATTCCTGCCTTAGTTATTCCTTTTCTGGTGAGGGGTAGATATTGGAAGTAAGACCCTGATCTGAGCTTGGGTTCTGAACTGGACTGGCTGTTACTGGCTTCTGTACTTTCTTCTTCCTCATTACACAACCCAGTTAAACCTTACCCAGGAATGCTAGTCCCTTGATCAGATCCCTTTCTTGGTCTACCCTGGATCTCTGACCTCGAATTTGGTAGTAAGCAATAAAAGGTGCCAGTTCACACCTGTCTCCATCATAGTGCCATACTGGTCTAGGGCTGGCCCAGGATGGGTCTGGGGATATATGAGTGTGGGACCTCATCTTGCCCTGGTGCATGGCAGCTTTCTCCTGAGTGCTAAAGTGCTCCCCCTGTCCCCAGTGTCTATAGATCTGTCTCCCTATGCTGAGCTGGGCTAGACAAAGGACTCCCTGGGACTTTTTCTGCATTTCACATTTTCTAGATCTGTTTGGAAGAGTTGTGGCTACTGGCATTGATTTCTATCACTCCGAGGAGCTTTGTTTAGATACAACCTTATAGGCAAATTACATCAGCAACAACACTCATAACATTACTGTACATTTATACTCTCTTCCTTTATTCCAGTCTTTGATAAAGAGGTGGCCCTTATCCCTACCTGTACCTGAATCTTTGATCTCAGTTTCTCCCTTCTCCTCCTGAAGATTGCCTTGAAAATCATCCCTACCCCTACCAAGAATATTTAATCTGCCCCTATATGCTGGTTCCTTCAGTGCTGCCTACAAACATACCCAGCTTTCCTCTTTCTTATTAAAAAACCAATAATAATGAAACCCCTTCTCTTAACCCTACCAACCTCTCCATCTGTACTCCTATATTTCTCCTCATTTTCATAGTTAAACTGCTAGAAGAAAAAAAAAAGCTTTTCACAATGGTTGTTTCTACTTCCGTTCCTCCCATTTCTTAATCCTTTGCATTCTGGCTTCTGACCTTATTACTCAACTGAAATTGCTTTCTCTAAAGTTACCAATGACCTTTTAATTGCCTAATTCAATGGTCTTTCCTTAGTTCTCACCCTTTTTCACTTCTGTGCATCATATGACACTGTCGACTACCCTTTCATTATAGAAAAACCCTCTGGGTTTTTGTGACACTGTTTTTTTGGTTCTTCTTCTACCTGTTTGACTACTTCTTATCAGTCTTCTTTTCTAGACCTTCATTCTTATTGTGCTCCTTCAATGAAATGGACCCCAAGGCTCTGTCTTGGGCCCTCTTCTCTCTTATAACCTTTCTGTCAGTGATCTCAACTGCTTTCATGAGTTCAAGAGTCATTTCTATGCAGATGATCCCTAAGTCTATTTATTTAGCCCTAGTCTTGCTCCTAAATTCCAAATGCACATCACAAACTTCCATTTGGACATTTCTTATTGAATTTCCTTTAGGCATCCCAAATTTAAATGTCCAAATGGAACTCAGTATCTTTGGCCCCCCAAAAATTTATCTTTCTTCCTAACTTCTTTGTTTTTGTTGAGAACACCAGGGGTGTGCTGGTAATTGTTTAACAAGCAGCTCTCTAAAAAAAAAATAATAAGAGGCATATTTGACACACTTGTAAGACTAATCTACCTCTAAGTGGCACAGTGGATAAAGCATCCAGCACAGGAAAACCTGAGTTCAAATGTGACCTCAGACACTACCTGGCTAGGTGATCCTGAGCAAGTCACTTAACCCTGTTTGCCTCAGTTTTCTCATGTGTAAAATGAGTTAGAGTAGGAAATGGCAAACCACTTCAGTTGTTTGCCAAGAAAACCCTAAGTGGAGTCTTTAAAGAGTCAGACACAACTGAAGGATAACATATGTGTATATGTTGTTTCCCTGGTTAGAACGTAAGCACTTTGAGGGCAGGATGGTCAAATTTTTTGTCATAGCCTGCCTTGTTTCCAATACTGTACCTGACACATAACAGGGGCTTAATGTTGATTGATAGATTGATGCTATAGGTTTCCAGTCTGGAAAGAGAAGCTAGGTGGACCCAACCATGGCTGTTTACTGAGCCCAAGCTCACCAGACCCTCTCTTTTCCACCTCCTTTCCTGACCCTCCCCCAGCTACACATCCTTTCCTGTCTTCCCTCCACCTGCCCGTAGCAACCCAAGAGGGGGGCATTGGAGTGACAGATCATGGCAGGCAAATTATGCTGTTATTTTTGGTGTGAGGAATTTAATTTGTTTCACCTGTCACTGATTACCAAGGTTGTCGTGAGCCTGCTTAAGGCTCAATTACCCATAATTGAGGCAGCAGGGGGGAACAGAAAGGAGGGGAGCAGAAAGAGGGAGAGGAGCAGAGGGAAGGCAGGAGCAGAAGGAAGGAGGAGATCCAGGAGAGTGAGGACACTGTGGGCATAGGGTGGGGCAGAGACTTGGGCAGGGATTTGCTTGGCTTTTATCCAGAGCCTGTTGGTGAATTCGGGTTCTAATTGGTTCCTGTTTGTGGGCTTTTTAAGCATGCTGCTGCCTTTATTTCTAGGCTGTCTCTTAAACCCTTTCTGGAGCCACATGCCTACTATACTTTCTACCTTTTTTGTTACCCTCCATCCAATACTCCCTCCCTCTTAGAATTAGAGTCTCAGAGTTAGAAAGGACCTTAGAAATGATCAAATGCAGTTCCTGCCTGAACAAGGAATCTCCTCTCTGACAAGTTCCTGTCTAGCCCTTGCTTGAGCACTCCCAGTAATGGGCCTACCCTTACTCATCTGGCAGTTCAAATTATACTGGGGGAGGGGTGCGCGCGCGTGTGTGTATGTGTGTGTGTGTATGTGTGTGTGTGTGTGTGTGTGTGTGTGTGTGTGTATGACATTAGAATCCTTTTCTTCTCTGAACCAGAAGCTCTTAGAATCTATAAAACAGTTTTTTTAAATATAAAGAATTATTTTAAAATTTATTATTTACTTATACATTTTACAAAATTTATTATTTATTTTAAAATTTATTTAAATTATTTTAAAATAAGGAATTATTGACCTAAGAAGCAAAGTTATATCTAAGGATTGTTGAACTTGAGGTTGGACTTTAATTCCTTTATCCAATTGGACCCTAATAGCCATTTAAAACTCTTTGTTTTGACATGAATACTTGGCCCCTTCTAGGTGGCCAGTCCAATAGGGAGTTAGGGAAGGTAGGCCCTTGTTTTGCCTGGCAAGATGAATAACTATATTTTTACCTGGCTTTTACTATACAAGTTAAGTTGGTTTTTTTTGAGGGAGGGTAGGACAGGACCTGATTTGATCAATGATCAATGCATCTGATTACTTATGCTGACTATAACAGGCTTCATTGAGCACCAAGCTGTCAATTTGGGATCATTGAGTCAATCATGTTTCTTTGTGAGACTGAGTAGCCTCTTTTCTCAAGATTACAAGATGATTGGACTTGGGAGTGAGTTCCCAAGTTCCCCTGGACCAAATCCACCCTTATCCACCTTCTTGGTAGAGAGATTTGGTGGTCCAATGCTTGATTTCATGCAGAGATCAGGTTTCTGTGACCTTTGAAATCTTTGCTCAATTTCTTTCCCTCATTCCTAAAACCATATAGTACCCTCTGCACAGAAGAGTTGCTAAAGAAATGAAGAAGCAGAAGGATTGGTGAAGGGGTGAATAATACTTTTTCAGGTGGCCCTATTCAATTTAATTCAATGCAATAGATCTATCAATTACCTGCTATGTAAGTGCCAGACAGTGGAAATACAAACATGAAATATTGCAACTATCCTTGACGTCAGGGAGATTAGATACTACTGGAGGGATGTGGGAGGTATAGTACGTATACCATAAGTACATACAAGTAATTAGAAGGAGAAAGAACCAACAACTGTGGATGGGGAGGGATATTAGGCAAAGCTTCAGAGAGGATGTGGCACCTGAAATGAGCTTCTAGAGCAACTCCTGGTAGATTGTGATATTTTTGAGGACAGAGACTACCTTTTGCATTTCTTTGTATCTCCAGCACTCAGCATGGTGCCTGGCCCATCTTAAGCATTGATTAATATTTATTGACTGGTAGAAGAGCCCAGATCTCCTTGACCAAGAAGGGCACACTAGGTACTCCTAGAGATGGTCGTAGGGAGTGGCTGTTTGTTTCTAAAGTTAGAATTCTCTATATCCCTTGTAGGAAGATACTCCCTTTCCTGTAGGGGTGGGAATGGAATGAAGTAGATTAAGGAGAAACCTACAAGCCAGGGCCCACCCAAACTCTTAAGTAGAATTGGTGGCATCCACTCTTTCTTCCCAGCAACCCTCTCCCTAACTTCATCTATCATTACTATGGTGTTAACCTTCCCAGAGCACATGCACATTTTAATAGGGAGCTCCCATAGGATCATCGATTTAGAACTGAAAGGGGCCTTTAAAGTCAATGAGTTCAACCTCCTTGTCACAGGGATGAAAAAACTGAGCCCCAGGAAGGTTGCTAAGAATCTGAGGTAGGATTTAAACCAAGGTCTTGATGGTTCTTACTCAAAGGCAAAATGAAGTGGTGAAAAAGTCTACCTCTATGATGGTAGGCTTTCTCATACCTTAGTACCTGACTTCATACAGGTTTAGAGACAGGGAGATTTCCCAGGGACCATTCAAGTAACACCACCAAGATGGTCCTGTATGTATCCAGCCCATTGTCATGGCCAGTGATGATGCAGCATGTCCATTGTCAGTATTGTCCTTTCATGGGTGCTGAGGGCTCAAAATTTTGTAAAGATGCAAAAAACCAAAAACAAAATCCCAAAGCCCTATGCTTCCAATTCCAGCAGAAAGTGAGGAATGGGCTATTCCTTATTGGGGGATTTTTTTTCTTTGTCTCTCTTCCATTCTCCCTCCTCCTTCCCTCAGTCCCACTTTTTGACACCTCCCCACCCCCAAATTTAATAAGCAGTTTTGGAGAATTCCATTGAAAGCTTGTATCCTTACCAGCACACACTATTATTAAAAGCAATAGGTTTTAAATATAGATCTGGGAAGAAGAACAGTGTCTTCTCTGATGAGGCTGAGAGGAAGCCTTCTGCCCATCTCCAGCCCGTTTAGCCTAGAGAGGGACTCTATCTTTATAACACCCTTTTAAAAAGACATAATTTGGAAGCTGACTCTCTGGGGAAATACATATACATATATACATATACACACATATATACACATATACATATATATGCATATATATCTTTCATTATCAATATTTTATCAATCACTTCCCCAGATAATTGACAGAGCAAACATCAAGCCATGATTTGCAGCATCTGCTAATTTCCAAGATTTAAATGCTTACACTGAAAATTTAACAAGTGGCTGTCATTAGCCAGTCCCAGATGGCTCCAACACACTCTCGGAACTTGGATCATAGATCTACAGCTGAAAGTGACTATAAAGGTCATCTAGTCTGATCTTCTCATTTTATAAAAGAGGAAACAGAGGCCCAGAGGAGTTTGAGCAACTTGAATGGGGCTAACTTTGGGAGGTGGTGTTTCCTACGCTCAGGGTTTCAAGTTGTCAAGAAGAAAGAGCTGGAGTAGTCATCTCCTTTCCTTCTTACACCTCCCCCCCCAACTGTCTCCTGCATCAGATAGGAAGTGAAGGGGAAGGGCACCACTTAAGGAAGAATGAGGCTCTGGTTAAGAAAGGAAGAAGCAGAAGGCTGTCAACAGAAAAACCAAGAGTCAAACTCCTCTTTCCCATATTGTAGTATGATCCAGATATGAATCATATCATACTGTTCCCCCAAGCACACTTGACATATTCCTAGCCTTTATTCATACCTTTCCCTTTCTTTGGAATGGATGGCATCCTTTTATTTGAATCCTACACATTTCTCCAAAGCTCTGTCCAAATCTCAGCTCCTCTGTGAAGCCTTCCATAGTCACCCCACTTCACATCAGTGGCCTCCAAGCTCCTTTCCCTCCCCACCACCCACTGACACAAAGTTGAAAGAGCTCTGGACTGGGTTAGAACTGGGTTCTAGTTTCAGCCCCATTATTTATCAGCAGCATGACCCTGGTCTCAAATGGTGATATTTAGCCTTGGTTCATGTGTTAAATTATGCAGTATGGTGAAAAGTGTACTTAGTTTGAAACCAAACCATTAGGTACCATTTTAAGCAAATAGCTAGTCTCATTACAATCTCCACTCCCTCTAACCCACCCAATAAACTCCAATGGCTCCCTATCACCTCTAGGATCAAATATAAAATCCTCTCTTTCAAAGCCTTCTATTAACTGCCCTTCCTCCCACCTTTCCAATCTTCTTACACGTTCCACTATACCACATACTATGCAATCCAGTGATATTGGCTTCCTTGCTGCTTCTCAAACAAGATGCTCCATTCTTGGACTTTGGATAATTTTACTGGCTATCCTCTATGCCTGGAATACTCTCTCTCCTCATCTCTGCCTCTTGGCTTTCCTGGCTTCTAGTCACAACTCAGATGCTACCTTCTCTAAGAAGAACTTCTCAATCCCTTCTTAAGTCTAGTACCTTCCCTTTATTGATTATCTTTAAATTATCCTTTACATAACTTGTTTATACAGAGTTGTTTGCATATTGTCTTTTCTATCAGACCATAAGCTCCTTGAGAGCAAGGACTATCTTTTGCCTTTCTTTGTATCCACAGTGTTTAGCACAGTTCCTGGAATACACTAGGTGCTTAATAAATGCTTATTGACTGATTGACTCTATCTTTGCTTCCTTTTCTCTTTTTGGTCCAGATCCATAATTTCTTCAATGTGGGAAATTCCTTACATGCATTATAAATGTGATGTAATTCACAAGTCTTCTGTAGCTTATAGTTTTAAGGAGGCACTTGGTCCAGTGAGAGGCTAAGTGACTTGTCCATTGGCACACAGCTGAATATATCAAGGACAGAACTTAAATCCTTCAAGTAATACTACCACCCCTACGGGCAGGTAGTTGGCACAGTAGATAGAGCACCAGGCCTGGATTCAGGAAGAACTATCTTCCTGATTTCAAATGTGGCCTCCAGACACTAGCTATGTGACCCCAGGCAAATCACTTAACCCTATTTGTCTCAGTTTCCTCATCTGTAAAATGAGCTGGAGAAGAAAATGGCAAACTACTTCAGTATCTGTCAAGAAAACCCCAAATGGGGTCATGAAGACACAACTGAACAACAATATATAATATATACATACATATATGTGTGTGTTGTATGTACATATACAAATTATTTATTTGTGTGTGTATATATATGTATACATACACACACACACACACACACACACACACATACACACACATACATACACTCTAACTGGGGGCAAGTCCAGTGGTAATATTTCCATGGCCATTGTTGGCAAAATGGCAAAGTACACCTTCCTGTGCACTGAGATCTTTCTACCACCAAGGCGAGTCCACTTAGCACTGTCATGCTGCTTCTACACTCACTATTATCTCTGGGAAAGGTTCCCTGGAATATGTCACTTTGGGCAGCTTGCTCTTGGAGATCTGTGTGGGTGAGAGCAGGATAAAGAATTGAGGAATTAAGGAAAGGGGAAAGCTTCCTGTTTCTTAAAGAATAAATTCCAAACTCCTCTTCCAGGCCTTCAAGGAAGTCCAGAGTCTGGTCCCAATCTCTCTCTCTAATCAGTTGAGAGAATGGAGTCCTGGGAGTTCATTGCATGAACCTTCACAGACTCTTTGAGTTTGATGGGGCATCCCAGGCCATTTAGGCCAACCTGTCATTGAACAGGAATCCTATTTACATCACCCTTGACAAACTGTTGGACAACTTCTCCTAGAAACCCTCCCTAATCCACTGCAAGCAGTTTTTCCTTATATGGAACTGAAATCTGCCTCTGGGCAGACCCACCCCATTGCTCCTTGGTTCTGCCTTCTGGGGCCAAGGGGAATAAATCTAATCCCTCTCCCACATGAGAGAGCTCTTTTAATTCTTGAAGACATCTATCATGTACTCAGCTATAAAGTGGAAGGGTTGGGCTAGGTGACCTTAGAGGTGCCTTCCAGATCTAATTTTGTAGTTCTATGATCCTCCCTAAGTCTACTTTTCTGCCAGTACCTTTAAACGATGTTTTTACAGCCTGGTCTGTAATCCCTTCAATATCTTGACCATTCTCTTCTCTAAACATGTTCCAGCCCACCAATGTCCTTCCTAAAACAAGGTGCCAAGAACCAAACATAGTTCTCCAGACATAGTCAACCCAGGGCAGGAGACAGCAGCATACGATATTCTGGGGTGTAGCCATGTCTCCCCCTTAGTGTATTTGTGAAGTGTGTGTTTTGAACCCAAGTGCATGACTTTTCTCTAAAAAAAAGGAAGGAAATAAACATTTATTAGGTGTCTACTGTGCTCCAGGCATTGTGCTAAAGGCTTTTTATCATATTATCTCATTTGATCTCACAACAACCCTGGGAGGTAGTTGCTATTATTATTACAATTTTTTTTTGAGGCAATGGGGTTAAGGTCATACAGTTAATAAGTTTCTAAGGCTGATTTTGAACTCAGGTCTTCTTAAGTCCCATTCCATTGCTCTATTTATTACATCACCTGGCAGCCAGTGAGTGTCCAGGTAAATTGGTCTTTTTGCTACTCTTGAAATCACTAGAAGCAGCATGATAAAAGAGAAAGAGAGCAGGACCTTAGTCCAGGAGCTCTGGGTTCCAGTGCTAGCTCTCCCACTTAACAAATTGCATGGCATTGAACTGACTGCCTCCCCTCTTGGGGGCTCATGTATATGATGAAGAAGTTGGATTAGTATCTTTCAGGTCCCTTCCAGCTCTGACAATTTATAATTCTTGCCATGAGCTGTTTTCAAGGCTTGTAATTTCCCTTTGCTTATCCAAATCCTTGTTCTCACAGGCCTAGGTCAAGTCCCACTTTTTACAGAAATCATAAAAGTTGGTATTAATATAGCACTTCTAGAGTGCTAGAAGCAGGGTGGGACAGTGGGAAGAATTTGGAGTTGAAAGCTCACTCTGCCACTTAATACTTCTGTGACCTTGTCTAAGTCACAACCACTGTGGGCTTCAATTTGTTGTTGCCAAGTTGTTTCAGTTGTTTCTAATTCTTCATGACTGCCTTTTGGGGTTTTCTTGGCAAAGATAGTGGAGTGGTTTGCCATTTCCTTTTACAGCTCATTTTACAGATGAGGAAACTAAGGTAAACAGGGTTAAGTGACTTGCCTAGGGTCACACAGCTAGTAAGGGTCTGAAGCTGGATTTGAATTCATGTCCTTGGACTCCGGGGCCAAGCTGTAGCCACATAGCTGCCCCCTGGGCTTAAATTCCTCACTTGTAAAAAATAAGGAGACTGGACTAGATGCCTTCTGAAATTTCCAGATCTAAATCAATTATTTCATTTGATTCTCACTAGTACTCTATGTAATATGTGTTATTATCATCCCCATCTTACAGGATAAAGAAACTGAAGCAGCATAAGGCAGGATTAGATCTCAGGGCTTCCTGCTTATTAGGCTAGTGTTCTGTCTGCAGGGTCAAGCTGCTTCTTGATAGAGAATGCTCCAATGGAAACGGACAACTCTGTTGTCCAATAAACTCACTGCCTATGACCATGCTTATGGGCCCATGCCATCTTGTAACTTATTAGCTTTAACTTTTTTGTGCCCATGCTGTACTTCTCAATTAGATTCCAAGCTCCTTAAAGTCAGGGCCTGTATCCTGGCTCTCTCTTGCATCCCACACAGCTGAGCCTGGACTGTGGTGCAGGAGCAGGTGCTCAGGAGATGCTGACAAAGACCAAGAGTTGGCCAGGAAGCTCAGGCAGGCAGGCAGGACAGATGGCTGCTGCAGTTACCTCCCTCCCCCCCCCCAGACACCTCCATTCCCTTCCAGGACAAAGGGCTTCTGGCTAAGGGAACACCGGAAGCCCCCAACAAAGCCTCTGGCAAAACTGGGGCAGGTGTTTTTTTCATGCAAATAGCCCAACAAGTTGGCCAAGAAGGTGAGAAATCAGTATGTTTTGAGTATTGGGTTGGGGTTAGAGAGGAAGGAGAATGGCGTCCTTTAAAATCACTTTTTACCCCCTTCTTTTATTCTGCTTTTAAAAAAAAAACCTAATCAAACCAAAACAAAAGCAGGTTAACCCCTTGAGTATCGATATTGGAGGAGTTATCCCAAACTCTTTCCCAACCACTAGGAAAGAGTCTCTTTTCCCCCCAATATAGTTTAATTTCCTTCACTCACAGACTGAAAATATCATATTATTTTCATGAGGTATGGGTTCTGAGGGTGAGAACCCCAAAGATAGGCTTCCCCAGAGAAAAGGGGAGGGGAGAGTTCTTATGCCCCAGTTATATCACAGCACAGCACTTGGGGTAGCCATGGCACCCTGAAGGTGGGTGGGGTGGAGAACAGGGCCTTACAGCTTTCTCCCTTTCTGCCAGTACTTTCTTTATAACCACTCACTGTCTCCAGGGCAGGCAACTCAGAAACAACTTGAGTAAGAGGCAGCAGGGATGGAACTAGGAAGGGTGAGGAGGAGACACATTCATGAGGGGAATACGGCATTCTTTATTTATAAATTAAAACATAAAATTACAAGGAACCATTTACATGACCTGAAGAAGACGTGAAAAATAGAATAAAAGAGTTGCCCCAAACCAAAAAATCGACAAAGGGAACAAAAGTCTATTTACATGTCCAACAAAACGTCAGCCTCCAGAAGCTGGAGGTGGGGGATCTGGGGAGGGGGATTGTCCTCCTGGGGCGGTCCCCTGCGCAGCCTGCAGTGAGAGCAGCAGGCTCGAGCTGCTGCTGCCAGGGCAGACGCAAAGGCTTCAGGGTTCCCCATGGGCACTACCCACACAGCTCTGGGGCACTGGCTCAGATTGTAGCTGTTGGGCAGGCAGGAGATTCTGCACCCAAGGGCCTCCTTTAGGGACAGTTCCAATATTTCCTGCCTGTTGTCTCACCAGGCTCCTGAAGCGAACTTTAAGGAGGGAATGGTCCTCGCTTATTGGGCCTTTATCCTAGACATTCACCTAGATACTTCCTCCTCTGCAGCTGGGGCTGGCCTTCTAGCTGCCAACCCCTAGATCTTGGAGCAGACACAGCCTCCTGAAACAGCATATTTCAAATTCAACCTGCATGTTTGCGGCTGGTGGAAGTCAGGTGCCCATAGCTGCTGGTCACAAGGAAGAGGGTAAGACATTCAGGAAAAGCATCCAGTCATTGCAGTGAAGACAGAGTCTGCAGGGGTCAGTTTCCAAAGCATACAGGCAAAGTTCCCTTCTTGGTGAGAAGATGGGCTTTCTGGGTTATGGCTTTGCAGATAAGCATTTATTCTCTGGCCAGCCATTCTCATTCCTCTGGGAGCACAGGGGATAGGTTTCGAAAACAAGCAAGCAGTCGGGGGATAGGAGGAACAAGAATGTTACCAAAGGGAAGGGCCACAGGGTGGGTATTTCACATGGTAAAAGGAACTAGAACAGTTAACCCTCTTGCCCCCCACCCATCCTTGACTTCCCAAAGGATGGGATGCTTGTCTACCTTCATCTGTTCTCCCTATTTTAGAGGTGCCCAGGTTGACACAGTCCAAGGACACCAAGGAATTTTCATCCAGTGCCAAGAAAAGGGAAACCAAGTCTATCTGACCTAGCTATGTTACAGAAAGCAGCAGTACTCCTGTCATGACAAGGGATACAGACCTTAGCACTGGGCCATGCCCTCAGGGAAAGGCATCTTTGTACCTAAGGATGTTGGAGCTAAAGGCTTCAAAGGCTATCCAGTTAGGGCCTCCCTCAAATCAAAGGCCCAAATCCCTGGTAGAGCCTGGAGTATGGCTGTCGGGAGATTGGGAGAGCTCTCTTATTTGTTGAGAGTTTGTTAACATCTTGGTCTTTGGGTTCAGAGAAACCTTTCCCAAGGCTGAGGCATCCCTCTCTTATTTATATTTGTATCTTCAGGGCCTAGCATGGTGCCTGGCAAGCAGGTGCTAATAAATACTTATTGATTGGATGAGGCCTTTCACAAAGAACCCTTTGTGTTTTGGGAGTTGTTTTCTCCTGGATAGGCCTCAGTCCAAGGAAGAACTGTTGGCTCTCTCTACCCAATTTTTTGTTTGTTTTTGTTTTTGCTATAAGATTAAGCGGGAAGATTTGGAGTCATACAAGGCACAAGCTGGCTTGAAAGGGTTTGGGGTTGGGAAGGTGAGGTCTTTTACTAGCTGCTTGGGACTTGGGTATCCCTCAGAGTCCTGCCCTTATGGCAAAGGAAGGACATTTGGTTTTGGAATTCTAGGTTCAAATTGAGTCCCAAACCAGCCATGATTGTTAAGCTCAGCAAGAACTGAGCTCCTGAGCAAATTCTTCTATGTCAAGGGCCATATTGTGTGTGGGCTTGGGGAAGGTGATTCTTTCCTCTGCTAGCAGGTTATTCAGTCACAGCCCTAAACCACCTGCATTGATTTATGATACCTGACACTAGGGACTCAAAGGAATGTTGGGGACTCCTTGGATAGACCATGGGGAACTAGGCTTCTAATCTTTCATCCTGGAACTTGGATTGAGCAAAGAGGAAACTGTGAGCGGCACTAGGAAAGAGGCAGGAGGTGTTTCTCTGGAAGAAGCAGGTCAATGCAGAGGAGACGAGGGAGTAGGGAAAGCTGCCTAACCTCAAAATTTCCAGAACCTTAATTGCTACCTCCCCACTGCTTCCCTAGGAAACATCTCCCTGGGAAGTGCTGGGTATACAGTTCTGAGATTTGGAGGGAGATGGCTGTTACAAGTACAGCATCTGCAGCTAGAGGCAAAAATAGACTGGGGAACAGCCTGCTGCCTGTTAGGTCTGCTGTTTGCTTCTGAGAGGGGGAAAATATCCTTTAACAACTCCCAAACCAAGCAATTCAATGTCCTAGAAACTGAAGGGGTGGGGGTGGGGGAAGAAACAGCTCACAGATTTTTAAAGCTGGGAAGAAACTTCACAATCACCTATTCCACTCCTTTCATTTTATGGAAGAGGAAATTGAAGTCCAGGAGAAGGGAAATAATTTCTCCAAGGACACACAGCTAGGTAGCAGTAGCGCCAGCTCAGAGCCCAAGTCTTCTGATTTCCAGGTCTCTTGGATTCTGGCCAATCCTGCTGGCCTGACTTTTTGGTCTCCACGTTTCTGTGAGGGGAAGGGAGGAGCAGTGGAGTGGTTGTGGGTTTATTTGATGGACTCAAGAGTGGTGGATGTGAGATTGTCTTCCATCTTCAGCTCCAGCATCACTGACCCAATGGCACTTTGGGCGTGGTACTGAAACTTGTTAAGAATTGGCACTGAAGATACCACCCAACAATTGGACTGGCTTGGGTGTGGGGGAATGAATAAGGTGGGGGATGAGGAGCCAAGAAAAGAACCCCAGCAGTTACATGGGAAACGGTGGTGTCCACTGATGATTCTAGACACTAAGGGACTACTTCCAACTTTGGTTGGAAGAATGGTCAAAGGCAGCAGGTTTCTAGCTTGGAATCAGCAGGGAAATCCACTCCCCTGGTCTACCTGGAAAAAATTGGCAGCTCTCCTGGGGACGGAGGAAAAGCAGTACAAATCCCTGCTTCAGAATACCCTGGGAAGACACTAAACTCTGAAATGTGTTTTTCCTCTCTGAAGTCCAGTCCCTTGGTTTCCATAGCTTTGGGGAGACTGGTCACTGACATCCAAGCTTAGCAGCCATTTTTGGAGAGAGAACAGCCATCTCTGGCCAGGTAGAGTCCTGGCCAGGGAAGCTGAGCTAGAGATGGCATGAGTGAGCCCCTGGCTTTAGTGTTGCCATAGACCTATCATTCCTATCACTGCTCCCTGTGATCAATTCACCTTCCTCTTTCATCTTAGGTTTCCCTAAACTCTGACGCCTCTCCCTAACTTTATCCATGGCATCCTTGGAGCCATTCTTCCTATTGAGTCTTCTTCTGGGGGCCAGAGGAGGGTCTGTTGGACTTTGAAGAATTCTGGAACCATTGAGGAAACTTATTCTTGATAAATGAGAAACAGTTCAGGATATCCGCAAAAGCTTCTCCCTAGCAAGGGTCCGGTTCCAAGATTCCTGAACAGTAATGGCTTTTCTCCATCCCAAGGCAAATTAGTGTCTTCATGAGAAAAAAAAATCTTTTCAGGGCAAGAGGAGAATTCTGGGTGTCCTTAAAGGTAGAGGGGAGGCTATAATACCCCTGGGATGGCTGTCAGGGGCATGATGACCAGCTCAACACAGGCTGATACAGACACCTTGGTGAGGGTTTGGCCATGGCATCAAGTCTCATGTATCTTTTCTCGGCAAGTTACATTCTACCTCTGGTAGCTGGGGTAGAGGGATGGGGGAAATGGGAGGAACTTGGCCAAAAGTAAAGAAGAAAGGGCTTCTCCAAGTATAGCCCAGCTGAGCAATGGCAAGGGATGTGTTGTCTTGGATGGGTCCAGCTTTTCTGCCTCCCCACCCCTCCCCACCCCGGGGCCCTCAGATCTCGGTGGCAATGATATCCTCATAGGGGACATCAGCCCCCTTGATGTCAATCTCCAAGGGCTCGGTACCCCCCTCCCCCCTCGACAACTGCTGCAGGGCCTTCTCCAACCTCTGATTACGTTGGTACATGGCCAGGTAGCTCTGCTGCAACTGCTTCTGATAATGGATCACCTTCTCCTTCTCCTCCCTCCACACCAGCCGCTCGTGTTGGAAGCCGGAGGACATCTGGTCGTGGCCCTGCCGCTCCTCTTTCAACTCCGCCCGAAGCCTCTCCAGCTCCCTCTGCAAGGCAGGGATGTCCTCTGGGCCCGTGGCCCCTGGGGAGGCGCCATCCCACCCCACCTCGCCCCTGCGGCTGCGCTCCTGGCGGAGGAGACCAGCCTCAGTCCGCAGCTCCAGGAGTTCCTGCTCCAGCAGGTTAACCTTCTCCCGCAGCAGCTCGGCCTCGTTCTTTTTGCGCTGCAGCTCATTCTCGCATACCTCCAGCTCGAGGCTCTTGGTCCGTAAGGCGCTTTCCAGGTCTTGGGTCTTCAGCTCCATCCCTTCAAGCTTCCCCCGAGTGTCCTTCAGCTGTGCCTTAAGGCTGAGGATCTCGCTGGCCTTGGCATTGACCTCTGTCTGGGACTCCTTCAGCTGTTGCTTCAGGAGGGAGATCTCACCTGACTTCTGGCACACCTACCAAGAGAGAGGAAAACCAGGGAATTTCGTGAGAGGAATTTTACCAGGGAGAGAAAAGAAAAGCCTCTGCTCAGGGGAAGTCCCTGCTTCTGAAAAGTAGCAGCCTTATCCAAAAGGAAAGAAACAAAAAAGCATTTATAAAGCACCTGTTATGTGCCAGGCACTGTGACAATTACTTTTGGAATATTCTCTCACAGAAATTCTGGGAGGTAGGTGCTATTATTATCCTCATTTTACAGTTAAGGAAACTGAGTCAGAGGTTAAGTGGCTTGCCTAGGGCCACACAACTAGTAAGTGCCTGAGGCTGGATTTCAACTCAGTTCTATCTGGCTTTCTGGCTCAGGACTTTATCCAGTATGCCTCACAGCTGTTCAGGTAGTTTCAGGGGCTTGGGCTGATATTTTCCATTTTTTTTTTAGCCTCTGGATCAAACTGGGGAGTTCACTCAGCTCTCAGACTCAGGCACTGGTATATCTATAAGCCTACTTCATCCCCAACCAAGTCTTCTGTTTCTGAAAGATTTGAACTAAATGATTTCTTTCTTTCTTTCTTTCTTTCTTTCTTTCTTTCTTTCTTTCTTTCTTTCTTTCTTTCTTTCTTTCTTTCTTTCTTTCTTTCTTCTCTTTCTCTCTCCTCTCTCTCTCTCTCTCTCTCTCTTTCTTTCTTTCTTTCCTTCTTTTTTTTTGGGCAATCAGGGTTAAGTGACTTGCCTGGGTCACACAGCTAGTAAGTGTCTGAGGCTGGATTTGAACTCCAGTCCTTCTACTCCAGGGCCACCTAGTTGCCCCAAATGATTTCTAAGGGTATTTATATGGCATAGGGGAGAGAGTGCTGGACTTGGAATCAGAAAGATCTGGGATCAAATCCAAATTCATTACTTGAAAACCATGTGCCCAGTGGCAAGTCATGTAATCTCGTAAGTCACATAGCATCCTGTTTCTTCCTCGGTAAAATGGAGGTCATCCTAACTATAGTACCTGCCTCATAGGGTTGTTGTGAGGAATAAGTGAAATAAAAAAGTCATAAAATGCCTTACAGCACTTAAAGTTCTATGTCAATTTCAGTTGTCCTTATGATTATCACCTCTACCTGTATGTATAGCTATGACAAATATTAGGATTTGGAACCATATAACTTGTATTTGAATCTCTGTTCTGACACTAGCTATTGAGCTATACCTAGAAAGTTGAACTTGATGGTCTTGAAGTTTCCTTGAAGCTCTGACATTCTTTTTATGTTCCATAATCTAGTAACAACAGTTCATATAGTGCTTTAAGGCAGGGGTGGTGATGAAGCCATCTCCAACAGGCAAGCCAGTTGTTAAATTTGCAGTGTGAGCATTTATACCTTGGAAATTGGCAAACACTACAAATCAGGACTTGATTTATTGTTTTGTTGATTGTCTAGACTTATGAAAGTGATGGATAAAATGTTAATAATGAAGATTCAGCTTAGAAGATTGTGTCATGCAGCTGATTGTTAAACATTGACCAGCATGCCTCAGCTTCAAGATTTGCAACATGCTGCATGTATGTTATTGCATTGGATTCTCACATCAATCATGTGAGTGTGTGCTATTATTATCCCCATTTTAGAGATGAAGAAACGGAGGCTGAGAGATGAAGTGATTTACCCAGAGTCATTTATAGCCAGCAAGTGTCTAAGGCAGATATGAACATCAGTCTTCTTCATTAGAAGTCCAGTGTTCTATTCATTGTGTCATTTAGCTGCCTCCTATATATCTTTAGATATGCTTAAGTACTTGTCATCTATACCCAGATCTGCAGAACTATACCAGTATCTGTATCCATATATATATGCAATTTACATCTAGGTATTATGGATTATCCATTATTATCTATTTATTATGTGTTAAAGATATATATACATATATGCATTACATATTATATATTAAAGATATGTATTATATATTAAAGATATCTTTTAAGGTAATAGGATTTAGAGGTAGAAGGGACCTTTGAGAACATCTAGACAAGAGGGTCCTCAGACTGTAGACAGATTTATAAGGAATCCATTTACTTGGATGGAAAAAAATACATGTTTATTTCAAAATAACTTTTCCTTTGAAATCCTATTTATTTTATGCAATTAAACACATTACACTGAGAAGGGTCTGCAGGCTTCATCAGACTGCCAAAGGGATCCATGACACACAAAATAAAAGGGTTAAGAACCCCTGATCTAGTCCAAATTTTACAATTTTACAAATGAGGAAATTGAGGCCAGAGTAGGGGATATTTTTATTACTTTGTTTCACTTTAAGGATCTTTGATTTTCTTAATGTGGCTACTGTCCAAACCAATGTTCTCTGTCCCTCTGTCTGTCTCTGTCTCTGTCTCTCTCTGCCCCCCCCCCTTCATTCTGTAGCTAACCTGGTGATAAGCCTCTCAAAATTTAGCTAGTCTGGTCTTCAGATGACAAGTGCAGAATCCATCTAAACACTGATAGACTCAAAATTCTTCTCAGCCTAATAGAGCCTGTCACACAGTTTATGTTCCAATGGAAGACTGCACTAGTCTTTAAGACTTCACTAGCTAGAGTTCTTTCTACTCTACAATGAAGCATCTGCATAATACTTCAGTGGATTCTTATCTTTGTTCTTTACTACAATATCACCTATACCTATTCATAAACCCACACCCATCAGTCGTCTTCTCTCCTTTCTATCATTACGCCCATCCTCTCTATCCTTCTGTGCCCTGCTCTACAATTGGCATAGGGTTGCTACCTACCTCTTGATAGAGAGAGACGATGGACCCAAAATGAAGAATGGACACAGCCAACGTGGGAATTTGTTTAACTGTGTATTTGTTACAAGGGCTTTATTTTTTTTCTGTTTTTCCCAATGGGGTGAGGAATGAGAAAGCAATGGAGAAGAGAAATAGGGTAGAGCCAAAAACATAAAAAGAAAAGAAGGTCATTGAGATATCTTTCTTAAAAATGGAGACAAAAGGACAGAAGAAAGGTCAGAAAGAAGACTTCAAAAAAAAGTTATATATTTCAAAAGAAAAGAAAGCTACACAGAATACAGACCTGCAATTTCATGTACAATCATCTTACTCTGTTCTCTCTCTCTCCCCCTCCCTCTCCTTCCCTCTGTCTTATATATACATGTAAATGCCCATTCTATTTGGTGTTTATTAAGTTCATAATAACAATATTTATCAAAATAAAATGCACAGGGCAGTTAGAAAGCCAACACAGAGTAGTATACCACAGACATCTTTGGACACTAGTGGGAAATAGGGGTTCTACCCCCTAGAAAATGTTTTGCACAGAAAAAAGAAAGAGGTTATGCACCAATCATTGGGAAACCTGGGTAAAACAAGAGTAACCTTCTCTCCCAGACTCTCTGTACCTTTATACCAAGATTCTTCATCTTTTAGTTCTTACCATTATTCTCATCCACTTCTAGGGAAAAGGATTCCAGAAGATTCCTACTGCTGGGCCATTGGATGTCTAGAGGTTATCCTACCTGAAGGATTGATGACTTCTTGGGATTCTTTGATTTGGAGACATCATAAAGTTGTCATTTGCCTTTCTACCCTCCACTACATAGTGTTCTCCAGAATGAAGTATGGATATACTCACTGGCCTGGTTAGGGTGTGGGTGTAGCTCAAGATGATATGAGAGGCAGCTAGGTGATGGAGTAGATAGTGGGGCTGGCTTTGGAGTCAGAAAAACCTGAATTTGAATTCTCTCTCAGATACTTGCTAAATGTGTGACCCTGGGTGAGTCATATAATCCCTCGCTGATTCAATTTCCTCATTTGTAAGATGAAGGGGTTGGACTTTATGGCCTCAAAGGTCCCTTGGAGCCCCAAGTCTGTGATGCATGGTTCTATGATTGGATAACTTCTAGACGGGTATGGTTGGGGGGTTGGCACAGTGGAGGGAGTGCTGGGCCTGGAGTCAGGAAGACCTGAGTTCAAATGTAGCCTCAGACACGTATTAGCTGTGTGACCCTGGGCAAGTCACTTCACCCTGTTTGCCTCAGTTCCGCAATCTATAAATTGAGCTGGAGAAGAAAATGGCAAACCACTCCAGTATCTTTGTCAAGAAAACCCCAAATTGGGTCACGAAGAATCAAACACCACTGAAAAATGACTGAACAACAGCAGTGGGAGAAGGGAACAAGCATTTTTCAAACATCTACTATGTGTCTGGCATCTGAACAAGGGCTTTAAAAATCTTATGGGGCATCTAGGGAGCACAACAGAGCGCCAGGCCTGGAGTCAGGAAGATCTGAGTTCAAATCTGACCTCAGACACTTCCTGTGTGACCCTGGGTAAGTCACGTAACCTCTGCTTGCCGCGGGTTCCTCAACTGTGATACAGGGATAATCAGAGCATCTCCCTCTCGGGGCTGTTGTGAGGACTGAATGAGTTAATAATTATAGAGCACTGAACATAATACCTGGCAAATGCAAGATAAATATTAGTTATTATTATTATTATTAAAATGGGGATAGTAATAGAACTTAACCTCCCAGGGTTGTTGTGGGGACCAAATGAGCTAAGTATAAAGCACTTAGCACAATGCCTGGCACATAGTAGGTGTGATATAAATATTAGCTTGTGTTATTATTATTAAAATGGCGATAATAATAAAGAATTTAGTCTTCCAGGGTTGTTATGAGGACCCAATGAGATAATAATGGTAAAGCACTTCGTACAAAGCCTGGCACAAAGCAAGTGCCATATAAATGTTTTTATTAGTATTAATTATTATTGTTAATTAGTATTAATCTCATTTGATCTTTATAGAAGGCCTTGCAGAGGAAGGGGTGCCTGAGCTGGATTCTGAAAGTCCTTCTGGCTCAGAGTGGGTGATGCTCTGATTTCCAGGCCAGGATCGCCCTCCCCACCGCCTCAAGCTGCCACCTGGCCCAGGATCTCCCTCCCCACCACCTCAAGCCGCCACCTGGCCCATCCTCACCTCCCACTGGGTCTCCTCCAGGGCAGGGGCAAAGTTGGTCTTCTCCTTCTCATAGGACCTCAGCCTGGTCTCCAGCAAGTCCTGCTCCTTCATGAGGTTCTCCAGCTCTCCCCGTAGCTGCTTCTTCTCCTGCTGTAGCTGGAACACCTGGAGCTGCAGAGCCTGCTGGGTCCGCTGGCTCTTCTGGGAGGCCTGCCTCAGCTTGTTGCTGCATTTCTGCTTCAGTCCGTCCAGCTCCTCCTGGCAGCGCCGCTGCTTCTCCTCATAGGCCTGGCTGGAGGCCAGCTCCTTCTCTTCCAAGCTGCACTGAAGCTTTTGCAGCTCCCCCTCTCTCTCCAGCAGCTTCTGCTCCAGCTCCTGGATGGTACACTCATCCGTGGAGAGGGGCGAGCGGATGCAGGAAGCCTTGTCTGCTTTGCTCGGGTTGCCAATCTTGTTGCCCCCATCAGAAAAGGACAAGGTCTTCAGGCTCATCATGTTGCTGTCCTGGAGCGTGGCACCCTGGGTGATGTTGTGGGCGGAGCCCCCAAAGCGATTGATGGGCCCCACAGGAGTGACCAGGGGGTCCAGCTGGTAGCTGCTGCTGGTGCTGTGAGTAGGGAGACTAGACATAGAGTTCCGGCCTGAGTCAGACAGTGCTCCTGAGCACAGGGCGGGTTTCAGCTCCTGATCCTTGGCTTTATCCAGAGGAGTCGGGTGCAGTTGGTGGCTGGCATTTTCTGGGGGGGAGGAGTGGAGAATGGCCCCTGACCTCGGCAACACAGGCTTGAATGCTGTCGGCCTTGCAATGCTCTTTTCTGAGCCCTAGGGTAGAGAAAGAATCAGATTCCTTAATAGCTTCTCCCCTCAATACTTCTCTTTCTTTCCTCTCTCTTGGGCTAGAAATAATAATGATGATGGAATTGGGGAGTTGTGATAATAATGAGAAACATCATGGTATACATAGTAGATAGAGGGTTGTCCTTGGAACGTGAAAGTTATTATTGTTGTTCAGTCCTGTCCAACTCTGTGTGACCCTGCAGACAAAGTCCATGGGGTTTTCTTGGCAAAGATACAGGAATGATTTGCCATTTCCTTCTCCAGTGTATCCCCATTTTATAGATGAGGACCTGAGGCAAATAAGAGTTAAGTGACTTGCCCAGGGTCATACAGCTAGTAAGTGTCTGAGGTCAAATATGAACTCAGACCTTCCTGACTCCAGGCCAGATGCTCTAGCCACTACCTCACCTGTTGCTATTCATCCTTCGTTCTCAAAGAGGAGTAATGACATCCCTAGGGTGATCCTGATTTGTGTGTGAATTGAACTGAAGTGAGGCACAGCTGCTCAAAGTCATCAGCCTAGTTCACCATCACAAAAATATCAGTCTGGGAGGGAAAGACCCTCAAAGTTTCTGGGTTGGCCTCTTGGAGAAAGAGGAATACTAAGGGCATGTCACAGGATCCTAGAGCTAGGAGGGTAATGGGATCACAGATTGAGAGCTCGAAGGGGCCTCAGAGACCAACGTTCTCATTTGACAGATGAGGAAACTGAGGCTCATGAGGTAAGTGATTTGTCCAAGGTTACAGAGGCAGTAAGTGTCTGTGGTGGTATTTAAAGCCAGGTCTTCCAACTCCAGGGCAATTACTCTTTCTTTGTCACCATAATAATCCCTAGATTAACATTTCGTTGCAAATGCTATGCCCTTCCATATTGGGATTATTTCTCTACAGATAACTTTGTAGACAAAGTGGCCTGCCATATAGGAGGGATCATATGTTCTAAGACTGTCTCAAGAGGGAATATGCCTTGTGTCCATCCAGAAGGACTTGATGATATCCATCCTATGAGATGTCCACCTATCTATCACCTGCCTTCCGGTTTGGGAGTCAAAGGATCTGAAGGTCTAAAGGTTTGACCTTGTCTACCTGTGTGACCTTGGTGACCTTGGGCAGCTTTACCTTTCTGGACCTCAGCTTTCTCCTCTGGAAAATGTATGGGTAGGAGGGAAATCTTTAGCATTTCTTCCAAATCTAAATCTCATAATCCTGTGGACAATCACCAAAATCTCAAAATGAAAGATGTCTTTTTCCCTCCATAGGACCTTTTAAGGCTGCCATGTTGTTGTTAACTTTTTCTCTGAAAAATCTATGGTCTTGTTCTCTATCTCTCACTCAGGATCACAAAAGAAATTTTCAAGGGTTATCCCTTTGTTCATTGGTAGGATATCCCTTAAGGCTTGTTCCTTATAGATGGTGACTATTCCCATGTGTTACCCAGGAAACCCAGGTTCAGATCTCAAGATCATTTTAAGAGTATTCTTTTTCTCCCCATGGGGGTGGAGTATTTCTGACTTCCAGATAGGGTATACCTCTAGTTTGCCCTTCCATATCACATCCCCTACATGCCTGTCAGAGATGAAATCTTGGGTTGGGTAGACTATGAACCTGACTCCTGTGGCATTTCCTCTATTCCAAGGAACAGATTCTGTATGTGAGTTGGAAGCAATGGAAGCTTGTGGTCCTATCTACCAAGAATCACGGGCCTGGGAAAAGCCATACCATTTTAGGATGCTGGATATCAGGAACAAGTCATCGATGACATAATTGTTCATGGTTGTGATAGATGATCAAAGCTTTAACTTAAAAGATTTAAATGAAAAACTTATCAAATTGTGATTTGTAGAGTGTGATACGATATTACCACCACCAAGTACTTTCCTCATAGCGCTAAAAAGCAAGCCCTACCAATCACCCATCCTCTGCCCCCTGCCCTTGGTGACCCCTACTTACCAATTCCAGCTGATTGGAGAAAGGCATAAGCTTTGGGGGTGTGCCAAAGTCCATCCCAGTCTGGCCTCCCATCTCCCCACTGGACAACGAAGTGTAGTCTGTTCGGTGGGTGCCCCGGGCCTTCTGACTGACCTTGATGTAGAAGAAATCCTCGCTCTTGCCGATTTTAGAACTTGATTTGCCATGACCCGAGTCCTGGGAGAAGCCAAATCTCAGCAACCCGTCTGAATACCTGTTGAGTTTCTTTAGATGGGAGGACTTACGAAGCTTGTACTGCGAGGCCCGGCAGTGCTTGCCCTGGAAGCTGTGGCCTGAGATGAGGCTGCTGACGCTGCCCATGGCGACTTGGGGCCAAAGGCCGGGAGGGCAGGAAGGGAACCTGATGTTGATTTGGCTGCAGGGGTGCGTCCTGGCTCCGTGGGAAGGCTTCGGTCATAGCAAAAGCCTCAGACCTGCAGGGGGACACAGGGAGAGACACAAGATAGGATTTAAATTGGTGCAGTCATAGGTGATGTTTAATCTTCTTTGAATGAGTTTTTTCATCTATAAAATGGGTGTAACATAATTTGCACTGCCTATCTCATAGGGTTGCTGCAAGGGTAGTGCTTGGTAAGTGGCAAAGGAATAGGGATTAATACTGGTACTGGATCTATGATTACACTGATATAAGAAGCTATATGGCACAGTGGATAGTGCCAGACAGGGACTCAGGAAGACCTGAGTTCGAATTTTTCCCTCATCCTTTACTAGCTGTAAGACTCTGGACAAATTACATAACCCCTCTCTGCTTTGGTTTTCCCCTCCATAAAATGGGAATAATAATAGCACAGGTTGTTGTAAGAATCAACTGAGATAATGTACATAAAGCACCTTGTAAACTTTGAATATTAACTATTGTTATTATTATAGAGACCTCTTGGGTGAGAATACTTCCTCTACCCATGCAGGTTTTGATACCTTCTCTGTAACGCAAGATTGGAGTTGTTTAGAATCCTCAGAGATTAAGTGGCTCCTAAATTCACACAGGGTATATGTGTCAGGACTTGAACCCAAGTCCTTCTGGCTCTGAGGCCAGCTCTCTTTCCACCTCACCACACAATCTCTTAATGCCATGCTGGCTTTCAGTCGCAAATAGCAAACCATTACATAAATGTGAGCTATTTTAACAAGCATTTATTTCAAGTTATGGTCTGCCTGGAGGCAGAACAGTGACCTAAATGTGTGTCCATCTGCCTTTGGTGGGTTTCCCTTCCCCCCTCCACACAGGACCCTCCCCTCCTCCTCCCTGCCCTTTCCCACCCAATCCCCAGCCAGGTCAGTTCCCTTTGGCTGGTCACTGTCTGTATTGCAGATCTGCCTGTTAACCTTAAACCTCTCTCTTTGTCATCATGGTGCTTCCTACTGCTCATCTACTGGTTCTGTGTCCTACTCCAGTACACCTCCACCAGGAATGTGGGGCAAAAGTGATCTCTAATGGCTGAACGTGCTATCCACACCCCAGAAAATAAAGCATGATTTTCCCTCACGGCTTCAATGCCTTAACCAGAAGATGATTAAGAATGAATATGAGGCTTTGTGGCAAGATGGTGGGGGAGAGATACCTGGCAGACTAGTCTATTAGGGTCACATCACAGGAGCAGCTGCCTCCTTATTTGTTCATTCATTCACAAAGGGCCTCGTATGTGTAGGGCATTGGGAGGAGGCAAAGGAGAGGCAGACGGTGCCTCCCTGCAGAGCTATCCAATGATACGATAGGAGGCTGATCTCCTGTGCCTAGGGTAGTCAAAAAACCATTACAGCACTATTTAGCAGTGTGGCAGCCCACAGAGGAGTGGTCAAGGAAGGCCCCATAGAGGAGGTGAGGTTGCAATGGGGCCTTGAAGAACGTCTAAGGCAAACCAAGGAGGAACAGTTTCAAAAGTAACAGGATTAGCTGGTGCAAAATGACCATTGGATACAACCTGATTTTCCACTGTGCTTATTCATTCTGGAAGTTCAGACTATGCTAGTTATCTCCCTCCCCCAACCTCCTCCAGCAGAGGATCAGAGCCAAGGATAACAGCGAAATGCCCTATGGGCTGTGCACCAGGAAGCTGGAACATCCAAGCTGCCTGACTTACTCCCACGCGGGCAGGCGTTCCAAGAGAAGCTGAGAAGTGGTCCAGTTCTGAGCTATCTCCTGGGTGTAGCAGCCTTCAGCTTCGCAGCCTCCTGGGGAGGCGGAGCAGGTGGACCGGCAATCCTCTTCATTTCCTCAGTGACTTGCTAGAGGCCATGTGGTGAGTCAGAGGTGGAGCCAAGGTCCTAGTCTCTGCTCATTCTTCCATCTCCCAAGTGCGGCACTGAGAAGCACTTAGGGAGTGAATGTGTCTCCAATCACAGAGTCATTTTTATGAGGCCGAACATATATTATCCTATTTGAACCTTGTGTTCATCCTGTGACACATTGGTCCACGTAGTCTCCATTTTGCCGATCAGGAAACTGAGGCAGAGATATTAAGTGACCTGTCCATAATTACACAGCAAGCGATTTTCAAAATCAGAATTTGAAGTCAAATCTTCCAGATTCCAAGTCCAGCTTTCTATGCATTACTCTGCTTACTCTAAAGAATAGTATTGTAGATTCAGAAGTGAATAAGAATTTAGAGGTTATCTGGTCCAATCCTTGTAGATAAGGAAACTGAAAGTCAGGCAAATGAGATTTGCTGAAGTTCACACAGGTAAGAAGTGGCAGAGCTAAGTTAAGAGTCAAACCCAAGCTATACAGTGGAAAAAAATTCTGGATATGGAATCAGCAGACCTGGGTTCAAATCTTGCCTCTGATACTTGCTATCTATGTGACCTTGGGGAAGTCACTTAATGTTTTTGTTTCAGTTTCCTCATCTGTAAAATGAAAGAATTGGACCGGATGGACTCCAAGTTCCCTTTCAGATCTAAATCTATTGTTTGCTGATTCTTTATGTAACACCAAATCTACTATTCTTGTACCACAGGGGGGAAATGATGGGAGAAGGAATAGGAGAATTTAAAAGAATATTACCTCTGACTGCCAGAGAGAGGGGATGTCCCTAAGCTCAGGAAAGACTCCCCCTTGTTCCCTGGGGCTGAGTTACTTTGATGACAGAGAAAAAACTTTGAAGATAAGCCTTGTTTTGCAATCCATTGGAAGCTGGCTGGCTCCACGAGTCTCCAAAGAACTTCCTCCCCAGTCTGCCGAGTGACATAGCTCACTGAGCCATCTAGCCCAGATGTGTAATGTGATAGCAAACACTGATGTTTCATGACCCATGTGCTCTTCCCCTGACCCTAACACCCCTTCTTGCTGGCAGTTAGAAGGAAGTTATGCAATATCTGAGGGCCAAGAAAGAAATGAGGAAAAATGAAAGAAAGACCAACATAAGGGAAGAAAAAAAAGATGTATACAATGATGGAATTTACGCATGCTATAGCTGGAGGGCACTTCAGAAGTCCTCTTATCCAAGGGCAATGGAGTCATTGTGATGTAGTAGAAAAAGTGTTGGATTTGGCCTCACAAGGCTTTGTTTCAAAACCTAGACTGTCACTTTGTACCTATGTGGCTTTAGGCAAGGTACTCTGGACTTCAGTGTCCTCATCTGTAAAATGTGAGGGTTAGCCTAAATGACCTCTATGATCTCTTCTAGCTCTAAATCTTATCATTTTTTTAAGCCTTCATTTTAACAGATGAGAACACTGAGGTTCAGAGGGGGGGAAGAAAATCATAGAATCACAGACTGTTTGGAATGGACAAGCAAACGGAAATCAATTGGGTTCTATCTTAAGGTGATGGGCTTTCTTCCTTCTGCTGTGGGAAGGAATTGGGGAAAAGAGCGTAGAGATCAACCTTCATTTTATACATGGGGAATCCAGAACCTAGAGAGGTGAAATTATTTAGCTAAGGTGACACAGTAACTCACTAGTGGAGCCAAAACTAGAACTGGGGTGGGGGGGGGGGAGACAGACAGACAGAGAGACAGAGAGAGGTGTAGGGAAAGATGAAGCGAGGAAAAGGAAGAAGTGAGAATTAGAGAAGCGTATAACTGTGGCAGGGGTACCTGTCTTGTGTCCTATTCCCTTCAATCATCGGACGCTCAGGAACACTAGGCTTATTGCAAGGTCCAGATTATTCCGACATCTTCCTCAGAATCTGTCTTCATTGTGATTCTTCAGCCTTTCCATCCCTAACCTAAAACTGCATGAGCTTCCCCAATGAGCAAGTCAAGGGCTTACCTTGGAATTTCTGATGTTCTAAAGCAGGGACAGGAATGGGAAATAACTTCCCACATTCATCCCCCCTCCACCCCCCCAAGGCTTTAGGATGCATCTCTGTCTTCTATACTGGCTTCCCAAATCATCACTAGCTTTGTACAGGGAACTGAACAAGTCATTAAAGTAATATTCTCCCTTGAGTTACCCATTGCTTAGAAAAAGGATGTCCCACAGTAGAGTTGGACAGAAATCTGTCTGGACTCCAATTTTCTTTCTTTCCATTTTTAACAAAGAAAATGAGAGTCCAGACAGATTTTTTTTCTTACCACTCTTAAGGGGGCATCTAGGTGACAAAGTGGATACAGTGCAGGACTTGGAGTCAAGAAGACTCATCATTGTGAGTTCAAATCTAGCCTCAAACACTTATTAGCTGTGTGACCCTGGGCAAATTGATTAACCCTGTTTGCCTCAGTTTCCTCATCTGTAAAGTAAGCTGGAGAAGGAAATGGCAAACCACTCCACTGTCTTTGCCAAGAAAACCCCAAATGGGGTCACAAAGAGTCAGATGCCACTGCAAATGACTGAACAACACTCTTAACAAAGGCAGGTGTTCCAGAAAACACACATGTGGAGCCTCTTTCTGTGTTCTCCATCCCCACTGCCCATTTTTCTGTGAAGGCAGTGGAGGAGTGGGGACAGTGGCTGAGCCTAATTCCATTAGGAGTCTTAGGTCATGGTAGGCAATACAGCTCTCTTTCCCTTTCTTGACACAGTTCTGGGTCTCTTCTGTGCCCAATATAAAGAGACAGCACATGAGAGCTGACCTAGACCCAGACTATCAGAGTCTCTCATCCCACACTCTTTCTCAGCCCCCTCCAAACTACCTCTTTGCCTCTTTCTTTGTTTCTACTTCCTCTCCTCCCTCCCTCTGCTTCTTCCTTATTCCCTCTCTTCTTCAAGTCCCAGCTAGCCACAGGACATCCATAGGAGAGCACCACAAGTGCTGTCTTCCCCTCCTGGCACTCCTGCTTGCCTGGCACCCATCACTGCCTTCCTATTGCCTTTGTATCCTTGCCAGCCCTGCTGGCCGTTTGCTGTTGCTACCACTGCTGCTGCCACATGGCAGAGCAGGAGCCAACAAAAATGCTGAATTACAACACCGACAATCAGAGACCTGAGAGAAAAGAAGAGTAGAAGGGAAAGGTATGTCCAGCCTCCCCCCACTCACCTGTATCAGTTTCATGCTCTTTCTCTTTCTACTTTCTCTTTCTGATACACACACACACACACACACACACACATTGTCCCTCAGACTTCTGCTTGGTAACTGTCATGCCAAGTAGCCTGTAGGGAAATCCATGCTTCCTGGGCTGCCTCCCCTTACTTTGATGCTATGATGCTATCTCTAACTCTGGTTAATCAGTACAGGAACTGATGGTATCCGGGGTTCTCATCCCGTTTCTGTCATTCCCCTCATGTATAGTATTGAACAAATCACTTAAATTCTGTGGGTCTCAGTTTTTTCACATGTTAAAAAGGGGATAATGATATCTGCCCTTCCTGCCTCACAGGGATGCTGTGAAGCTAAAAGAAAGATTTATGTACAAGCACTTTGAAATGTTACAAGTGTCATATAGTAATAAATTATTATTAATGTTATTTTTCATGCTTTTTTAGTGGATTTATTCAAGATGTTCAAATGGCATTATAGAGTCAATTTTTTAATATACATCTGGAACTACCTTTGAGAGGAGACAGTATTGCCTTGGCAATAAAGAGATGTTGGGGATGATCACAGTTACTTCTCTGAAATCAGGATTGCTGGGATCTAGTTGTGGATTTGACACTAATGAGGGGGTGACCTTGGACATGTCATCACCCAAACTCTAATTTTTCTATGTGTAAAATGGGAGAGGTAGGGTTGTTCTAGATCAGGGTTTCTTAACCTGAGGACCATGAGCTTGGATGGGAAAACCAAACCAAACCAAAACTACATGTTCATTTTGACAAACCTCTAATTGAAATTTAGCATTTTTTTCACAATGAATTTTTTAAAAATTCATTCTGTAAATGGGTCACCAGGTTTCATCAGGCAGCCATAGGAGTCTATGACATAAAAAGGGTAATTACCCCTGGATAAGATGATCTTTAAATCATCCATTTGGGAGCTGGGGACTTTAAAGTTTCTTCCACCTTTAAAAGTCTATGATTTGATGGGATCCCCCATCCTGTTTAATCAGCCCATGAACTCTGTGGCCTCTGGGAGAGGTACAAATAATCTGGACTTAGGCTGTTGATTTAATCATTGACTTAACTGTAATGACTCCCAGAGTCTTTCTAGAAATGAACGGAGGAAGTTGAGGAAAGGGAGAAGGGTCATGGACTCAGGGGAAAGGTTCTCAAACCTGCTCTCTTCATTTTCGCCTCATGGATACCACAGTGCTCCAGCTTCTCAGGTGTCAAGGAATCTAGGTGGCCTGAACTGGATTAAAATGGAATTGGGAGATATTTAACAAGGTAAACCAAAATACTGTTAATATAGGATTAATAAGGTCAATATATGGTTTTCCAGATCAAAATGCACTGGCAGGGAGCCAACTCTAGCACTCTTTCCACTGCACTGAATTTGGAGTCAGAGGTCCTGGGTTTGAATCCAATAGAACCTGTGTGAATGTGGGAAAAGCCATTTAACTTCTCTGTGCCTCTTTCTTCATCTAAAAAATGAGGAGACTAGACTAGATAAGAACTGTTAAACTCTAATAGAAATGGGGGCCACTGCACCATAATAAGGATCACAGAGCTCATCTTTGCTTCCCCCTAAGGTAACATGTAGTCCCTATCCAACAAGTTCATTGTGAGAAAAGTGTCTGCAAACCAGAAGGCTCTATTTAAACATGAATTATTTGTGTAGTTATTATTATTATAGAAGCATAGATTTAGACCTATAAGCAGTGCTGTGCTGGAACCAGCTCAGGAGCTGATTATTATGTTGCCAGTGCGAGCATTTATGCTGCAGGAATTAGCAAAAGCTGCAGCTCAGGACTTGATTTATTACTGTGTTGATTGATTTAAGAAAGTGATGGAGAAAATGTTGATAATACAGATTAAACTTATGGGTGCATTATTTTTTTCCTGAGGAGAGACCTGATGGTTAAACATTTACTAGCCCTGGCTACAAGGGACTTCAGAGATTTATCTAGATAGATTCATTTTACAGATGAGGAAGGAAACTGAGGCCCAGAGATGTCACCAGAGAATAAACAGTAGATTCAGGAGTAGAACCCAGGTCTTCTGATACCAAACTAATGCTCTCTTTTTTAAAAAAAAATTCATGAAATAAAACAAGCATTTCCCTAACATAGTACAATAAACAAAAGATGATTGTACATGAAACTGCAAATCTGTTATGTACAACTTGCTATTTCTTTTAAATATATAATAAAGTTATCATGTAAATTTTTCCCCTTTTTTTATCCCCCTCACCCTAGAGATGGCTACCATTAAATACAAATATATATGTTTATATATATGTATAAGTACATGTACATATATAATCATAAGTATATAAAATCATAAATATATAATCAAGATAGTGTCTTCCTTCACATATTTTTTGTAGTTAATTTGGGTAAACTAGTACTCTTTCTACTGTACTACATCCCTAATAATTCTATTAAGTCCCTTCCCTATTCAAAATCATTGGAAAAAGCAATGAATTTGTGTTTGAATATTGGCTTTCTATCTATACGTGTGACCATAAACAAGATATTTTATCTCTCAGACCTCAATTTCCTCATCAGCAAGATGAAACAATTTAACTAGATAAACTTTGAAGTCCCCTCTGGCTTCTAGCTAGGATTCATGATCGACATTACCTTAGGAGTAATTTGCTTCTTTTTCGGGGGGGGGGTTGTCTAAAGAGGAAAGGTAGGCTGTCAGGAGAGGGTCAGAGGTAAAGGAAGAAGAGGTTTCAAAGAAAACCCACTAACTTCACCATTTTATCCAAGATCATCCCTGGGGGAGATAAAAGGGGAGAATGAAGGGGAGCCTGACAGAGCTGGTCAGGGAGACCTGGCCAATAGGCCCGGTGAAGGTTTGACTACCTGTGTGATTCTGGGCAAGTGGGATGAACTTTGAAGGGCTTTGGAATGGCACAGGATCGTTTGAAGGAACTGGGCATGCATCACCTGGAGAAGAAAAGATTCAGGAGAAGCGTGATAGCTCTGCTCATCGATTTGAAGGCAGATGATAGGGAAGAGTGATAAGACCTGTTCTTTCTGGTTCTGAAGCCAAAACATTTCGCAGAACCAGGAACACTAGGTAAAAGTTGTAGAGAGAAAAATTTAAGCTTGATATCAGGAAAAAAACAAAACAAAACAAAAATTCCTAATAATTCAAGTTGTCTAAAAAAGTAGACTGTTTGGGTGGAGTGAAGGAAGGGAGAGGGGTTGTGGTGGGATCCCCCTTATTGTAGGTTTTAAAGTAAAGCCTGTAGAACAACTTGTCAGTAATGTTGGATTAAATGTCCCTTACAGGGTTTTCATTTTAGATTATATAATTGCGTGTGTGTGATATGCTGCCAGACACACCGTCATCCTGCAAGGCTCACTGTACCTGGGATTCTCAGCATATGTTTCCTGGATGTCATTGAGCTCTACATGAATTCTCTGGCCCCTAGCAGGAAAATGGCATCTGGCTCCCTGGAAATGGGAGGCAGGAGTTAGGCAAGGCCAGGGGCCAGCACCCATCCTCCTGGCATTCTTGAGAGAGATTTAGCTGTCCACAGAACAAGGGAGCCAAGGCTCTTCCCCTGACACTGGGGATACAGTGCCAGGCTTAGAGTCAGGAAGACTCATCTTCCTGAGTTCAAATCTGGCTCCAGACACTTTCTAGCTGTGTGGCCCTGTGCAAGTCACTTAACCTTGTTTGCCTCAGTTTCCTCATCTGTAAAATGAGCTGAAGAAGGAAATGGCAGACCACTCCAATATCTTTGCCAAGAAAACCCCCAATGGGGTCAGGAAGAACTGTACACAACTGAACAACAACAACTGCAATCCCAACAAACTCCTCATATTATCAGTAGCATTGACAATATTTCTATGGCACTTCTAAGGTTCACAAACCCTTTTCTTACAGCAGTCCTGGGAAGCCACTGAGAGGTGGTTTGGCAAGCTGGCAGATGTGCTGGCCTTGCAGTCAGGAGATTTGACTAGCTGTGTGATTATGGGCAAGTGGAATGAACTTTGGGAGGCCCAGCTTCCCCAATGGGAAAAGAGCATAATAAGAACCGAACCTCACAGGATCTTTGCCAGGAAAGTGCTTTGCAAACCTTAAAGCACTATAGAAATGGGATTATTTATTAATAATTATTATCATTAATATTCATATAGTATTTTTTTTGGCTTTTTGGTGAGGCAATCAGGGTTAAATGACTCTCCCAGGGTCACACAGCTCATAAAGGTCCAGTGTCTGAGGCTGGATTTGAACTCAAGTGCTCCTGACCCCAAGGCTGGAGCTCTATCCACTGTGCCATCTAGCTGCCCCATATAGTATCTTTCTCTCTCTCTCTCTCTCTCTCTCTCTCTCTCTCTCTCTCTCTCTCTCTCTCTCTCTCTCTCTCTCTCTCTCTCTCTCTCTCTCTCTCTCTCTCTCTCTCTCTCTTTTTTTGGTGAAGTGATCAGGGTTAAGTGACTTGCCCAGAGTTACACAGCTAGTAAGTGTTAAATGTCTGAAGCTGGATTTGAACTCGGGTCCTCCTGATTCCAAGGCCAGAGCTCTATTCACTATGCCATCTAGCTGCCCCATATAGTACCTTTCTTCTACAATCCTCAGGGACATCAGGCACACATCTCATTACCCGCCCCCCCCATTCATGTCCTACCCATTCTTAGAGGTTTAGCTCCCAACTTCCCTTCCTCCAGGGAGCCTTACCAGGCTACTCAGCTCCACAGTGATCTATCCCCTCTCTGGATTCTTCTCACTACCTGAATTACTCATTAAGCATTAAATAACAATACCAGCCACATAATTAAATCAATCATGATTTAACTTTTCAAATATGTAGTGTATATTAATTCAGAATCAAAGTTTAAAGTCTCTTGAGGCCTGGAACTGTGTTTTCATCATATTCTCCATAGCACCTAGCTCAGTGGGGGGCCCTCAGTAATTACTTGCTGAATGAATCTTCTCATAGGGAGGGCACAGTATTCATTCATTCAACATCTTAAGCGCTCCATTTTGTCTGTAGGGGTGTGTTCAGCATGAGGAGGAGATATAAAATTAAGATAATGGATTCTTGCTGTTGAGGAGTTTACATTCTAGCTGGAAGTTACTGCCTATTTTATGGAAGGAGAAAATTAGGCAGAGGATGCCAGTCACACAGTTAAGTCCATGCCCAGACTCTGCACTCGAATCTGAGCTCTTAATTCTTAGTCCAAGACTCAGTCCTTTTGACTGAATTTGGGCCAGTCATGCCTAGGGGACCTCAGGCTGCCTCCTTTCTCCCCAACCTTGCCCTGGGGATATAGCGACAAGATCTTAGCATGAAGAAGATTGCAAGATTGCATCAATCAGTAAGCATGTATTAGTTTACCATGTGACAAGCACTGTGTGAAGAGATGAGGCTGTAGAGAGAAAAGGGAAAGACCTTGCCCTCAAGGATCTTACATCCTAAGTGGATACAGCAGTCAGCACCAGAGGATACACCTGACATATGCAAAATGAAGGCAAAGTAGTTATGGGAGGGAGGGTGCTAGCAAGTGGTAGGATAAGGAAAGACTTCATTTAAAGGTTTCCTTTGTGCTGAGTCTTGAAGGGATTCCAAGACACAGAGGGGAAGAGGGAACGCGCTCCAAAGATGGTGGTCTGCAATGGCTTCTTCTTGTCATCCAGTCATTTCAGTGGTGTCTGACTCTTTGTGACTGGAGATCTTTAAACAAAGGTTAGATGACCACTTGTCAGTTATGTCGCAGCAGGATTTATGTGTTATTTGGGGTACACTAAATGGTCACTGAAATTCTGTGATTTGGGTGCCTCTGCTTTTTCCTTGCTCTGCCCTAAACCTAACCGTCCTCTTTCCTTCAGTTTTCTGTTACTCCTTCTCCCCCAAACCAACTTGTAAATTGTTCTGAGTTCTACTGACCCAGATGCTTTTGGAAAGCTCTGAATTATGTGACTATAATTCTAAGGTTTTCCTGCAGAGACCCTGATGGTATAATGGTGGCGTTGAACCAGGGCCTCCTCAGAGGGCTGAAAGGGGTCTTGCCCAGGGTTGATCAACCCCAACCCCGGATGACTCTCCTCATGGCCCCTTCCTTTCCCATGAAACCAACCAAGTTTTCTGGCTTTCCCTATAGAGTAATCCTCTCCCAGCACCTTCTGCTGCTTATATTTCTCATCCTTGCCTTGACCATCATCCCACTTAACTTGAGGATGGTTTATTTTATTTTATTTTATTTTAGTGAGGCAATTGGGGTTAAGTGACTTGCCCAGAGTCACACAGCTGGGAAGTATTATGTGTCTGAGGCTGGATTTGAACTCAGATCCTCCTGACTCCAGGGCTGGTGCTCTATCCACTGCGCCACCTACCTGCCCCAGAGGATGGTGTATTTTAAGGGAAATGGATGATTAAAAAGGGGAGGGGAGCTGATCACCTGGCAAAGAATGAGGGCTAACAGGCCCAAGAGCCCAAGGACCCCTTTGGGATATTTGTAATGTCTACAGAAAGGGAAGCAGACTCCCAACATCTTGAGCGAGCCACTTGTGGAGGGCTTACTGATGTGGATGGGTCCAACAGGACAAGCAGGCATGACTGGACTGTCAGCATCACCATGAGAGGAAATAACCAAATAAATGAGCTTCCAGGTTCCTATGAAGATTCTAGGGAATCACATGATTTAAAGCTGCAAGGTCCAATAGAAACCATCAGGGGTGCAGTACCTATGGCCTTGAGGCCACATGTTGCCCTCTAGGTCCTCAAGGGTGGTCCTTTGAATTTAAACCTCACAGAACAAATCCCCTTGTTCTGTGAAGTTTAGGTTCAGGCAAAGGGCCACCCTTGAGGATCTAGAGGGCCACATGTGGCTTTGGGGCTGTAGGTTCCCCACCTTTGATCTAGCCCAATTTCTTTATTTTAATGAAGGAAAAACTGAGGGTCAGAAAGGCAAACTGGCTTTCCCAAAGTTACATCACCAGGAGGAAGCATCCTAGGTCATTTAACTCCAAATCCAACTTTCTTTCCTTTGCAGCACAGTGTAGACTTGGCTGTGGTATTGCTTTGAGCCCGGGGGGATGCTATGGGATATAGGGAGAGCTGGCTAATTCAACCTGTGAAGGACACCCACACACACTCACCCACCCACACACAGGCACAAATCTCTCCTTTCCACCCATCCACTTGATCATGCCAGGACGAAAGCATCCTGGTTGGCTGGATTCACATAGAATGGTTTAATGGGGTGGATTTGGAGGAGGATGGGAAACAAGAAAAGGTGAGAGTAAGAACAGTGAAGAGATGAAGAGGAGGAATAGAGCAAGGGCAGAGCCAGGGATGAACACAGACTGAAAACTAAGAGTAAAGGTACAGGAGAGATGGAGTAGGGGGCAGAGACAGGGAATAAGAGGCCAGGGCAGAGCAGACACAAGGACAGAGCCAGTGACAGATCACAGGAAGGGGAGACAGAGCGGATGAAAGAATCGAGATCAGGGGCACTGCAGAGACAGATCAAGGAGAAGGGCAGAACAGAGCCAGAGAGAGATGGAGGTAGAGTCTTGAACTGCATCAGGGGATCCAGGCTGCTGGTGGGATGGCAGCATGGCCCACTCATTTTTAAGTGCCATTGAAGTCCATGGAAAGAAGTGGAAAGTGAAAGAGACACCTGAGTCATTCCGTTGGGGTGAAAAATCAGAAGCCCTTTTGCCTCCCACTATTTCAGAGAAAATTGAGCCCAGACGTTGCCCACCCATTTTTGTGTGTGAGCCGGTCCTTGTCAACTTTCATGCTGTGGCTGGCTCTGGACGCCAGGCCCTTCATCCTCCATCCCTCAAACATCTGTGGGCTCTTCCTGTTTTTCCCTGTACTGATTGACATCTGCCCAAGAACATGTTTTACCAACCGACCTCAACCCTTCCCCAACTCTTTCCAAAAATAAAGCCCCAATTGCATATAAAACTCATGCAAATTCAACCCCTGCTGCTCCCCGTCCCTGTCCTCTCCCCTCTACCTCCATCTGTCAAGGAGACCAGAAGGCAACTGGTTCTTCAGGCTCAAGACAATGCACTGGACTGGCCCTTGCACAGCATCAGGCAGAGCACCCCTCTTTGTCCAACAGAGCAACTAATTATAGACCAAGGATTATGACTTTAGTTAGGGGAAGAGTGTAACATCAAGGGATGAGGGCTGGAAGGGATCCCCTTATTCCCAAACCCTTCATTTGAACAGAGGAGATAATGGAGGCCCAGCAGCTCAAATACAGCATGTCTAAGATGGAACCCCTCATCTTTTCCCCCAACCCATCCCCTCTTCCCAACTTTTCTGTTGCTGTTGAAGGCATTCTCCCAGCAGTCATCCAGGTACGCAGTATTATCCTTGCCTCTTCCTTTACGCTCACCCCCATATGCCATCAATACAACATGTGCACTCCCCTTTTCTTCATTAACATTTCACCACCCTAGTTCAAGCCCTCATATCTGACCTTAAGCCTAGACTACTACAATAAAGAAGGAAGGAAATTAGCATTCATCAATCGCCTAATATGTGACAGGCACTGTACTAAGGACTTTACAAATATTATCTCATTTGGTCCTGTACAGTAGGTGCTATTCTTACCCTCATTTTACAGGTAAGGAAAATGAGCCAGATGGAAGTTAAATAACTTGCCCAAGGTGACAAGTAGTAAGTGTAAAACCAGCTTTGAACTCATATCTTCCTAATTCTAGGCCCAGCACCCTATAACTAACCTTCTAGTTGCTGTAACCCCCCTCTACCTTCTTCCTAAAGTCTCCCCTCTCTTCAGTCAATCATGTATGTAGCTGCAAAAGTGATATTCTTAAAGCATAGATCTGACCATGTTACTCACCTGCTCAATAAACTTCAGTGGCTTCCTATTACCTTTAGGATAGAATACCAACTCCTCTGTTTGGCATTTAAAGCCCTTTACAATTTGGTTCCAATCTATTCTTCTTAGATGATTATATAGTAGTTCTCTGGTGTAGGTAAATTGCTCTTTTAATCATTCCTCACACATGACACTCCACCTTCTATTTATGTACACACTCCCAACCCCCTTCTCCTGTAGGCCTCCATGCATGGAATGCAGTCCTTCTTGACCTCTACCTCTTGGTTTCTTTCAAAGCGCAGTTCAAATGCTTCTTCCAGTGTGAGGTCTTGCCTGATCTGAACCAGATCACTCTAGTGCTTCCTCAAAATTAATTGCATTTATTTTGTATATGTATTTTTAATAATTTTCTATGTAGACTGGTTGTCTCCTCCAGCAGAATTTAAGCATCTGTAGGGTGGGTGTTGCTTGATTTTTGTGTTCCTTAGTCTAACACAGTACCTGAAACTGATGAGGACCCTAACATGTGCTTTCTGAGTGGTTGACTGATTTTGCCATAATGAAGAATTAGGAATAAAGCAGATGGCCATCTGTTGGGTAACAGCTAAACTATGAAGCCATGAGTGCAACTGAATGCTGTTGAGCTATCAGAAGTGCTGAATATAAGCGTACAGTGGGGCAGCTAGGTGGTGCAGTGGAGAGAGTGCCAGGAAGACCTGAGTTCAAATGTGGCCTCAGACACTTACTAGCTGTGTGATTCTGGGCAAGTGACTTAACACTGTTTGCCTCAGTTTCCTCATCTGTAAAATGAACTGGAGAAGGAAATGGCAAACCACTCCAGTATCTTTGCCAAGAAAACCCCAAATTGGGTCACAAAGAGTTGGACACAACTGAACAACAGAAAGCATACATTGAACAAACAGGTTTGGAGTCAGGAAGACCTGCATTCAATTCCGCTTCTAGATACTTACTAGCTTTGTGAATTTGGGAAAGTCACTTCACCTCTGTCTCCCTCAGGTTCCCCAACTGTAAAATGGAAATAACAATAGTACCTATTTTTTAGAGTTGTTGTGAAGGTCAAATGAGATATAGTACAGTGCCTGGTACCTAGTAGGCACTTAATAAATGTTTATTTAAAAAATCAAGGATACAAGGGAAGGCTTAGATGAAAGGATGACATAAAGTGAAGTAATGCCAAGAAAATAATATATACAACTCCCACAACAATATTGGCAGAAATAACAAAAATAAAAACACATGAACTTGAATATGATGCAATTTTCATGACTAAGCTTGGCCCTGAAGAAAAGCTGAGAAACTGCACCTCCATCCCTTCTTTGAAGAAGGGGCCCACAATAGGTATGGAATAGTGCATCTACTGGTAGATGTAATTGGTATGATGGCTGGTTTTATGGAACTACTTTTTTGTCTATTTAAATTTTTCTTTGAAAAGGATAATTTTGATTATATTAAATTGAAAAGTTTTTGCACAAACAAAGCCAATGCAACCAAGATTAGGAGGGAAACAGAAAACTGGGAAAGAATTTTTACAACCAATATCTCTGATAAGGGCCTTATTTCTAAAATATATAGAGAACTAAGTCTAATTTATAAAAATACAAGTCATGCCCCAATTGATAAATAGTCAAAGGATATGAATAGGTAGTTTTCAGATGAAGAAATTAAAGCTTTTTATAGTCATATAAAAAAATGCTCTAAATTCCTATTGATTAGAGAAATGCAAATCAAAATAACTCTGAGGTACCATATGCTCATGGAATTTTGGAGAGCAATTTGGAATCATGCCCAAAAGGCTATAAAAATGTACATACCTTTTGACCTAGCAACAGCACTTCTAGGGCTGTATCCCAAAGAGATCATACAAATGGGAAAAGGACTCACATGTACAAAAATATTTATAGCAGCTCTTTTTGTGGTGGCAAAGAATTGGAGATTGAGGGGATGCCCATCAATTGGGGAATGGCTGAACAAGTTGTGGTATATGAATGTAATGGGGTACTATTGTGCTATGAGAACTGATGAGCAAGCAAATTTCAGAAAAACCTGGAAAGATTTGTATGGACTGATGCTAAGTGAAGTGAGCAGAGCCAGGAGAATGTTGTACACAGTAACAGCCACATCATGTGATGACTAACTTTGATAGACTTAGATCTTTCTAAGACATCTCCAAGGGTTTCACGATGGAGAATGCTGTCCATATCTAGAGAAGGAACTGTGGAGTTTGAATGCGGATTGGAACATACCATTTGCTCTTTTTTTCCTGTTTTGTTTTTTTTCTTCTTTCTTGTTCCTCCTATTGGTTCTGGTTCTTCTTTACAACGTGACTAATGTGAAAATATGTTTAGTGGGAATATATATGTAGAGCCTATATCAGATTGCATGTTGTCTTGGGGAGGAAGGAGAGGAGGGAAGGGGAGAAAAATTGGAACTCAAGAGCTTATGAAAGTGGTTGTTGAAAACTAAAAACAAATAAATTAATTAAAAATTAATTTAAAATTTTTTTCTTTGAAAACAAGCAAACAACAAGGGATGGTTTACTGGGTAGGGGAAGAGGCATTCCTCTAGAAAATGAAGGTGATATGACCAGGCTATCAGTTTAAAAAAAAAGGAAAGGAAATGAAATATTCGTATTAATAGGTCAGGTCACAGGAGAACAACAAACTCCGGAAAAGTGAAGTCTGGTCTCAAACTCCCAGAAGTTTCTTTTTTTCTGTCCCTGCCAGGTGTTTAGCCTGTTTTGGATTTAATAAGCACCAATGGCCAATAAAGTCTCTGCAGCGTAGTATTTTTCCATGAGATATTAATGGAAAATTGGGGCTTTGCAAAAAGCGTGTGTGTGTGCGTGTGTGTGTGTGTGTGTGTGTGTGTGTGTGTGTGTGTGTGTGTGTGTGTTCTGCCTGCTAAGGAGCAGGTATAGCAGACAGCCTCTCCCACCCACACCACCCATTCTACCCCTGTCAGACAGCAGCTTTGGGAGAGTGAAGGAAAGAAAACAAGGAAACAATCCAGAGAAATGACTTGGGAGGAGAGGAGAGGAGAGGAGAGGGAATGGGTGGGGAAGGATGAGAGAGAAAAAGAAGAAAGCACTGAAGACCCTTCAGCTTACTCCCAAGTAATCAAGAGCTACTCACCCACATACAGCCCACCACAAGAAGAGAGATTGGTAGAGTTCAGAGGTAGAGGGACTTTGGAAGTCCTTTCAACCCTTCCCTTCATTTTACAGGCATTTTAGAAGCAGCTACATGGGCCTGAAGTCAGGAAGCCCCGAGTTCAAATTCAACTTTACTGTTACTAGCTTTGTGACCCTAAGCAAGTCATTTATTCTCTGTCTGCCTCAGTTTCCTCAACTATTAAATGGGGATAATAATAGACCCTACCTCCCAAGATTGTTGTGATGATCAACTGTAAAGGCCCTGGCATATATTAAGCACTTAATAATTACTGATTTTCTTCCTTACAAATGAGAACACTGAGGAACAGAGAGGGGAAGTGATATGTTCAGTCATATTTTCTTGGCAAAGATATGCCAGTAGTTTGCCATTTCCTTCTCCAGCCCATTTTACAGATGAGGAAACTGAGGCAAACAGGGTTAAGTGACTTGCCCAGGGTCACACAGGAAGTATCTGAACTCAGGGATTCCTGACTCCAGGCCTAGTGCTATCCACTAGCTATCCAGCTGCCTCCTTGTTACAAAGTCAGTAAATAGCAAAGCTGAGATCTGGATTCTGGTTTTCTGACTCCAAATGCAGCCCTCTTTGGAATGTACCCTGGTGTTATATCCCCATTTTCCATCTTCTTTTTGTATTTTTAGCACTTAATAAGTGATTTTTCAATTCAGGGTTGGGTTTGAGGGTAAGGGTTTTTTAGTAAGAGTTGGGGGTACAAGAGTCAACCTGAATTCCTTACAACATGCAATTTATTTGAATCTGCTTTGCTATGTGGATCTGCTCTTTTCAATTGTATGTGCATGTGCATGCACAGGCCTGGTTGTCTTTTTCTTTGGGGTGCGGTGGGGGCAGGGTTGGGTTCTGGTATGAGGGAGTCTGTACATAGGATATCCATCTGTCTGCTCTGAGAGCAGTTCTTCAGTGTCTGGCTGTCTCTAAAGTATGTGTGTGCATGCCTGAGTTCATTGGAGGTCTCTGGCTGGTCCCTGCTTGCCCTGGTTAATCCATCCTTACCAAAAGGTGCTTCCTCCCAGTCTCAAACCTATTTAATGTGTCTGGCTGGGTGTTCTGAACACCTCCATCTCTTGCTGTCCTGAATTCTCACCCTTCTGGCTTCATGCTGCAGTGTGAAGCCGCTGGCCCTGGCCCTGCTCTCCCCCTTGCTAAATAAAATAGCACTTAATAGAACTCCCTGTAGACATTAACTAATGCCCTTAACCTCCCTGCCTGCAGCCCCAGCCACCCCCTGGGGAAGACAAAAAGCAAGATAATTAGGTATTTCCTGAAGCCAAGACTGACCCATTGTCTTGTCCCTTTAAGACACCAGAAGTTGCCTATAGTTTCCCTCCCCTGAATCCTGTGTTCATTTAGCCTACATTTTCTTTCCGTCTAGTACAAAAGCCCAAGAAAAGAACTAGAAAAATGAAATGGAAGTAACTACAACTTCAGAGGCAGTTAGATGGCTAAGTAGATAGAGCTGGGCCTGGAGTCAGGAAGACCTGAGTTCAAATCCAGCCTCAGATACTTTCTAACTGTGTAATCCTGGGTAAGTCACTTAACCCTGTTTGCCTCAGTTTCCTCATCTGTAAAAGGAGTTGGAGAAGGAAATGGTAAATCATTACACTACCTTTACCAAGAAAACCCCATAGACAGTATTGATGTGCTATGGTCCATGGGGTTATAAAAGAGTCAGATTTAACTGAACAACAGACCTTCACGGGTGTTGAACAGAAGCCAAAGGAGTTTCTGTTCAGCACATCTGAGGTGGAAAAGGTCATCCTTAAAGCTCTGTGAAAGACCCCACTTTGGGTTTAGAGCTGATCTGGCTATGACTCTGGCTTCCTCTCTTTAGCATGCTGGAAATCCAGCAATGGGGACCTTGGTAGCTGGAGAAAAGTATCTAAGAGTTCTCCCATGATGGTTCTGGAGAATGAGCTTGGGGAAGTAGAAAGAGTATTAGATTTAGAACCCAATAACCTGGCTTTGACTCTGGATTCGAGGCAGCCAGGTGGTGTAGTGGAAGGAGTGCTGGGCCTGGAGTCAGGAAGACTTGAGTTCAAATCCGTCCTCAGACCTTACTAGCTGTGTGACCCTTGGCAAACCACTTAACCTAAGCTTGCCTTGGTTTTGTCATCTATAAAATGGGGATGATAATAGCACCTACTCCCAGGGTTGTTGTGAGGATCAGCTGAGATAATATTTGTCAAGCACTTGCACATAATAGGCGCTTAATAAACGCTTGTTTCGTTCCTTCTGAATCTACGCTTACCACACATGTGACCCTGAGCAGTCATTCACCTCTTAGGGGCCCCCAGTTTCCTCACTTTTAAGATGAGGGGATTGGAATAGATAAGTCTCTAAGCTCCATTCCTCTGTAAAGCCATGAGCTAGTGCAATGAAGAACGGGCCCAGAATCAGAAGAGCAGAGCTCTGGTTTCAAATCCTGGCTTTAACACTTATCAACTGGGTGGCCTTGGGTAAACCACTTAATTTTTCTAAGCCTCATTTTCCCCATCCGTAAAATGGAGGCAACAATACTCCAATTGCAAACCCCTGGATGGGAGTGGGGGCGTTATTGGGAGGAAAGCACTTGATACATGTGACTTATTATTCCAAAGACATGCATAGATACTAGGATTGTATATAGAGAGCTGGAAGACCATTGTCTTCAATTCTTTGATTTTATAGGCAAAGGAAGCTTACATCCTAGATGGGTCCCCATCACTCTTTCTATTATACCTCCACGCCACCTGAAAAAGATTTGAATCAAGGATGCAATGGATGATAGATTGGGTAAAAAGCTGAGCAGCAAATGAGTTGAGCTGGCACAACAGGCAAGCCTGGCTAGATCGTCTACCCATTGGCTCATGTATCCAAGGGGGAGTGAGATAAACACAAAGTAGAAATTCAGGCAAAATGCAATGAGACATTTTGGGGAGGGAGAAATCACTTTCTCTGTGAAAGGTTCACTGAAAGGTTTTGCGGAAGAGAAGGTATCTGAGTTGGACTTTGGAGAAGGATTTTCAAAGGATGGCCATGGGACAAGAGAACAGTAATACCTCTCTTGCTCACCTGGCTTACTTAGTGGATAGAGCATTGGGCCTGGAATCAGGAGGATCTGAGTTCAGATCCAGCCTTAGACACTTATGTGATGGGGACAAGTCACCTCATCTATCGACCTCAGTTTCCTAATTTATTTAATAAAAGCACCTACTTCACAGGGTTTTAAAGATCAAATGAAACAACAAGTAGGAAAAGGCATTACAAACCTTAAACTACACAAATCCTATTATTATTTATCTTTTTCTATGTATGTGTGTATATGTGTGTATGTCATATTTTCCTAACTGTATTGTAAGCCAACTAGACTATATAAACGGTAGCTATTGTTACTTATCTTTTTATCTGTATATGTCTTATCTCCCCAACTAGACCTTAAGCCACAGTCTTGGCAATAAAGAGCTAAAACTAAGGCTTATTTATTCCTGTATTCTCCCTCCAGACTGTGGTGGTTTGCACATAATAGGAGCTCAATAGCTATTTGATATTGTACCCAGACCAGCTCATTTAAAAATCATATTCCCTCTTATGGGGGCCTGGCCTGAAATGGGTTATCTTCTTTCTGTCCTGGCAATATTCCAGAGTAGCGAGTTTTCCAGTATGAGGTTTCCTACTTGCAAAATGGCTAAATACTCTCATTTTTGTTTGTAGGTGTGCATACTAGGATCTGAATGTGTTTGACTCTGTGGCTATACTGGATTGTGTTGAAATGCCTGCATGTGGAGGAGACTGCCAGCCCAGAGATAAGATTACAAGCGAAGGACAAAAAAGGTTTGATGTAAGCAGGGATATTGGATTAGATTTCCCTTCAGTCATTAACCTTTTCTAGCATCAGAGATATTAGTCATCACCACTAGCAGCCTATGTAGTGAAAGGAGTGGGGGGCAGGGAGGCTTTCATTTGTATTAAATGGAAAGAATTAATATGCCATGATGCCCTGTCACTCTGCTACTTACAGGCCCCCTGAGGTTCTGTTATTGGAAGCAAAGAGAAGATGCTGAAGCTTATTCGTTCTATTGTGTGTCATCTTTGGGTGTGCTTGGAGATCAGGGATGAGCTTTGAAAGTGGTCCTGGGATGGATAAAGGGATGGGGAAGCTTGTGCTTGTCCAACAGAATTGGTGGCCTGTTCCCGAGAGTCTAGCTTCATATCAGAGCGGGGAAAAGAAAGGGTAAAAGTAGACAAAAAAGAGGAAGGGGAGAGAAGGGAGAGAGGAAAGAGGAGATGAGGAAAGAGGATAGGAAGAGAGGATAAAGGAGGGAGAAGAGGATGGGGAAAGGATAAGGAGAGAGGGGCAGAAGAGACAGGGAAGAATGGAGAGGGAATATGGAGACAGAAAAGGGGGGGGAGAGAGAGAGAGAGAGAGAGAGAGAGAGAGAGAGAGAGAGAGAGAGAGAGAGAGAGAATAGACTGAAATAGTAGAAAAGGGGAAAAGGAAAGCAAGATAGGGCCAAAAGAGAAAATTAGGGAGAATGAGAGGGAGACAGAGGGAAGAAAAAGTGATACTGAGAATGAGAAAAGGAAAAAAAAAGGAAGAGGGACAAAGAAATGAGGAGGGTGGAGAAGAGGAGATTGGGGGTGGGGGGCAGAGACTAGAATGGGACTTAGGGAAAAAACACTCTCAATTATGATGCAAATGAAGTGACTGCAGAAGTGGGAGACAGAGGAGCGCATGGAAGAAGGGGGTGAAGGGTAAGCTGTAAGAACAGTGGTGTGAGCTGAATGAAGAGAAGATTATATCATAGCTGGTGGTTATGGAGACCCGAGCTCTTCTTTTGTGTGTGTGCCACAAAGAAGGGTGAGCCTGTTATTAACTGGAAGAAGTCAGGATTTAGAAGCAAGTAAGTATGTGGCTGTGTGTTCTTTAGTATAGTTTGAAGAAGCTGCTCGATCCTGCTAAGATGAAACCACAGAGGAGGGGCTTCTTGGAGCCAGGGTTATATTTTAGTGGGAAGATGATTTCATGTGCCTCTGGGCTGGGGGGTGGGGAGAGCTTTGGGAATATTAGGTCACTGGGACTTTAGATCAATAGGACTGAGGAGTCTTTATGGGGCAGCCAATTTATTTAATTAATTTAAAATGAAAGCCCCTCATATATTTGAAGTATATAGGGGAGGTTTCTAATACTTCAGTGCCCAACACAGTGCTCAAACACAGAAAGTACTCAGTAAATACTTGTTCGTTGATTGATTGTTATTTCACATCCAGTGGGAGGTTGAGTCTACATTCCAAATGCCTGAGGGTAAGAGGAGAGGAAGATTGTTAACTGCAAACAACTGCATTTGAAAAAGCTTGGCTCTTCTCAGTGTTTAAAAATGGTGGGGAAACCCTTGGGAATGGAGGGGAAACCCTTAAGAATAGGCAACCTGCCTTAAAAACTCTTCATTTCATCTGTTACCAGCCCAGAGCCAAGAATCATGCATGTTTGTTAGCATCCTGGCAATACCCCAGCATGGCCCCATGAGGGCCATTGTCTGGCATGGGGTTTGGGAATTCCATCATCCAAGAGGAGATTGGCAGAGAGGTGGGAGCATGCACCTGCTTCCCTGGACAGCTACAATCATAAGATCTTTGAAGATTTTTCAGAGCTGGGAGAGACTAAAATTGATCTAATCTTACCTCCACCTTATAGAGAAGGAAATAGTCCTAGATTGTTAGTGGCAGGCCCAGAACTCAGGTGTCTTGACCAAGGTGGTTCTTAGCATTGAGCTTGGATACCTCTCAATAGAAACTGTCCCATAGAAATGCCACCTGAACACTGGCGGAGAAACATGAAGGGGGAAAGTACACAGGACAATAGATTTAGACCTGAAAGAGACCTCAGGCCATATAGACACAAAGTCATAAATACAGAACTGGAAGTTTGACCCCACCCCCCATCTCTCATTTTTCAAATGAGGAAACTGAGGCCCAGGTAGGTTAAACAATTCACTTGAGGTCACATAGGCAGCCATGGTCCTTTGATTCCACAGCCAGTCTTCATTCCACTCCACCACAGTAACTCACTAGAAAATAGTCTATTGCATTATCTCTGACTTAAGACTTGGATAGAAAGAGGAAGGAAGAGGAAAGGAGAGAGACACAAAGAGATGGTGGGAGGGAGATGGGGAGAGAGGGAGAAAGGGAGAGAAGTAGGGATAGGGAGAGAGAGACAGAGAGACAGACAGAGACAGAAAGACAGAGAGAGACAGACAGAAACAGAGAGACAGAGAGAGATAGAGACAGAGACAGATGGATAGACAGAGACAGAGAGAAAGACACAGAGAGACAGAGAAAGAGAGCCTGTGAACATGGTATGCGTCAAAGAATGCTGGAGGAGGAATGGGAATCAGAGCACTGGGTTCAAATTCTGGACTGCTACTTATTGCATGAATCAATTAATGTGTATGAGGGCATGAACGTGTGTGAGTCATTGTGATTGGTCCATTAAGGATGCTCTTAGGATTCCCTTGTTCTGATTCAACTTTCTCCCCAGACTGAGGGTTTAGAGCTATGTGGGAGGGAGGCTGGGTGGTGCTGATAGAGGGGATAGATCTGGAAGGAGCAAATTGGACTTTTCTCCCTAAGGCTTTCTACTTCCCCTCTAGACTGAGAGGTATGCTAATTCCTCTCTTTTCTGCTACTCTCTCCTCTTCCCCAAACCTGAAGGGTTTCTTCAGAGTAGATAGAGATGGGGTTGGAGACTTCTTGTCTGACTCACTGGAAAATGCAAGCTGAGCTCTAAGGAGCTGGCTGGCTAATTTCAGTCCTTCATAGAAGTGCCTGTGATCAGGCTTAGAGTGGACCACAATACAGCTCAGATCCACAGACCTCTTACCGCCCCCCCTCCCCTCTTCCTCCCCCTCATCCCAATCTACACAAGTAATGGCTCTAATTGGAGGGGCTTCAGCTACTTCTACCATGCGTGGTCTTTTCTCAGGCCAAGACCTAGTCTAATTTTCTGGTTGTAGATAATGTCACTGCCTCTCTCTTCCAAGGGAGTTCAATTGTCATTCAGTCCCTGAAAAAGGCCCCATTACAACACATTCATTCATTGTAATGCATTGTCCATGTCCATTCATTGACATTCACTGGGATAATTCCCGTGCCACGAGTGCATTGAGGCCCCATGCACAGGGCGTGTGCACATGTGTTTAGTCCTGATTTCCCATTAGTGGAGAGGACCCTTCAGATAAAGGCCAGCCTGGCATGAATTGTGCAGGCGTTCACTTCCCTCTAAGTGCTGGGGCTCCATTGAAGTTAATGGCATTTGGGGACATGTCAGGAGAATTGGCTACAATTGTTTCTCTTTCCAATCTGCTGGGATGGGGGAGGGGAGAAGGGGAAAGGGAGAAGGGGAGGCTGATAGAGTCTCAGTGGTACTAGGTACTAGGCCAGTGGTAATTCAGTTTATTAGGTCTAGGATCAGCTACACTGTTAAAAACATAGCAATCCCACTCACCTCCAAATCCTAAACTCCACCCAGAGCCAAGAGATAGATGAGTACATCTTCTCCACATCCTCCACATCCTTATCCCTTATACGGTACTGGATTCAAGCCAGACCATCCATGAACTTTTCAGCTCAACTCACTTTTTTTTTTGCATTTAATGTTTTTTTTTCCAATTACACATAAAGATAGTTTTTAACATTCATTTTTGTAAGATTTTGAGTTCCAAATTCTTCTCCCTTCCTTCCCTCTGCCCTCACCAAGACAGCAAGCAATCTGATATAGGTTTTACATGTATAATCATGTTAAACATATTTCCACATTAATTATGTTGTGAAAAAAGAATCAGAACCAAAGAGAAAAAACATGAGAAAGAAAAAATAAAAAACAACAAAAAAAGTGAAAATAGTGTGCTGTGGTATGCATTCAGACCCCATAGTTCTTTCTCTGGATGGGGATAGCATTTTCCCCAAGTCTTTTGGAATCGTCTTGGATTGTCGTTTGCTGAGAAGAGCTAAGTCCATCAAAGTTAGTCATCACACAATGTGGCTGTTAGTATGTACAATGTTCTCCTGGTTCTGCTCACTTCACTCAGCATCAGTCCATTTCAGGTCTTTCCAGGTTTTTCTGAAGTCTGCCTGCTCATCATTTCTTATAGCACAACAGTATTCCACTACATTCATATACCACAACTTGTTTAGCCATTCCCCAATTGATGGGCATCCCCTCAATTTCTGATTCTTTGTCATCACAAAAAGAGCTGCTATAAATATTTTTGTACATATGGGTTCTTTTCCCTTTTTTATGATCTCTTTGGGATACAGATCTAGTAATGGTATTGCTGGATCAAAGGGTATGCACAGTTTTATAGTCCTTTGGGCATAGTTCTGAATTGATCTCCAGAATATCAACTCAGTTCTCCCCTAGGCAGCTAGGTGCAGCAGTGGATGAGGTGCTAGGCCTGCGGTCACTAGGTTAAAATCCAGCCTCAGACACTTACTAGCTGTGTGATCTTGGGCAAGTTACAACTTTTGTTTGTCTCAGTTTCCTAATCTGTAAGATGGGGATAATAATAGCACCTATCTCCCAGGGGTGTTGTGAGGATCAAACCAGATAATGTTTTTAAAGTGTTTAGCATGGTGCCTGGCACATAAGAGTGGCTACATAAATGCTAGCTATTATAATAAATATATATTATATATATAATATGATAAATATGCCTCACACTGTTCTTCCTCTTTTTATTCAAATCTTATGCATCCTTCATGATCCAACTCAAACCCTGCCCCCTTCGAAGGATTCCTTCACTTTCCTTTCTCCTCCTTCCCTTGTCTGTGTCTCTTAGGTGGCCTTTGATAGATAAAGCCTTGTATTTTCACAGAATTACAGAATCTTAAAGCTTATCCTGTATATAGCTTGTTTATAGCTTCTTGTCTCCCCCATTAGATTGTGGGAGCCTTGAGGGCAGGGGCTATCTTTTGCCTCTTTGTATCCCCAGCCCTTAGCACAGTGACTGACATAGAGGAGGTGTTAATGATGTTGTTGTATCAATGATGTCACAAGGGTGAAGTTGTAACTCCCACACGTATTGAATTTAAGTAAGCAGAATTGCACAAAGTCAATTCTCATTCTCTCTTCCAGAGTCATCCAAGTCCAGTGGCCAGAGAAAAGTCAAGATGACTGAGATGGCTCGAGATGCCTTGGATGACCTTGGCGTCTTTGATGTCTGACCAAGCTCTAAGTGTTCCTCAGTGCCTGCTTCAGCCTCCTTCATGGCTGTTGTTCTCATCTACCCATTTTACCTGGGGAAATTTTCACATGCTTGGGGTGGACACTACCCTAACTCACCAATGGGTTAGACTTGTTTACCCTCAATCTGGTTTAGCCTATTTGCTAGATGGTTTTACCAGGGTGTGGCCATTGCAAATGCTACAGCTTCTTGGAGGCACAGGTGAGAGTTGGATGAAAGGTGGACACCAAAGGTGGATGAGCAGCCCTGAAAAAGGCTCGGCAAGGCCTCAGACCAGAGGTGTTAGTCCTCCTTGAACACTCTCTACACCCCAGGTGCTAAATAAATGCTTATTGAAATAAATGCTCAGTCATTCAATCAGGTCTGGATCTACCTAACTGTACAATGACCAAGCCCACATCTCTCCATCTAGTCCACAAAAACATCACAGAAGACTGTGTTGAATGTCTTGCTACAATCCAGTTATACAACATTTAGAACATTTCCCTAAGCTATCTGTCTAATTACCTAAAACAAAAAAGGGAATATGTAAGCAAGTAAATACAAGATAAGTAGGAAACAATTAATGGAAGGAAGGCATTAGAGAAGGTAAGGTTTTTGTAGAAGGTGAGGTCTCAGTTGGGACTTAAAGGAGCCAGGGAGGTCCATAGTTGGAGCAGAGGAGGGAAAGCATTCCAGGCTTAGGGGACAGGTGCTCAATAAATATTTGCTGATTAATTCCCTCCATGCTTTAGGTACTTCGAATTTGACTCAGCTTAGGGTATCTTTATTTAGGGATGTTGTTATTGTTCTTGTTGAAAAAACTAAAGAGAAGCATATGGAGCTTGGTTTTGTCCTAGCACAGAGACCACTCTGTGGGCAAATCTTTAGTCATCAGGCCCAATGACTTAACTAGAATTCCTCTCCATGGCCTCCCCCTCACCTTTCTTCCATTCTTGTATATACTATAGAGTTCCTCTGGGACTCTTTCATCAATGAATGGGAAAAATCAGTTCTAATGAAATAGCTCTTTTTCATCTTTGACAATTCTAGAGACAGCCTGTGCAAATAGTATGCAAACCACAGGTTTCCAGTGACTTCACTGGTACAAAGTTTGCCTCTGGTAATATTTCAGGGAGGCCAAACCCAGTGCGAGGAGGAAGAGGCCTGGAGGAAGTGGGGGGTTTGGTGAGCTTGATAATTCAGGGCCACAAAGTTCTCCCTTTTCTTTTTCTACTCTTCCTCCTCCATGTTCCATAGCTTCCAGGGAGATGTGGAGATGCATTTTGTTCACTGTGGAAGAGCATTGGGCATAGAGAGACAGTTTAGGGATTCGCTGGCAGGAAGAGTCAGAGGGCCAGGGCTGAAGGTTACTGACAATGGGGAGTGGGGGACTTTGGTAGAAACTGGGGGTTCAGTTATTGAAACCCAAATACAAGGCACTGCAAATGGGCAGTTCTCCTGTTAGCACCCCTGGCTCTGAAAATGGTTCCTTCTGATTGCAGCTCAGGATGCTTGAATTCAAAAGATCAGCCAGTTTAGCCTCCCTCCCCTCATACTTGGCCAGGTGGGCTCCTTTCGAAGAACCTTCACCTAACTGCCACAGTAATCTTCCTAAAACATAGCTTTTATCATATGACTCGTGTTCAAAAAACTACAACAGCTCAAGTTGCTTATTGCCTTAAATACACCTCTAAATGTATGATCCTTTTCTGGAACCCCACCCCTCCCTCCACCCTGAGGGAACCTTCTCTTCCAAAACTGCTATTTTGCACATATCTTGTATATTTTTAATACACATTTAAATTTGCCTTTTCCAATAGAATGATAAATTCATTTAAAAATATTTTTGTCTTTTCATCCCCAAACCTAGTACAATGTCTGACACGCAGCAGGTGTTTAATTAATAAGTATGGGGCCTCATCCCTGAACACTGAACCCACCAAGCCCGGCTTTGTCTTCTTTTAGGCTCATAAAGAGTTACAAGATAGACCAAGAAAAGGAAAGGAAAGAAAAAGAAAAGAAAGGAAAAATAAAGAAAAGAAAAAAACAGAACACTGGAGGGAGTTGAGGTAATGAGGCTGTACTATTCCTCTGCAAATGGCTGGGCTGAGCTCTTGACTTCCCGCTTACTGCCTCCCCCACACAGCTGAGCTGGGGAATTGTTCAATCACATTCTCACAAAGGAATCAGGACTTGATTGTTGTCAGCAGCCTCCTCTGAAAAGCCCTGATCACAGTCCCTCCTACCAAGCAGTCAGGGAGCCCAAGCCTTGGAGAAGGTGCACCCCCTCACTAAGAGTTAGCAGCAGGTGCATAGGCCTGCTAAGGTGACAGACCCGCCCCCCACAAAGCTGGGCCATCAGGTGAGCTCTCCTGTGGTGCAGAATCTCCAAGGTGGTAGCAGACCATTGTTGCTCCCTGCTTCCTTTGCTTAAAAGAGCCTCCTTCTTGTCCCTTCCTGTGCTGCCTTATCCAATTTCTGATTTCCTAGTGATCTAGCCAGAAGCCTAAAATCAACCTGAATCCTGGTCATGGAATTTAAAGCTAGAAGGACCTTAGCACCCAATTCCCTTATTTAAACTGAGGTCCAAACAAGCTCAATGAGCATTTATTAAATGCCTAACAACTGCCAAGTGCTATTGGATATGGAGAATAGAGACAAAAAAATGAAGCAATCTTTGCCTTCAATGAAATTATTATCATATAGAGGAAGACACCATCTATATGAATGTGCAGATATACAATACACACATACATAAAAATAAATACCAGCTTATGAGGTGGGGAACAGGTGACACCAGCTGCTCAGGGCATCAGGAAAGGACTCATGTAGGAGGTGATGTTTGAGATGAGTTCTGAAGGAAACCAGGGATTCTAAAACTTAGAGTCATGTGACCTTGGGCCAGTTTTTTAACTGCCGCTATAACTGAGTATTCCATTGACAAGTAGTAACTGAAATTCTGTTGCCAAGATTAACTCCTTTTCAAGACTCATAAACAAAATTAACAGCTATGCGGCTTTTGTTCTGGCTGTTATGATGCCTCCTTAATTAAATAAGGTGCTGTCAGTACTCCTTGGTGCCCCTTTAAGATTGTTGTTTGTTCATTTGTGGCTGACTGATTCATTCATTCACAGCCAGTTCATATAGCAAAGGCCCTTGGACTTGGCTTTTAAAAGGAGAGCTGGGGAGCAAGGGACAGAGAGATGGAGAAAAACTAGAAATGAGACAGAGTGAAGACAGGATGGACATAGACGGACTCTTGTTCCCTGGAGAGAAGCCAGCATAGCCCCTTGATCCCATGGTCCCCCAAGGAACAATGTGCTTGAGGGAATCCATGCAATCCCAACAAAAGATGAACCACTTGACTCAGATATAGCAGCAGAGACAATGGTGGGAGGGTAAAGAGTTCCTCCATCAAGCCAGTAGCTACAGGTAGAAAAGCCAGTATGTAGAGTGGAGTGTCCATGGCAGAGAAGTAAAGGGATTCTGGATCGGAACTGCCCACCTGGCTTTCAACTTTGGTGGGCCAAGCTGCTAGCTCTGGGAGAATATTGACGGCAGAGAGAAGACAATGGTGGAAGAGTTCCCAGACAATGCACATTTTCTGAACCAAGGGAGAGATGGAGATCATCAAGCGGGTAGGGGAAAGGATTTGGAAATAGTAAGTCTAGAGCTATATGAACTATGTAGGTCAAGGAGCAAAAGGGGTTGATCATCTAGCAACCTCATTTGCTTTTACCTCAGAGGAGGTGCCACAGCTGTTATGCAGAGGTGTCAAATACACAACCCACCAGCAGCTTGCCTAGTTCAGCTAAATAAGATTAAAATACAATTAAGAAGTATTTAACAAGATAAATACACAACAGAATGTAGATAATGCTAACATTATATACTGTTTAGTGGAGCCATTTCTATTTTAACTTGATACCACTGCTCTAGGAGAGTGTTATAAGTCAAGATAACTGTTTAGGTCTTTTGGGGAGATGGATCACATCTCACTGACTGCGTGATTGCTTTACTCTTTAGCAAGACAGTTTGCTTTCCTTTCTTGGTGTGGGAGTAGAGGGCAGGGGGAAGGAAGGGTTGTTTGATCCTAATATTTTAAGTCTGGAAGACTATGCAAGTCTCCACATTAAATATGGGTCCACCAGAAAAGGAAGGAAAGTTGTTTTGATTGTTTATGGACTCATTTGTGAGTCTTTTCAGTTTTCCTTTTGTTAAATTGGGTTAAATAAAATCTTTGACATAATGTAAAAAATTATGTTAGCCAGAGTGCTTGAGAAATCTTTAGGTTTTCAGGAGACACCTAGACTTAAGTCAAATTCTAACATCCCTTAGAAAACTACCTTGGATGAAGCATAAAACAAACCAAACATAAGATTCCCAGAGTAATCTCTTTGGGGTGGGAGTGGGGACAAGCCGAAGGCAGTATTTATTTATGAACTGTGTAAGTTTGTGTAAACCCCAAACTTCAGTTCAGAGTCATGGACTACAAAATAATAATTCATATTTATATGGGGGCTTTGAGGTTTTAAAAGTGCTTTCCCTACAACAACCCTGTGCACTTGATGACAGGATGATTGTTATTCCCATTTTTATAAACAATGAAATTGTAGCTCAGAGTGAGTAGGTGACTTGCCCTAGGTAACTCAGCCAGTAAGTGTCAGCTAGGGTTCCAATCCAGGTCTCCTGATCTGAAGACCTTAATCTGGACTCTGAATCAAGAGCTCTTCCACAAAACACTGTGCCGCCACGTCTCTTTGGGCCTCAGGTTTCTCATCTTCAGAATGGCAGACAATGGGAGAGGCTTGTTTTAGGATGACCTTTAGGGTCCCTTTAAATTTTAAACTCTAAGTGAGTTGGCCAAAGTCAGATAGGTAGTTATGTAGAACAAACTCCTGTCCCTTCTGCTCTGGCTCTTGGTTCTGGCTGTGCAGCACTCATCACCTTCCTCCCTAAGCTGCCATTCCACTTAGTGAAGGTGGACTCAGTCTAACTTCTCATCTCCTCTGCTCTGGCCCTGCAGGTAGCCATGCAGACCTGGCCTGAGGGGCAGTAGTGGAGCAGGATCACTTTCCAGATTTGGGAGTTGGTGCCACCTGGTGGTCCAAACGCCAAGACTAGCCAGATGGGTTCTAACCCTAGGTTGGTTGACCTTTTACTGCTCACAACCTTGGAAGAAGCCTTCATCTTTCTTGTACATTGGTTTAAGTGCAGTTCTATGTACATAGTAAGCCCTAGTAAATAAGTAATTTATATATAATAGGGCTAACCAAACATGTCCAAATAGAAGACCTTTAGGACCTACTTTAGTGAATAGACAGGAGCAGCTAGGTGGTGCAGGAGATAGAATATTGGGCCTGAAGTCAAGAAGATGTCTTCCTGAGTTCAAATCTAGCCTCAGACTAGTAAGTACTAGCTGTGTGACCCTGAGCAAGTCTCTTAATTCTGTTTGCCTCATAAAATGACCTAGAGAAGGAAATGGCAAACCACTCCAGTATCTTTGCCAAGAAAACCCCAAATGGGGTCATGAAAAATCACGCACCACTGAAAAAAAACTGACTAAATTAGTGAATAGATAAGAATGATTTGTAATTAACACATTTTATCACTGTCTCCAACCTTTAGAAATGCCTTTGTCTCTCTTAAGTGTATTGCAAGGTCCCGGAAGACATTGATTAAGTTTAATTTATGTATAGATTTCTTGATTAAACTTTGCTTGTTTTTTGAGTTGGGGACAATAGTGTACTCCGGACAGTCATCCAGAAATCCTCAGGTTACAGCTGTACATAGGGAACTTAGTGCAAGCAGCAGCAATTACATTGCACCGTTGTCCTTCTGGACTCTGGCCCCAATGTGCTTAGCTTGTTGAAGTTAGATTAAAATAAGCATCAAAGGTAACAAAGGAGGTAGAAGAGGAGAGGTGAGGAGGAAGAAAACCCAACATTTGGGAGCTAATTATGTGTGCATAGATAGCTATAGATGTAACCTGACAAATGTACATCTCTGTCTCTGTCTCTTTCTCCATGTATGTTACGTATGTACCCACATACATACACATATATGCTTTATATGCTATATAAGCTACAGCTATAATATATGCTCAAATAGTTTTAAAACACCAGCTAACTTCTCCTTTCTCTCTCTCATCAGTTTTCTCCCTCTAAAGTCCAGGGATGAAGGCAAAGCTCCACCCAAACTGTAAGTGACTTGGCCAAGGTCAGCTAGGTAGTTAAGTAGACCAAACCCCCACCCCTTTTGTTCTGCCTCTTGGTTCTAGCTGTACAGTATTCATCACCTTCCTTGGAAAGATTGGAAAGGTTCCAATCTGTCTCTCTCCAATTCCCCTCCCTCCCCCCCACCATGCCTCCACCCCTCGCCCTCACCATCCCCCATACCTATACCCGATGGACTGTCATTCGATTTCTGGAAGTAACTTATTTCTAGCCTGTTGTTTTTGAGACCCTGTTCTCTCTGCTCCCTCAACTTCCTTGCTTTAACCACCATATCACTTCCTACCACCTCCCTGATCTGAGTGAGTTGACAGGGCAGTGGGCAGGTAGCAGTTACTTTTGGAAACAGCTTGACAGATGAACAGAAGAAAGGAGAATATAGGCTAGAAGGAGGCCAGAATATCAAGTCATCCTCAAAGCTGAGGGGGGAGCCAGAGTAGGGTAGGAGGGAATCAGGATGGCATAATGAAAAGCAATGGAGTCAGAAAATCTGAGTCCCAGTCCAGCTCCACCATATAATAGCTATGTAGTCGTAGGCAAGTCATTTAACTCCTATGATCAGTCAAGAGACGTGGGTTCTAGTGCCTTCTAAGCCTCCATTTTCTCTTCTGTAAAATGAAGGGTTTGGACAATGTGGACTCTGAGGTTTCTTCTGGCTCCAAAGGTCTGTGTCTTCAAGACCTGGGCTCTGTTTGACAAGATTTCAGCCCAGCTTCAATTTCAGTGAGAGTTAAACAAGGCTTTATCTGGGACCCTGGGTCAAGTTACTTGCCCTTTATGGGGTCTCATATTACTCCTCTATAAAATGAAGGAATATATTCTGTTATGTTTATTGGAAGAACTTAGATAAAATTCCAATTTCCTAAAGAATAAAATTTGACTTTTTATATAAAAAATGGAGTAAGACTTATCCTGTACTTTGAAGGTTTGGGCAGAACTGCCTCCAAGCCCCTCTCAACCTCCTTTCCCAAAGCATCTGTTTGCTGTCAGGGCTATCACTCCTCCTCTCTAGATAGACAGTCTTCTTGGATGCTAAGTGTGAAGAAACAACTGCCCTTAACACCTAGTTATCAAGAATAGTTAGTTAAAATAGTAAGCTACCAGATGGTTCACTTCCTCTCCCTGGATTGGCCTCCCCAGCAGCAGACTCAGGGTGTTATGGAATCTGTCATTCAGTCAATGAGCATTTATTCAGTGCTTACTATGCCCCAGGAACTGTGTGAAGTGAAGGCAAAAACAAAGAAAGGCAAAAACACTGTCCTCAAGGGGCTCACATTTTAATGGAGAAAACAACATGAAAATAATGATATACTTGAATTCACTAAGATCTGGATACAAATCCTGCCTCAGATGCTAGTTTTGTGGCCTTGGCATCACTTAAACTTTCTGGACCTCAATTTCCTCTTCTGTAGGATGGGAAGGTTGGACTCAATGTCCTGTTAATGTCCTTTATAGCACTGAGTATCTTAAGATCCTGTGAGTCAACAGAGCCAGAGATTAATATTGCTTTTTGATGTTTCCTGCTGCTGGAGGTGGATGAAACCTGAAATCTATAAAAATTTTCCCTTCTTATCCAAGGAGTCCAAGCTTGCTTGTATGCTTCTAAGGATGAAGATCACCTAACAGAGACTGGTAAGAATATATTTTCCTGATCTGTTTCAAACATAATTTGAAAAGCTTCAAACTCAAGAAGAAAAAGGAAGGAAAAAACCATGTACAGATATATAGCAAGTTAGATACTACAGAGGGTAGCTATGTTATAGGAAGAATAGCAGCTGAGATACCCAGAGGTTCACAGGTCACAAAATTCAATAAAGGGGCAAGTAATCACACTCATGGCCTCAAATATCTGTACATAAACACACCAAGTTGAGTAAAAATGATACATGAGGCAGGTAGGTGGTGCAGTGGATAGAATACCAAGCCTGGAGTCAAGTGGACCTAAGTTCAAATCCAACCTCAGACACTTACTGGCTGTGTGACCTTAGGCAAGTCATTTACCCCAGTTTATCTGTAAAGTGAACTAGAGAAGGAAATGGCAAACCATTTCTTATCTTTGCCAAGAAAACCCCAAATAAGGTCATGAAGAATTCAACACAGCTGAAATGACTGAACAAGGAAAATGATATGGTGGTGGTATCAAATTGCAAACTATGAAAGTATACTCAGTATGTGAGGAAATATAGGAAGCAGAGTACTCATTGGGGAACATATAGTTGAAGGTCAATGGAGAAAGAAACAGAAGCAATTCTATTATCAGGGTATACTCTAGGCAACCTGGACAGAGAGAAAATAGATGAAGAGTTTAGAAAATGGATCCCAAACCTGGCACAAAAGAATGATAGAGTAGTAATGGGAGACCAGTTTATCTAAGCAGCTGTTGAAGCTCTCTCATCTAAAAGTAATTAATAACTTCTTGACTCATTTTAATGATCTTTGACTATTCCTTTCTAGAGCTTGGGATAGAGAAGAAAAGGAAAGCTGGACATTGTCTAGTGGGCACCCCAGATTTTGGTAGAACAGATTTTTAAAGAGTTCAGAAGATGGATCAGTAGAATCCCATGGCCTATAATTATACAGGGAAAAGCCAACCCAGGAGTGATGTAAAACTAATGAATTAAATTCTGAAGACAGAAAAATAATGGTAATCATGAGGAAAATAGGGGATTGTCTGAAAAGACTGATATGGGTACATAGGGAACTCACCAATCAATTTAGGTTTTAGAAAGACATGCACAGAAGATTAAAGCAAGGTAGATAAAAGAAGACAAAAATAGAAAAGCATGGTATGGTATTATAAGAGTAAGAATGCTAAAGAAGTTCACAATGAGCTATGACTCATAGGAAAAGCTAATGACAAAACAGTCTTTCATACATGTATGTATATATATGTGTGTGTATATATGTACATATATGTGTGTATAAATATACATAACATATACATATATACAAACACACACACACACGCACACACACACATATATTAATGGATATCAGAAAAGGGACAGAACCATTGCTTGAGGTGAATGAGATGAAGAAGGAAGAACTGTTTCATTCTTAATGTTTCTTTTATTGTTGTTGTCGTTGTTGTTTGGTTGGGCTGTTTTTTTGCTTGTTTTTTTTTCATGCCAAGGAGAAAAATCTTTGCATTGCAAAGCACAGAAGAAAAACAGCTAATAGGTAGTTGATTGCCCAAATAAGGAAGGTGATATTAGGAGAGTATTGAGATGCTTTTGGAAGCACCTAGGTGATGTAGCGGATAGAGTGCCAGGGTCTGGACTCAGGAAGACTCCTCTTCCAGAGTTCAGATCTTGCCTCAGACACTTACTAGCTGTGTGACCCTGTTCAAGTCACTTAACTTTGTTTGCCTCAGTTCCTTATCTGTAAAACAAACTGGAGAAGGAAATGGTAAACCATTCTAGTATCTTTGCCAAGAAAAACCCATATGGGGTCATGAAGGATTAGACATGACTGAAATCACTAAGTAACAATGAGATGCCTTTGATGAATTCAAGTAACTAGGCCCAGATGAAAAGCATTCTCAGGCAGTGAAAGAAACAGCAGATGTAATTGCTGTGATACTTAGTGGCATTCGAAAGGCTATGTTGAATAGCAAAGATACCATAGGACTGGAGAAAGGCAAATGTCCCCATTTTCAAAAAAGGGAAAGAGAATGGAATCTACAAACTACAGGCCAATTAGCCTGATATTTCTGGCAAAATTCTATAATGCGTATTTAATAAATGACTAATGAACATATGGAAAAGGAAGCAGTGGTCAAAGGGAGCCAATGTAGCTTCATTAAAAATAAGTTGTTTATGAGAACTAACCTTTTTTTCCCTTTTTTGACAAAGTTACTAAAACTAGTAGATCAGAGGAAGACACAGCTGCAGATATTGCTTATAGATGTAGAGAATATTTACTTAGATTGTAGCAAAGGAGTAGATCATGCCGTTCTTGTAGAAAAGATGGAGAGGGGAGAAAAAAGCATTTATTAAGAACCAACTATATGTTACTATGCTAAACACTTTACAAAATTATCTTATTTGATCTTCATAAATATCTTGGGACATAGGTACTCTTATTATCCCCATTTTATAGTTGAGAAAACTGAGGCTGACAGGTTAAGTGGCTTTCCTAGGGTCACAGTTGGTAAATATCTGAGGCTGGATTTGATCTGAGGTCTTACTGACTCCAGACAAAATGCTCTGCCACTTAGGTATTGGCTAGATGAGAATACAATTAGCTAGATTTGGAACTGGTTAAATAGATGGCCTAAAAAAAAAGTCATTAATAGCTCTACATCAACTTGGAAGTATCCAGGGAGTGCCTCAGGTTCTGTGCTTGGTTCTGTGCCGTGTAACATGTTTGTCAATGATGTAAACAAAAACATAGGTTAATCAACTGATCAACAAGTATTTATTATCTATCACGTGCCCAGCACCACAGTAGGCTCAGGGGGGTGAAACAATCACTAATCACTACAAATTTACATTTTAATAGAATGTTATTATGACTGGTGAAATAATGAAATGGATAATTTCAAGGGAAAATGGGAAGACCTCTATGAACTGATGCAGAGTGAAATGAGCAAAACTAGAACAATTTGTACAATGACAATGATGTACAGAACAGCACTTTGAAAGACTTTAGAACTCTAATTGATGCAGTGACATACCAAGATTCCAGAGAACCAGAGATGAAACATACTACCCACTCCTTTCCAGAGAGGTAATGGACTTAAAATGCAGAATGAGCCGTATGTTTTGGAACATGTTGACGTGGGAATTTGTTTTGTTTAAGTATGCATATATGATATGCAAGTTTTCTTTTTCTCTTTTAATTGTTCAATGGTGGAGGAGGGGGAGAGTGGGAAGGAGAGAAAATAAAACCTGGTTTTAAAAAATCAGTGAGCTTACATTCTAATGGGCGAAACAACAGCATGTACATACATACATTGATGGTATACTTATCAAGTTTATGGATTAGATAAACCTGTGACAGATAGTCAGCAACTGGATGACAGAGTCAAGATTGAAAAATATGTTGATGGGCTAAAATATTGGGCTGAATCCAATAAGATGAATTTCAAAAGGACTAAATATAAAGTCTTAGACTTGGTTTACAAAAATGAACTTCACAAGTCCATGATGTGTGAGGCGTGGTTAGGCATCTGTTTGACAACTCATATGTCACCTTCTATATCTGGTCTTTCTTTACCCCCTCCAATGTCTAATGATCTCTACAAATCACTTTTTATCTATTTTTATATACCTATATCCTATACATATAGACCCTTTTCTCTCCTTCCCCCTCCCCCAAATTGCCTCTCCCAATTGAACATTCTCAATGCTCCTTTCTGGAAAGAAATAATCAGAAGTCCTTTGAACAGTGAGTTTTGTGGTTTCAGCCCAGATCTCAAAGGTCTTGTCAACCTCTGTTAGTCCTATGATAGAACAGACCAGAGGTGAGCTGCACTATACTTCAAGACGTCTGAAGCAATGCTGAACATTTCCACTTTCGGAAGAAGATATGGATACCTTCTTGAGAACAGCATACAAAGGAGGCAGTCTCTATAAGTTGAGGGAAAGGAAAGTGAGCTGTCATTCAACTTAGGAGATTTTTCATTAATCACAAGATCTTATCCCATGGAAGCATGGTATTTGTCTGTGGGTGTGTGTATGTGTATGTGTGTGTGTGTGTGGTGATGTAGTGAAGCACCATGTTTTCTTGGGTCTGCTCTGGCTGCCATTCTCATCATAATTTTGTCAAATTAACAATTAAAAACTCTAAGAGCCCTTTCAATTTTCATGCAAAATTGTTTTCTGCCTTGTGGCAAGGAGCCAGACTTGGCCCTTTTCACATCTGTGTAATCTTCCCTAAACTCCTCCTCCACAGAATAGGGAAAGAGGAGGTTTCCTGTGGTCTTTCTCCTTCTATCCTTGACAGTATATAACATTCTGGAAGAATGAACTAGGATGGGGAAAGGCCAAGCATAAAAATGCCTTAATAAATGTTTGAACTGAATTGCACTGACTTGGGTTTGTGATTGGGTAGCAGGAAGAAAGAGGAAATGGTGAATCACTCCTCCCATTATCTAGCAGGAACACTTTCTCTGCTACATCTGTCTATGATATGGCTTATGATGCAGGATAGAGGGACGGATCTCAGGAATTCTGGAGGCCCTTTCACCCCAGAGTCCCAAGGCACTCAGTGATTACTTCCATCCTAGTCCTGCTGGATTGAGAATAGCCAGGAGACAGATACTCATTCTTGTTTCAGACAGGTTAGAATATTGAGTGGAATTAGAATTTGGAATGATTTTAGGAAGTAGGAAAAAGAGAATGATTGGACCCCATCTTTATCAGAAGAGGAGAAAAGCTCATTCATTCATTCATTTATAGGATTGTAAGATCAAAAGAAAAGAACTTTTGGAGATCATCTAGTCCAACCCCATCATATCACAGATGAAGAAACCAAGGACCAGAGAGGTTAATAGCTTGGTCAAAGGTCAAAACTAACATTGAAAACCCATTTCTTCTAATTCTGTACCCAATGGTCACCCTACTATATTAAATTCATTAGGAAGTTTATAGAGCTCCCCCATGCTCCACCCCTGGCTGAGCCCAGACCTCATTCAGGAGATGTTAGACTCACTTCTCTGTATTAGCTTATCAGCTTATAACTCCCTGTGGGGTCAGGGGCAGGTCTGGTCAGGGTCTGTAGCTGAGGGGGGTCTGTGAACTGGTTCAGAGAAGGGAGGACATCATAGTCTGTAGCAGGAGCAGTTCTAGTAGTGAGGGACCAGAAGTAAGCAGTAGGTCATTTAAGACAAAAGAGTTAGCTCTGTTGAGGTGATAACTAGGCAGAGGACAGGGAAAGGATGTGTTCAAGATCTGGACATGCAAGATGGCAATATGGCAGGGTCAGAACCCAAAGAATAAAACAAGAAAATGCATATGAAGGATGAACCTATGAAATTGGGTGTATGAAGAGGTTTGAATTCCTCCAAAAGATGACTCCTTCAGCACAGTGATGTTGCTGGCATTCTTGTGAACTGGGCTTTTTTTTTTTATATGAGGCAATTGGGGGTTAATTGACTTGCCCAGAGTTATACAACTAGTGGGTGTTATGTGTCTGAGGCTGGATTAGAACTCAGGTCCTCCTGAATCCAGGGCCAGTGATCTATCCACTGTGCAATTCTAGCTGCCCCTGAACTGAGGTCTTAAACCTATTTTGTGTCATTGACTCTTTGCTAAGCTCGTGAAGTCTATAGACCCCCTTCTTAGAATCATATTTTTATTTATTTTTATTTTTTTTTTTACATACCCATTAAACATATTTTCACATTAGTGAAGTTGTAAGTAAAAATTAAAACCAATAGGAGGAACCATCAGAAAGATGAAACAAAACTCAACAGAAGGTAAAAGTAAGTGACAGCGATTCGACTTCCATCGTTCTTTCTTTGGATGTGGACAGCATTTTCCATCCCAAGGCCTCTGGAGATGTCTTAGATCCTCATAATGCTGAGAAGGGTTCAGTTTAACATTCTTAGTCATTGAATAACGTGGCTGATATTGTGTACAAAGTCTTCTTGGTTCTGCTCACTTCACTTAGCATCAGACCATATAAGTCTTCCCAGGTTTTTCTGAAGTCAGCCTGTTCATCATTTCTTATAGCACAATAGTATTCCATTACATTCATATACCATAAGTTGCTCAGCCATTCCCCAATTGATGGACATCCTCTCAATTTCCAATTCTTTGCCACCACAAAAAGAGCTGCTATATATATTTTTGTACATGTGGGTTCTTTTCCCATTTGTTTGATCTCTTTGGGAGAATCATATTTTTACATACATAAAATTAAATATATAGGATTACAAAGGAAACAAATTATATTGACATGGAATTCTCAAAATAATAATAATAGTAATAGCAAGTTCATGGCTCCGAGGTTAAGAACCCCTGATTTAAGCCCTAGTTAGTTTGAGACTAACCCTGCTCCCCTCTGGATCTTCTGAATGAGCTTCAACTGAAAGCAGCTCCACATTATTGCAGGTATAAGAATCTATCTGTTTATGCAGCAATATTAATGAAGCCACTTCAACTGAATCATACTTAGGCCAACTAAGTCCCATAGTGACAAAGGTGGAACTCCAATTTGTTCCCCCGCCCCACCCATTTTGTCTAAGCATGAGGGAAAATATGAGAAGATAAATTAATGAATGTCCATAACTTCATCTATGGAAATTTCTAAGATGCCAAACCACTGTGTCTGAGAAGGGACAGGCATGACTACTTCTCCTTCTCTTCTGTAAGCCTGAAAACATGGAAGCATGTCAATATAACCTTTTGTGGTCACTGAGTCAGTGCCCATTTATCTTCAGAGGTAGTCAGCCCTTATCAGTAAGCACTGACGAGCTTCAACAAGACTCATTTCTTCCTGTCTGCCTCTCTGATGTTATTTGCTGTCTGTGAAGAGAACAAGAGAATGATCCAGAGAATGGCTTCACAGTGAAGCTTACCTAACCTTCATGGGGTTCTTAGGGAACTTAATCTTGGAGTAAAACCTTGTCCATATTTGAGAAGCTTTTCTTGAAAGAGATCTGTGACCTTCAAGTGCTGTCACCCTGCCCTTTGTCCATCTAAGGAAGAAACAAGCCACCCTGCTCAAGGTAGGGAAACCACTGTAGCCACTGCCTGACTTGGCCAGGTTTGCTTCCCATCAAATGGGAGAAAAATTGGCTCCACTGTCAACTTCCTGGTAAAGGAACTGGCAGTCTCCTGTGAGGACTGTTTCAACCAGCTTCCTACCCAGATCTGTGGGCGGGAGCCCCTAGAAACCCTTCTTGTCTATGGCTGAGGGACCTCCCTGTGGGGTTGGTCCTCAGTTAATCATCTTCCCTGCTCCTTCTGTCCTGTGCCACCTGCCTAGCAGTTAAGCCAGGCATCTGCCTGCTGTCTGGGAACCCCTCTCTCATTGGCACCAATAGACCCTGGGTGGTTCGTGCCAACTGTCACATGGTAAAATTTCCTTTTTTTGGCTTTTATTCTGGTTTTTTTTTTTATGAGCTCATAGAGGGGAAGGCTTTTTTCCCTCTTTTTCTTTTCCTTTAAAGTCTCTTCCAGAGAAAGGAACTGAAGGCAACTGCAGAGTGACAAGGTAAATGTTACTTGTCACATTAATTAGGCAGCTAGTGACTTCAAGCTTCTTAGAACCCCTGGGAGGAAGTGAAAAGAAGAGAGACAGAGGGATATAACATGACTAAAATGCTCAGGAAAGGAAGGCAAAAGGAAAGGAGGCAGGGTTCTCCACCTATTATCACTGAGAAATACAATCTGAGGGTCTCCTTGAAGAGAAGAAAGCTCTCTCAAGCTATTCCCCACTGATAAGTCCTCAAGAGTTCCCTACAGCTATGTAAAGGTATTTATGAAATCATAGAATCACAGAACTTTGGAGTTAGAAGGGACTTAGTAGCCATCTAATAGGAGCCACACTTAAAAGGAAACCCTACTATAACAACCAATTTGTCAAATACTAGTCTCTGCTTTGCGAATTACCCCCATTGCTTTTTGTCCTCCCCCCTGGGGCCAAATAGAACAAATCTAATCTCTCTTGTATGACATCTATCATGTCCCCAATAGGTCTCCTCAGACTAAGTAAGCATCCTCAGTTTTTTTTCAATTAATCTTTATATGACATAGACTTTAGGTCCTTCCACCATCTTGGTCATTCTTCTCTCCACACCATCAGGCTTATTGATGATACACAGCAGCTAGGCAGAACAGCAGATACAGCACTGGGGCTGGAGTCAGGAAGACCTGAGTTGAAATCTCACCCTGAATTCTTACTAGCTGTGTTATCCTGGGAAAGTCACTTAGCCTCTGTCTGCCTCAGTTTCCTAATGTGTAAAATGGTGATGATAAGAACACCTACTTCCCAGAATTATTGTGAAGATTAAACGATCTATTTGTAAAGTACTTCATAAAATGTTGAAGTACTATATAAGTGAGAACTACTGTCATCATTATAAATATTATGATCATTATCATTCCTAAAATGTGGTACCTAGTAGTGAACAAATATACTGCAGACATGGTCTAACCAGGACAGAGGAGGGACTTATAATCTCTTTATTTCTGGAAAAGAAGGCTTTCTATAACAACCCATGATGGCATTAATGTTTTTGACTGCGCTATCACTCCACTGTCTCATGGTGAGCTTTCATCCTATGGAAATTCCCCAGATATTTTCAGACAAACAGCTATCTAGCCATGCCTCGTCTCAAGTCTTATAATTGTGAAATTGATTTTCTGAACCCAAGTGTAAGACTTTACATTTTTTCTCTACTGAATTCATCTTATTAGATTCAGATCAATGCTATAGTCCAGGGATCAGCAATGATAGGTCCAAGGGCCCAGCTTCCAGAACAGCAGGCTAAGATTATGAGTTTTTTCTTTTTACATTTTTAAGCAAAATAATATTCTATTGAAAAATATAAAAAAATTCACGTGGCAGCTAGTTTGCTGACTCCTGCTGTATCTGGTAAAGAGATTTTTGGATCCTGATTCTGTCATCTTGTAAGTTAGCTATTCCTCCTAGCTTTGTATTATCTGCAAACTTAGTAAGAATGCCTTATATAAAATGATATATTGTAAAGTACTTTGTAAATGTTAACGTACTATATAATTCATACCTTCTACGGTTCAGTTCTGCTACTCTTTCTACTATCATTGTGTTCAGGGGTGTGCAGGTAAATGTTTAACAACTGACTCTCAAGGGAAAAAATATACCTACAACACACTTTTCAGTTTAATCTGCATTATTAACATTTTTTCCATCATTTCCTTAGGTCTAGATGATAAACCAAATAAGCCCTAATTTGTAGCATTTGCTGATTTCCAATATACAAATGTTCACACACAAAATTTAACCATCAGCTCTACAGGCTGGCTTCAGGACACGCCTGATTGTGTGCTCTTCTAGATCTACTGAATTATATCTAGGGTTCAGTAGGTAATATCCCAAATTTATAGCTTAGTAGATCTTCTTGGAGATTCCCTGGCCCACAAGTTTAGTGAGCTTGTTCAAAAGGGCACTAAGATTAGTCTGGTGTGCCATTCTTGAGGAAACCATGCTGGTCCTTTGTCATCACTGTTTCCTTTTCTAGTTGTTTACGTGCCATCTTTTTTTAAGGGATCATTTCTAGAATTTCCCCAGGAATCAAAGTCAAACTCACTAGAACTTGAACTGTCCTGTATCATAGAATTAGAATGATTTTTAAGACCTCAGAAGCTCTTGTTTTGTAATCAAGAATCAGTTACTGATTTGTTATCAGTTCGAGAATTGTCCATTTTGGAAAGTAAATGTGGAATTATGCAAAAAAAGGCATTGACCTATTTATAAATTTGATCCATCAATCCCATGACTATTCAAACAGCCCTAGGAGGTCAAAGATACAAAGAAATGTTCATGGTGATGTCAAAATATTCATGGTAGCACTTTTTGTGTGTGTTAGCAAAAATGGCAAAGGAGGCCATCACCTGAAGAACAGCTGAACAAATTTGGTGCTATTCGCGTAATTAAAGTTTATTGCATCACAAGAAACAACAGATATGAGGAATTCAAATGAGCATGGGAAGACTTATATGGGGTCATGTAGAATGAAGCAAGCAAATCCCACAGAGTATCCACCTAGACCACAACAATGCAAATGAAAGCAATGCTAAAGAGCAGACAACCTTATTAGTTTCAAGAATAAGAATTCAAGATTCAAGAAATCCCCTCCCCCCTCTTCCAGGCTAATTTCATTAATAAATTATAGCATCTGTTAGCCTGTATACAATGTGGGTCAGTCTGTTCCTTTTTCATGCCTTTCCTACCGCTTATTGCTATATAAAAAAAAGAATGAACCTATAATAGCTGTCATCTTCCCCCCTTGGATACTGACCCTTCCTTTCTTGCTAGGCTCAAAGTCAAATGGCTACTCACACGCCTGACCCCACAGCTGATCAGGACAAAAGCTCTGACCTGTTCTGTTTCCACCTGGGGCCAGTTTGCCCCATGTCAAGCAGTCTGGTGGCCTTCTCCCCACCCCCCTCCCACCATATTAGCGCTGGATTTAGCTCAAATATCCAATTGGCTTTTGTCCTCAGAACTCCCAGACTCAAGCAATCCACCATAATTTTAGCCTACCTAGGAGCAGGAAGTATAGGTGTATACCATGATAAGGTCAGTCTAAATAGCTGGCATTTCTAAACACTGTTAAGGTTCACACAGTGTTTTCCTCATAATGACCGGTGAGATTTGCAGTACAAGTATTCTTATCCCCATTTTCCAGATGATGAAATGGGTCCAGAAAGTTAAAATTATTTGTCCACAGGCTTACCCAAGTCTCTGGTCTCTAAAGTCCATTAGGAACTGCCTGTCATTAAGCACCTATGTGCAGGCAACATCCCATGTGTTAACTACACAGACTATGTCTCTTGAGGGTAGGGACAGAGACAGGCAACACAGACAGAGGCATTCAGGTAAAAAACACACATCAAGACAAAATTATATTTTTAAAGTCTATAGTAATGGACCAATTTGTCATTAGTTAGTAAATTTGAATAGGAACCTTTTATAACATGTTTCATTAATGCAGATGCAGTTACAGCTAGGGTCAGTCACAGCATCCCTATCATCACAGCAGAGCTACATATTCAAAAGTCAAGGTTAAATACATAGAGCACTTGAGTTATGTATCAGTCAGTCAATCAACAAACATTTATTAAGCCCTGTACCATGCTTCAGACAAAGTGCTAAGTAAACCCTGAAGATACAAAGAAAATAAACAATCAATCAACCAGTCCCTGATCTCAAGAAGTGTACATCCAGTGGGGGAAGAGAGCACATATTATCTTGGTGAATATCAATTGATCAAAGAGAAAATGTCTCAGAATTTCTCTCTATGTCTCTGTACCTCTCTCTCTGTGTCTTTTCGTCTCTGTACCTCTCTTTCTTACCCCCAAAACACAAATTCTCTGAATGCTAAAAGAAATTTCTTAATACCTAACATTTGTTTAACACACAATTTTTTTTTCCTAAGTGTTTTCACAGGGGGTGGTCACAGCTGTACTAAGGGTTGGGGGAGATGAAGCACCACATCTGTAAGGGCAAGAACATTTAACTAGTTATCTTTTTTTTTTTCTGTTGGGGCAATCAGGATTAATTGACTTGCCCAGGGTCACACAGCTACTAAGTGTCAAGAGTCTGAGGCCAGATTTGAACTCAGGTCCTCCTAACTCCAAGACTGGAGCTCTATCCACTGCACCACTTTGCTGCCTCTGACTGATTATCTTAAGATTGGTCCTAGACTCTGCTACTAACTTCCTAGGAGCTTAGGCAAGTCGTTTTCACCTCTGTTCCTGGCTGAAAAAAAAAAGGATGAAAGTTGGACTCAAGAACTTTAAGGAGGCTTCTAGTAATATCATTCTCTGAATCTACAGATTTTCTTTCTTTCCATTTTCCCTTCCTTTCTTCCTTCCTTCTTCCCTTCCTTCCTTCTTTCCTTCCCTTCTTCCCTTCCTTCCTTTCTTTTTTCATTCCCTCCTTCCTTCCTTCCTTCCTCCCTTTTTTCTTCCTTCCTCCCTCCCTCCCTCTTTTTTTTCTCTCTCTCTTTTAGTAAGACTTATTTACGCTGAGGGGAAACATGCTGAGACATGTAAAGCTGACACCATATGGGCACTCCCCATATTCCCACTTAGGAGTTTCAAAGGCATAGGACCAGAGAAAAAAATACTTCATGAATCTGTGTTTCATCTTTGCATAGGAGCTGTGCTCACCTCCTTATCTTTCTAATTTTCATATATGTGTTGCCAAAGCAAGCATGAATTAATAGATTTTCACAGCACTCCTGGAAGGAAGGTAGGGAAAGTCTCATCTCCATTTAATAGATGGGGAAACCGAGGCACAGAGAAATTAAATGACTTGCTTGAAGGAAATTCGCAAATTTAAGACTAAAACCTTTCCCACTGTGGAGCGGCATAGTATGTAATTTGGGTCTGAAGCTGATGGGTCTGAAGGACTGGATCTAGGCTTCTGGCCTGGGCTACAGCACAAAACCTTCTAAGTCAGGAAAATTCCATGTAAAACTTGTAAGATAGGAATATTATCAGGAAGGTTTGAGTAGCCTGGTAACCTAATAATGTTGACCTGCCTCAAGAGAGAGCCTAGTCTCATGAGAACAGAGGATTCTTTCCATACCCCTACCCATTGGGTCTTCACTGGATGTTTTTGACCTGTGTATTTTTACACTATGGTTGTCCGAGTTTTTTTTTCCCCCCAAGCAGAGATAGCTGCAAGCAGGGCAGAAGAGAAGTAGAAAATGATCACAGATGGGACTCTTCCAAGGCCTCTTTAAGGAGAGAGTTCACCTTACAGGCCAGGTGGAATGTGGAGGGGCTCCCTTTAAAGGTACTCCTGTGCTCTTGTTTTCTTCACCTGCTTGGTAGGATTGGAGGAATTGGATCTGTGAGGAGGGATGCTATCTCCCCAGAACTGGCAAACACTCCATAGTTCAAATGCCCTTGCCTCCTTAGCTCCCCAACATGTGGGGCTTGTATTTCCAATGTCTTCCCATCAGCCTGGAGCTGTGGGTGGAGAAGGAGATGGGAATGTCAGGTCCATTAGGTCCTGAGCCAACATATGATAGGCTCCGCTTTCTTCTCCTAACCTCTTCTCTGGAGGTCAAATGAACCTTATCAGTGACTCAGAAAACCTCTAATCAAGGTTACTCCACTCTGCCAGATGATACCAGGTCAACTCCCAGCACCAGATACCTCCCCCCACTGTCTGAAATAAAAAATTATCTCTGCTCTCATGCAAGGCCAGATGGCTGGACTAGGTGGCCATGAACCAAAGGGTAGAGATTTCCATACAGAAATGGAATAGCTTGGGAAAGTTTTCCAGATCTCTGCTTTCTTCAGAGAAAAGACCCTGATCCATTCATTCCTTCCAGTTTATCCTCTCATCTCTCCCCCAACCCAAAATTAGATACCTCCACCTGGTGCAATTTCTATTTTCCTGAAGTCTTGACAGAAATGTGGAAGATGGGAGTTACTGAAGAAATTTTCTCCTTGCTCTCTTTCTCTCTGCTGCCTGAATCTTATAGTCCTAGGAAGACTTCTGCTTCTGACCACTGGGCCAGGGTGGGGCTGCTTGGAATAGAAAGCGGAGAGAGGCCACAGGGATTTAATCTCATAAAAAAAACTCCCAAAAGCAAACAAACAAAAAACAACTAACCATTCCTCAAATATATACTGCATAGAGTGCTGAGCTAGTCAATGGGGATAAAACAAGAGAATGAGATCTCTGCCTTCATAGAGCTTGTAATACCACTGGGGAGATAGGATGTATTGCCCCAGATTCTTAATCTCATCATAAGTACTGACTAATGGGTACAGACAGTAAGTGCTAAGGGAATCCAAAGGAGGAAAAGATCTTGAAGAGACAGGACCCGCGAGGGGAATCTTCCCTCTCTCTAAGAATCAATACCTTTTCCTTGCTCTTAACTGAAGGAGAAAATACTGACCTGGGTTGGGAAATCCGAGTGTGAATCCTGGTTCAGGCTCTTCCTGGCTGTGTGACCCCAGAAAGCTCTTTAACCTTTGAGCCGAAAGTCCTTCATCTGCTGGATGAGGAAACTGAGATCCAGTAAGTGAGTTACTTAAAGGTCCTAGGAGAATACTACTCCACCTATCTCACAGGGCTTTTATGGGTATCAGGGCTTTATAAACCTTAAAACACGGCAAGAATGTGACCTGGGATTACTGAGGAGATTTCCTTTGGTAGATTCCATTCACTTTTCCTCCTAAACTGAGATCTCAGTCTATATAAAAGATTCCACATCTTTCATCCTGGGCTGGTGAAAGGCACATACATCTCTTTCCCTTACTCCTGGGCCCATTTTCTTCCGGATTTTCTTTTTCTCCTTCTCCCTCCCTTTGTGTATGTGCCCGGACTGCCTCTCTCTCTCTCTCTCTCTCTCTCTCTCTCTCTCTCTCTCTCTCTCTCTCTCTCTCTCTCTTTCTCATTCTCTTTTTCAGCAGGAATATAATGTTCGGCTGCCTTACACCCACTCTCCTAACTCTGCCAGCGAATAATGACTAAGGTGGTGGGTGGAAATACAGCAAGTTGAGACCAATTTAGCAGTCCAGGGTGCCAAGGGGAGGGTGATTTAGCAGCAAATGGGTTTGCAACAGCAGGGAGAATTGAAATGCTCCCAAAGCTAACAGGCTGACAATAGCCGAGGGCACAGGTCTAACCAAGTACCCCTCTGGGCAGAGGGTATGAATTACAGATTACCTGAGAATCTATGTGACTGGAACAGTGTGTGCATTTAGGCATGAAGCTGTTCATATGTGTTTGTGTGCTTATAATTGGGTCTCTGCAGCCAGAGTGTGCATGTTCAGGACTGGTCCCGGGCAAGACTGTGACTTTACAGGTTATAAAGCTCGGAGGAACCCAAGAGAGCACCTAGTTTAAACTGCTCTATAGGAAACAGATCTGGAGTTGGAATGGTCTTTGGAGGCTAGCTCGTTCAATTCCCCCATTGGATATAGAAGGAAACTGAGGCCCAAGGGGGTCAAATCACTCAGCCTAGGGCACATAGATAGGAAACAGCAGAGATGAGACTAGAACCCAAGTCCTGCGACTCCAAAGTTAATGGTCTTTATGAGGAAACAGGATTAAGAAAAGGGAAATGCCTTGCCCAAGGCCACGAAGCCATAGCAAGTGGCTGAGCTGAGATCTTCCAACTTAAAACCCAGGCTTCTTGTCCCTATTTCAGACCGGTCTTTGAGGATCACCATTTCCACTTTTTTCCACTCTCCCTAAACTCCCTAAAACTGCTAACCAAGGAAGGCTCCAAAGCCCTGTAGCCCTTCCTGTGGTGAAAGTAGGCAAAGTGATAAACTAATTCACATCAAGGTGTAAGTGATTTTGTTACCCTTCCCAGGGGTATTTACATTTCAAAAGAAGAACAAAAGGGAGATGGTGGGGGAAAGCAAAGATGGAATTTCAGGTATAGCGGTACCTGCATGTGGGAGGTATTTAGGGGTGAGGGTAGGCCTGGTGAGGCTGGCCTGTGTGGATATATGCATATTCCTGGTAGTTGTAATGCCGTGGCTCTTTGCTTTTATGATTTGTAACCTATGACCCTGAGGAAGGCCATGATCATTTAACTGTGATTGTCTCTGTCACTGCAAAGATGTGTGAGTATGTGAGAAAATGTCTATGAGGTTATGTGTGTGTCTCTGTGTCTTGGCTCCCAGTGGACTTCCTTAAAACATTTCTACCACATTGGAGCTACTCCATTGGTGATCTGGGCAGAAAGGCTCTTTGGTGCTTCTGTTCCAGGTATTAGATTCCACATCACATCTGTTCACAACCCAATTTACTCTTTTTAAGAAAAAATCACCTCTTTGGCCTAATTGGAATAATTAGCTGGGGTGGCTATTAGCTCTCCTCTCTCTGTTTTTATCTCTTCTGCTCCTTCACACCTTTCCTCCTTCTTCACACACTCCCCTCTCTTTCTCTTTTCCCATCCCTTCCCTCCCTTTCTCTGGGTACCCTTTCCCTATGTGAGGAGTGGAATCTATCCATACTCTGACATCTCTTTAAATGTGGTCTTAAACACTATTTAGCTCATGAAGGAAAAAAAAATTGGCCAAATGAGTTTAGGAATTTATTGGATACTAGAATTAGGTACTTTCCGGGTACCAGAAATTAGGAATTTATTTTGGTACCAGAAAGGTAGAAAAAACTGAGAATGAAGTAGACTTTGATTTTTTTTTAAACTTCAATTAGAAATCTATTGTTTCAATATTATGGATATGGACTATGCTAAAAAAAAAAAGTTTGGCATTGAACTAGTCGCAGAGAAAGTGCTAAAGAAATCCAGAGACCAAATGAGATTTCAAAGAGGAAATGCATAACCTACTTAAGAGACAGCCCATCCCTAAACACTACAGGAGCTATCCCCTACCACCACTTAGTATGCTAATTACAAATCTTGCTCATCTATTTACTTGGATAAGTTTGGCTAACCTTTTTTCTTTATTCAAATTATTATCTGATGATCGACTAACTACCAGCAAAGGAGGCAAGATACATTCCTTTTCCTCTAGGAGTTTGTGTGAAAGTACACTGATCTTTTAAAATAGTCCAACTTTTTCTCTGATGTCATAATATTGGTCAACAAGCATTTATTAAGCTCTAACTGTCTGGCAAGCTACTAGGCCCTGGGGATACAAAAAGAAATATTTAAAAAAATCAAAAATACTGTCCCTGCCCTTAAAAAGTTCACATTCTAGTGGAGGAGTCAACATGAAAATAAATATCTACGTACAGGATATATTCAGAGTATCACAATATATGGGCTTAATGGGGAGAAGAGAAATGAGGCAGAAGAAGTTAGGAGAGGCATCCTGTAGAAGGTGGGCTTTGAGCTGAGAGGCTCAAAGGAAGCCATGAAAGTCATGAAGTGAAGGTGAAGGAGGGGAGCAGCATAGGCCAGGGGGACAGCCAGTGAAAAGGCAAGAAGTCCAGAAAAACTGCAAGAAGTCCAGAAAAGTAGCAGGGAATCCAGAAAGCCAATGAGTCCAGTGTAGTTGCATCATAGAATGTGGAGGGGAGTAAAGTGTATGAAGCCTGGAAATGTAGGAAGGAGCCAGTCAGTTACGAAGACCTTTAAATGCCGGAGGCCTTTCTATTTGATACTTAGATTATATGGAGCTACAGGATTTTATTGGATGTGTCACTTCGGCAGCTGAATGGAGGAGGGATTGGACTGGGGCTCTCTCCCCACTCCAATGTGAGTTAGACGAAGCTATTGCAATACCCCATGCAAGAGGGGAAAAGGGCCTGAACTCCAGTAGAGAGGTGACATATAGCAGAGATTTTGTGAAGGAAGAAACGATAAGATTTGGTTATGTTGGGTGAATATGAATGAATCTGGGTGACTGGGAGGATGATGGTGTCCTT
>NW_027555625.1:138452969-138575469 GCF_003287225.1 Phascolarctos cinereus
TTGTTTCCTGCATGACAGCTGTACATTTGTCAGAATCCCCCACCCCCCCGCCACGCCAGCCTCCCCCCTCCCGGCCCCCCAGTCTCAAATATGCACCAACTTGATCCGCGCTCGCTCTTGTTTCCTTGAGACTGACTGGTCTCACTTCTCCCGATGTCCCACTGTCACCCTTAGTTGAGCTTCTCTTCACTCCTTCTCCCTTTCGTTTTCATTGTGGTAGTTTCTTTCTTGCCCCCCACCCCCATTCGCCAGCCCTATTTTCCTTCTCCTTCCCCCCCTTTTTCCTTCCCCCCCTCCCCCACTCCATTTTCTAGCTATCTTTCTTACAGTTCTCTCTTTTCTCCTTGCCTCATACCCCTCCAGGAAAAAAATGTTGAATTCTTCTGTTTATTGCCAAGACATCTCTTGCCTTTACCTTTTTGGAACAGGTTGGGGGACACCATGGGTGTCAGCCGAGCAGCTCCCCAAACCATTCATCTCAGAGGCTAGGTTCTGGATGAAAGGTCAAGATACAAGGGAGGTACCCATTTGGTTCCCTTCTCTTCTCTTCAACAGACATTTGTTAAGCCCCCATGGTAAAGTAACATGGTAATTGTTAATAGTCCAGATTCTCGTGGAGCTCATAATCTAATGGAAGGGAAACACATGCATGAGAACACCTGTGATGTAAAAGAGAAGGAAAGAAATACAAAGGAGTGGCCCAGGAAAAATACAAGTAGAAATTTGTGGAAGAGGAGACCACTTTTCCTTGAGGGAGGTCATGGAGGCCTTCATGGAAGAAGGAACAACTGAAATGGGCCTTGAAGGAAGGGAAAGACTTCCAACAGATGGCTCTGGGGGAGGGAAGAGAGAAAGGAGTCCATTCCCAACAATGGGAGAAATTCATGAACAAAGATAATCTGAAAAGACAGCCAAAGAGACCAGTTTGAAAAGTGGGTCCAGGCAAAGTATTATAAGTCATTTGAGGAGGGAGAGACCATTGGAGATAAAGCTGTAATGGTTGCTGGGAACCAAATTGCAGAGGGGTTTGAATGACATGATAAAGATTTTTACTTTATTTGGTGGGCTATGGGGAATCAATAGAGGTTTTAAAGAAGAGGAGCGAAATAATTATAGCAGTGCATTAGAACAATTACTTGAATAAGTGGTGGGAAGAACAGACTGCAAAAAGAATGGACAGGAAGGCAGAAAGACCAGTTAGGAGTTAATTACACTAGCTTAAGTAAGAAGAAATGAGGGCTGCAAATAGAGTGATTGTGATTGGAGTGGTATTATAAAGGTAAAAATGACAGAATTTAATTGGATCCAATTATATGGATGTGTATGGTAAAGGGAAAGGAAAGAGCTTAGTGGTTATAAGCCCGGGTTACTGGGAAAATCAGTCAACAATCAAAAAGCATTTGTTAAGCACCTACTATGTGGAGTTGGCACCGAGCTAAGCACAGGTGATATAAAGACAGAAGTGAATTAGTTCCTGATCTCTTCTAGCTTATAGCATCAACAGAAATAGAGAAATTGATGAGTTTGGTCTGTCTCATGTTAAGTTCAAGATGCTAATAGAAAAGCTGTTAGGCTTCATAAGAACTTTGTATATTTTGTATCATTTGATCCTAACAACAAATCTATGAAGTAGGTCCTATTATTATTATTATTCCCATTTTTCAAATGGGAAAACTAAGGCTTAGAGAAGATATATGACTAATTCATGGTCACACATCCAGAAGGTGTCAGAAGCAGCATTTGAATCCTGGGTCTTCTTTCTCCAAGTTTACCACTCTTTCCACTACACCATATTGCTTTTCTAAGTAAAGGTATCAGACGGCATTTGTAAACATGGGCCTGGAGCTTCTGGGGGAAATTTTGGAAATAAAGACACAGATTCGTAAGTCATTTGCAAAGAAATGATCATTGAAACCATGAGAATGGGTGAGATCACCAAGACAGAGAGTGTAGCAAGAGAAGAGGATTAAGGACAGAGTTTGGGGGGTGGGGGGCAGGGAGGAAGGCATACATTGCAGAACCAGCAAAAGACAGAGACACAGCAATAAATGAAGGAGATAAACCATGAGAATGCATTATCACAGAAGCCAAGGGGAGAGAGGGCATTAAGGAGGATATAGTCTACAGTATTAAAATACTACAGAAAGTGCAAAGAATTATAGTGTTTTAGAGCTAGAAGGGACCTTAGTCCAACCTTCTCAATTTAAAGTAGATAAGAATAGAAAAGGAAGAGAGAGAGTCAGAGAGAGACAGAGACAGAGAGACAGAGAGAGAGGATTTATTAAATACTTACTATGTGCCAGGCAGTGTGCTAAGCAAATACAAGTAAGCAAGACAGTCCCTCTGCCTTTGAGGAGTTTACATTCTAATGAGGAAGACAACACACAAAGAGGAAGAGGAGGAAGGGAGGGACCTTCAGGTTATGGCAAGGCATGTAAATGGCCTGAAGTGTTGTAGAAGCTAGAACCCAGCAAGAAAAGGCCAAACCAGGCTTCGAAGCCAGTGTTTTTCTGGGGGGAAAATTTCAAGGTTCCAGGGGAGGGAGGTAGAGATGATGGACCAAGTGTAGACCACAAGCCATGGAGAAAGATGACAAAATTGGGTTCAATATATCTTGGCAGACTAGAATAGAGGACCAAAGTTATAAAACTAGTGAAAAATATAAAGTCTTGCCCTTGGATTAAAATAAAAAAACAACTCAGGGGTACAAGTATAGTACGGGGGATATATAACTAGCTAGTAATTCACATGGAAAAGAACTACAGAATTCAGTAGAATGCAAATTCGATTAATATGAGACAGCAACCCAAAAAGTTAACGTGATACTAGGCTGCATTGATAACAGTTAGCATTTATATACGGCTTCAAAGTTGGCAAGTTATTTTATAGAGCTTATGTCATTTAAACCACATTACAACTCTGTGAAGTAGGTTACTTATATCCTCATTTTTCAGACGAGGAAACTCAGACTCAGAGAGGTTGTCACTTGTCTGGGGTGACACAGCTAGCAAGAGTTGGAGGTGGGATTCAAAACCAGATCTCTTCTGTCTCCAAGCCCTGTTCATTTTCCACTGTACCTCCCTGGCTTGGGCAATAGAAGCATAGCATCCAGAATGTGAGGGTTAGCAAACTGCTATTCTCTGCCACTAGGTGGCTCAGTCAACAGAGTGCTGGGCCTGGAGTCAGGAAGACTCCAGTTTAAATCCAGCCTCAGATACTTCCTAGATGTGCAACCCTGGACAAGTCACTTAATCTCTATTTGCCTCAGTTTCCTGAACTGTAAAATGGAGATAATAATAGCAACTAGCTCTCAGGGTTGTTATGAGGATTGAATGAGATCATATTTGTAAAAAGCACTCAACATAGTACCTGACACTTAGTAGGCACATAAATTCTTGTTGCCTTCCCCTCCCCCCTTTCCTCTATTGGTTGGCTAGAGTACTGCATTCAGTTCTGTGTGCCATATTTTAGGAAGGATATTGACACACTGGAGCACTTGCAGGGGAGAATGACCAGGGTAGGGACGGACTCCAAAACCATGCCAAATATGTTTTGATTAAAGGAATCAGGAATGTTCAAACTAGAGAACAGAAGAGTAATCTTCAAGTATTTGAAGGCCTGCCATCTGGAAGAGGGATTAAACTTGTTTTCCTTGGTCCCAGATGGCAAAATAAGGAGCAATGGTGGGAGTTGTGAAGAGGCAGATTGTGGTTCAATATAAGGAGGAAAAAAAAAAACTTCTGAACAATGAGAGCTGTCCAAAAGTAGATATGGCTGCTTCGTGAGGTACTGAATTCCCCATTCCTAGAGGTCTTAGAATGGAGGCCAAGTGAACACTTGTCTGTGTTCATATATTACATATCATATTACATGCTATTTTATTATAATCTTTATTCCTGGCTAGGGCAGGGGGAAGATGAGAAAACCTCTGAGGTCCCTTCCAATTTTGAGACTCCATGGTAAGTTTGCTGCTGTTATTCTTACATATCCCCCTTCAGCTTCCACTGGTATAGGATTATAGAATTTTTTAATTTATATTTGAGATCATCCAATCCAGGGGTTCTTAGCCTTTCTGTGTCCTGGACCTCTTTGTCAGTCTGGCTGGTGAAGACTATAGACCTCTTCTCAGAATTATGTTCTTAAATGTATACAATAAAACACATAGTACTACAAAAAAAAAAAACGACAAACAACAAACCAACCCAGTTATATTGAAATAAAGTTGTAATTCTTTTTCCCTATACAAGTTAATGGATCTGAAATCTATCTGTGAGCTCCAGGTTAACAAGCTCTAATCTAGTCTACTGGATTATTTTATAGATGAGGAAACTGAGGCACTCAAAGATTAAATGATTTAACCAAGATTCTATAGGTAGCAAGTAATAAAGCAAGATTTGACCCCACATCCTTTGACTGGAGCTGTGATGCCCTTGACACAAGGGCTTTGGATCTAGAGTCAGAAGATTTGACTCAGTTCAAATCCAGGTAGGAAATCACTAGGTAATGGAGGCTGCAGCTGAGTCTGGAGGCTATGAATGCTAGAGAAGTTTACAATAATGTGTCACACTACTGATATAGTACTCAGACATCTGTAAGTCTGATTAAGACTCATCTGGAGGATGAGGAGATGGGTTAGTGATAGAGTTTTATAGGCTTGGCTAGGCACCTGAGAGAGGTAGATTTCCTCGGGAAATATAATCATTGGGTCCTAGTCTGGACCTGGCCCTTCTTTAGAAATGGAGGGAGGATGACATTACTTTCATACCATTCCCCCAACTGAAAAACCTTTATTGTCCATAGGAGGCAGTTCACGTTCCTTAGCTTGACATTCAAGGGCCTTCAAAATCTGACCCCCAACTTACCTTCCCAGTCTTACTTCTTACTACTTCATTACTGTTCTGATCATTATTGCTAGTGCTTTTACACCCCCACACCTTTGCTCATGCCTTTCTCTTGCCTTCTTCACTTATCATAATGTGGCAGGTCCTTCAAGGCCCGTTTCAAATATCACCCCAGCTGGAAAATTGATCTCTAAGATACTCCTATTTGTACTGCTTATATGCCATTTATCACTTGTTATTTAGTTTATTTATATTCTACTCATACTTTTTCATGCATCTGTCTTTTCTTCTCTGCTTGATTACAAATTCCTTGAGAATGGGGACATGCACCTTGCACAGACATTTTCTGAATGAATTTTAGAAAATGAATTGAACTTTGTACCACCTTGATAAAGGAACAGGAATCAAGCACACTTTTATCATTCTTGGGAGATAAAGAATAGGTTCAGGGTTCTTGTTTCATACAAAACTGAGCATGTCTCAATGATGGGTCTTTCTTAGATACAGGATTCCATGGAAGACAAGAGTGGAAAGAACATTGGACTGGAAACCTGGGGATTTAAATTCTCTTCTCTGCTGTAACATTAACTCACTAGATAACTTTAGGCAAATCATTTCCTTTCTGAGTTTCACTCAGTTTTCTTCCCTGTGAAATGAAAAGGTTGACCTAGATGCCCTCCCATGATCCAGTTCCATCACTCTATGATTCTATGTCAGATACATGCCAAGAAGGGCTTCTGGGAGGGGCATATGGCTTTCTGATAACATCTCTTTTAGGTAATAGATTTGGACAGTGTTTGTGATTGGTGTTCCTTTGAAACAAAATGGAACTCCCATATATGATACTCTATGTTAATGATGTTTAGAAGAGGGAATGGGGTGGGGGACAGAGGGGTGGCATATAAGCCGAAGGGCACATGATGGTACATGCATGTGGTGGTGTTGTTTGTAAAAGCCTCAGGAATGTGTGTTCCAGCAGGTGGGAGGCAAAGCCATAATTAGCTCCCTGATTCAGTGGCTGGATGCGCTAACGTAATGGCTGGGTGTGTCTGCCCCATCACCCTGGTGGCTCCAAGGCAGCCCTTCCTTCCCTTTGTTTGGGGAAGGAGAGATGCCCTTTCTCCTGCTTTCTTGGTTTCTGCTTGCAGACAGAAGTCTCCCCACTGATCATCTGCTCTGCCTCAGGGTCTACCTGGCCTGACCCAAGTCTGGAATTCCAGATAGCCACAAAGTGCTTTTGTAGAATCCCTTTCTCAGTTCTCTATTCGTTTGTCGCTGAAACTTTTGGGAAGGATGGAGGAAGTGTATGATGAAGATCACAGAATGAAGAACAGTAAGGACATAAGCAAAGTCATAGAAGATTACGCTCATGGGCCAACCAAGCTTGGTACACTAAATATGGTGCCAAGAATTGTATTGGGTAAACTGAAGCCTGGTGTAGTGTGATGGAATCAAAGATAAGAAACATGAAAGATAGACAGACAGACAGGCAGATAGATAGATAGATAGATAGACAGACAGAGTATCTATATGCCAGCCACTGTGCTAAGTGCTAGGGAAACAAATGCAAAGAGATAAGAAGGTCCATATTTACAAAGAGTTTGCATTTTGATGAGAGCAGACAACAATATGGAGAACTTGAAAGTAGGGGGAGCAGGAGAGGAAGGCAGAAGGAAAAGGAAGTCAGGTGGAAAGCATGGATATTCAGGAGGTAGAGCAATCTGTACAATAAGTTGAATAGGGAGTGAAGTAAACATGGCTAGAGCTCCTCATGAAATGTTATTGGGGCCCAGGAATCACCATCAGGAGAATATGGCCAAATCTGTCACTAGACAGCTGTGTGGCCTTAGGAAAGCCACTCAACTCTTCTGTTTCTGTACTTTCACCTGTAAATGTGATAATGATCTCAGTCCTGTCTACTTTCCTGGGTTGTCCTGAGAATTAAATGAGATTGTGGATGAGAAAGTCATATAAGTATAAGGCACTGGGTGAATGTAAGGGATTATTATTATTCCAAGCCCAATAGTCCAAGGGTCTAGCTTGAAAACTAAGAGAGGGCCTTTGTACTTGTCCATTGTCCAGTGTTGGACATTGGAGATGAAACATGTGGGGGAAATTCTCATATTTCCAGACAGGGTCCAGAGGACGACAGGCAACTTCTTTTTTCCACACACCCTAAAAAAAAGTCCAAGGAGCACAGCCCTTGGACAAATGTGTCATTACCACAAGGTCATGGCCACTCTGTCTATCCTCCCTCTAGAATATATGAAGCTCCAGGGTACCTTACCAGAGTTGGCCTATTGAGTCACCATGTGACTCTAGCCACACAACACCCCATATTCTCTGAGTTTTAATTTACCTGCCTATAAAATAGGAAGAAATTTCCCCACTCTCTTCTTTGAATCCCAAGAGTATCTTAAGGATAAGTGAAATAGAAAGTGAGAAGCATTTCTACTTACTGAGATGAAAGATACTTTATAACCTGAAGGGGTTATTAATTATTATCATTACTATCATTATTAGTAGCTGTATCATACTAGTTGTAGGCTCAACCCATGGTTAAGGTAAGGTGGTTGGAGTGGAAACACCCTCAGATTCACTGGGAAGGATGTGCAGATATCAGGGTTTCCATCCAATGATTCACCTCCTGCTATCCTTCCTCTATCTCCCCAGTCATCACCATCTTACCTTGACTTTTGGGAACAACTGCCCTTAGTGCTAAAGTCAATATAGAACACAAGATCACTCAATTTGCTTTCCCACAAGAAAACCAAAGCATAGAATGAGGAAAGGGTTTATCTGATGTTTCGTAGATGGCAAAAGAACTCTGAAGCGTGTCCCAGGAGGGCATGCAAATGACATGATGTCTATGCACTGGATGTGACAGCAATGGCACAAAATGTGCCATTGAGCTCAGAGAAGGCCAGCCAGCAACTTTGGTTGGTACAGAGCCAGGGATGGGATGGAACTATCCCATCTGTGGGTTATGTTAGCACTTCTTGCCAACTGCTGGCAGGGCCCAAATCTAAATGGCCCTTTCATAGAAGAGCAATACTGAGGTAGATTAGATAGAAACAAGAAGGACTTTTGGCATCTGACTTTATTTTCCACCTATCTCCTCAAAAACCTACCTATCCAGCCTTTTTATATATTCATCCCCTTGCATACTCTATGGTCCAGCTAAATTGAAACTTTTGATGTCTCTCATATATTACATTCCATATCCAATCTTTGTTTCTTTTTTACTGGCAATCTCTCATGGCTAGGAAGGAAGGAAGGAAGGAAGGAAGGAAGGAAGGAAGGAAACAAATATTTATTAAACACCTACTACGTGCCAAACAGTATGTGAAGTGCTTTACAAATGTCTCTTACTCATTTTGACATTTTGTAGTTTCTATCCATCATGCTGAGCTTTATCTTCTTGGATTAATCAGAAAAAAGTCCAGTCCTTCCATTTTCAAATACTTAAGGACAGTTATCATGGCTTCCCGTAAGTGTTCTCTTTCTCTTCTCCACAATAAACATCCGCCTCCACCAGTTTCCTTTTTCAAACTAGAGAGATAGTGCTTGCATCTTATGAAGTGATCACCAGCTTTCAAATCAACACTGCTGTCTTTCATGGAATTTTAGATTTGGGAGGGACTTTGAAGGCTATCTAGTCCAACTCATACCTTATGCATGGAATTCCATTTTTAGCATCCCCAACAAGAGGTCCTCAACTTCCAATTGAAGACCTCCAATGAGACAGAATTCATTAACTACTAGAGATACAATATAAGAAGCCAAGGGTAAGTGGTCATTGACCCAAGAAGACATTTTTAAAGAGCACCATATTGGCCCTGTGGACACGAAGAAGAGTGGCTTTGGGCTCATTCTGGTGATGATAGAGGAAAGGCAACCAATGCTTGTGTCTTCCCCATACCGTTTATCTGTCACCAGCCACCTCTGGTACAGGCTACCATTGTCCCTCCAACAGGTTTGGGAAAGTTGGAAATAGGTATGTCTTCTTCCTGTAGCAATCTGGGCTCCAACATTCAAGCTGAAACTGGAGAGGAGGAGGCATAAAGGATAGAAATGACAAGTGAACAAAATCTTTAATCTTTAGAATAGAAGACAAGCTAGGTACCTGGCCACAGGGGTCAAGGAAGGCATATGGGGTTTCCCAGTTTCCATATGGTGTTACAATGACCTTAATGCCTGGCTACACTTCATGATCTCCTTCCCCCAGGGAGATAAGGGCCATGTAAAAAGATAAGATTGGAAGATCTCTGAAGCAGTGGAACCAATATAGTCTCCCAAGGTAGGGCAGGAGATGGTATCCTATTAATGGTGGGAGCAGCCACCTTACACTCCCACCCCCTCCTCAGAAGGAGAAGGATAATGTTATGCTTAAAAACTGGTAGGGGGAGGGGGAGAGAAACTGCCTGTGGTCCAGCAACCACACATTCCCTTCGGCTATTCTCTCACCCCAAAAGTGAAGAGTTGTGAGTTTATCTGGGCATATGTCTACTTGGCCTGGGTGGGCAGGTAAGTTCTCATTACTAATGCCTTGGGACTTAGTCTTACTCACAGTCAATACGTACACAAGGTCTGTTCAGGGACCTGAAAGCATTTGAGAAGGATATTCGACTGACTCCCTACCTGGTTTAAACCAATCACAAACAGATTAACTAGCATCTTGTTATTTAACAAGAATAATTGATTAAAATAGGAAGCTATCATCCATGACTGTTCTTCCCTTTATAGCCAAGCTCTTAGAAACAACCTCACTCCTTGTCTCTACTTCCTTTCCTCCCACTTCCTTATCAATCCCTTACAATATGACTTTCCACTTCGATGCTCAACTGAAGCAGCTCACTCCAAGATTACCAATAATCTCTTATTTACTGAATTCTAAAACCTTTCCTCATCCTTCTTGTACTTTCTGTAGTTTGCTGACTCCCAACTCCTGACCTTTTCCGCCTTTGGTTTTTATGATATTGCTCTCTCCTGGTTCTCCTCCTGCCTGTCTGAGCTCTCTTCAGGCTTTATCCATTACCTATCCTCTTAGCATGAATGCATACCAAATTTCTGTTCTGTGACTTCTTTCCTCCCAGTTCTAGATTTATGATCCTATAGTTCCTCTCTCTTGATCTCATCAAGTCTCTAGTGATTGATTGAAATATCATACGTTTGCTGGTGACTCTGAGATCTACATTCTAGTCCCATGTCACTAAGTATCTTACCTGCATTCCTGATGTCTAGGCTCTGTCCTCCTCAATCCATCCTATACACAATTGCCAAAACAATCATTATAAAGCATAAACATGCCCATGCCACTCCCCTGCTCAAGATCTATCAGTGGCTCCCTATTGCTTTTAATTTAAAATACAAGCTCCTTAGGTTAGCACTTAAAAACAAATAATAACCTGGCTCCAGACTACCTTCCCATGATTATTGCATAATACTTTTCTTCATATACACTACTTTCCAGTCAAACCGGTCTACTTGTTGCTACTTAAACTCAATATTATGTCTTCTACCTCCATGTCTTTTCAGTGGCAGTCCCTCATGCCTGGAATTCACTCCCTCCATCCTCTGCATCACCTAACTTCTTACAATCCCTAGTTCCTTCATGGATCAATTTATGTGCTACCTTTGGTTGGAGGCAAGTTTTTTCTACTACTTGTTAATGTGCTCTCTTCCCCCTACAAATTTGCATACACACACACACACACACACGTGTGTGTATACATGCATATATATACAGATACATGTACATATATGTATATTTATGCAGGCTTTCTCTCTCTTTCCACATTTTAATCTTCCTAATAAATGTAAACTCCTTTAGGGGGTGTAGGTACTGTTTTGGTTGTTTTCCTTTGTTTTTCCATTTTGTCACCAAATCACAGTATTTTAATTCATAAGGGATCAATCTCAGCAACCATCCAGTTCAACCCATACATGAAAAGGAAGCTCCATTCTACTACACCTGATGAGTGACCATCTACATTCTGCTTGATGAAGTCCTGATGATATATATGGGTTTTCTGCCTGCTGATTTGCCAAGAAGCACAGATCCAGACGAGTTATTCCAATGCTTAGTAGATTAAGTTACTCAGGGTCTCTTGTCCTGAATTAAACAATTTTTGGTAAAGTCTTTGCTAGCTCTCTAAGCCCTCCTCACCTTGTTTTATTTTTTAGATGGTTTTAGAAGGAAGCTTTTCCTTAGGATCACAGATTAGAGCTAGGAGATGACAAAAGTCATCTACTCCAACCTTGTCATTTTACAGATGAGGAAAATTTGTAGCATCCAGGTTAAGTGACTTGATCTAAGAACATGGGCAGTGAATGACAGAGCTAGGATTTGAACCTAGGTCCTCTGACTAAAGAACAAAGTAGGTACACATTGATTGGGGAATAAATTAACAAGTTGTGATACAGGAATTTAGTAGAAGAGTATAGCACTGTAATGAATGATAGACACGAGAAATTCAGAGAATCATCAGAAATTCTGGATGCATAGATGGAGAGTAAAGAAAGACAAGTGATGAGAATAATATACTCAATGACTACAATAACATAAATGGGAAAAAAACACTTAAAGGCAATTGAACTCAGGTTATTGGCTCCAGAAGACAGATAATGAAACAAACCTTCTTCTCTGTAGGGGAATGAAGGAGTTGGGGCTGGGCATTAATGGCCTGTATTGGTTGGTTTTAGTTCACTGTTTTTCCTTCTCACAAAGAACTGTTCTATGATGGTAGTTGGCTACGGGGGCTTGCATTAGGAAATAAGGATGACATAAAAGCAAAAGACATCAATACAATTTAAAAGACAATGAGAGCTAACCAGCTCTATCAATCCTGTTCTTTCTTGGAACTCAAATTCATTTAAACAAATAAAACCCATGTGATAGGAGCACTGGGAAATGATAGATTTCTCCTGTGGGGAAATTTGCAGCGCTCATTTTTTCCCACCTGCTCTCACTTCCTCCCTGGGGGGAATTCCGGCAGGGGAAATCAGAAACAAATGGAGGTGGTTGTGTCCCAGGATGCTGAAATTTAATTTACAAGTTCTCTTTATTCAGGTAATTCTCTCTTCCCTTCCTGCCACACACACACACACACACACACACACACACACACACACACACACACACAATTGCTCTGGGGATTCCACATTAGAAAGGCTAGGGAGCTAGAAAACTGACATCAGATTTTGTCTCTGTCACTTATTAGCTTTGTAATCCTGGGCAAATCATTTCACCTCACCAGGACTCAATATTATCATCTGGAAAACACGAGTGATAATGTGTACCTCACCTACCTTATAAGATTTTTGAGGAGAAACTGGTGTCTAAGCTTTAATAAAGTTTCTGCTATGGAAATGTAGACCTTATAGGCTCATAAGGGTTCTTTTTTTCCCAGCCACAGAATATCAGGGTTGGGAGGCATCTCAAGGATCTACTAGTTCAGTGTTTTTACCAAGCTCCAAATCCATATCTCCAAATACTTGCCCCATTGGCATTTCAACCACAGCTTGTCCCAAAATGAGTTTATTTACTTTTCTCCTACACTTTTTTCTCCTTATGACTTTATTATTTATCAAGACAATGTGGTATAGTGAATGTGGCACTGAACATGAAGTCAAGAAAACTGGGGTTAGAATGCCATCTTGTACTCTTACTTGTGTGATGTTGCTCAAGTCATTCAACCTGTTTAGGCCTCACTTTCCTCATCAGTAAAATGATGAGTTTAGACTTGATGACCAGTAAAGTCCCTTCTAGCTTGAAATCAATGGTCCTATGATTCTGTTATTTCTATGAGTGGTGCCACCATTGACCTATCATGAATTTTTCATGCTCCTTCACTTCTCGTATCCATTCAGTTATCTAGTCCACAACCTCATTTTCAGGCCATTTATCTCTAGGTCCACTACCACCACCTTAGGACAAGCCCTCATTGCATCCACCTTGAACTAATGCAATGCCTTCATAACAAGTCTTCTCTAGTCAAGCCTTCATAACACAGGCAGAATAATCTTTCTGCATAGAAAGGGTCATATTTCTCTTATGCTCAAAAATCTTCAATGGCTCCTAATTGTTCCCTGAGAAGAGTTCAAACTCTCTTGTCTGTTGTTCAAGATCCTTCACAATTGGGCTGTTACCCTACCTTTCTAGCCTTAACTTGTACCACTCTCCCCTATATTCTTTCTGTCCCAACCAAAATGCAAGAGCTTGATGTCCTGGACACACTCTGTAGTCAAGTTCTGTGCTTTTCCCTCCCTCTATACTTCTGGCCATTTGAATTTCTGACCATCTTTTTAAAGTTCAGCTGAAATGCAACCTTTTCCAAGAAACTTTCCTTGTTTCCAAGTCAGTTGTTCTTCCCCTCAGACCTTGCACTTTGTTTTTTATTTCTTTAATGCATTCAGCTAATATTATTTATTGAAATGATTTGCATTTTGTCTTAGTCCCTTACAAAATAAGTTCCATCAAAGTCAAGACAGACTCTTAACTTTGTATCCAAACCACCTCAGTCACTCTAGCTACTTAATAGATATTTGTTGAAATTTGAATGAATGCATGAATATATCTGCAATCTAGTCTAGGCAAGAGACAGTGGGGTCATTTTAGGTCTTATATCTGAAGACTGCCCCTGCTACAGGGTTTTCTTCTCTCTGACTTTGATATTCTCTGATTACTGTGACTGGTTTGCTAAGAGCCTCTCTTTCAACAATATATATGATATTCGAAGTCTGTAACTAGTTTGCAGTACTAACAGCAACACTGTTGCTCTTCCTTCCTCTTCAAAGGAGATATGTGACAGTTGGTACCTTGGGACATTTATTACCTTTTGCACAGATCTCTTCCTACCTCCAAATTTTTTGCTTATGCTGTATTCTCTTTTGGGAAACCCTCCTACTTTCCCATCTCTTACTTGTCAACCTTGTTGAGTTCAGAGTGGAGCTGGAAGGTTAAAGTAAGGAGGTGTTTACCGTAAGCAAGTAGGGTGAGGGAGCCAGTCCAAGATAATATTGAGAGAAAGTCGCTGATAGTCTTAGTGGACTGCAAGCTCAGTAAGTCAGCAGCATGAGGTAGTAACCAAAAAACCTAATATGATCTTGAGTGGCATTAAGAAGGCTATAGGGAGGTGTGTTATACTCTGTACTGGCCATACCTCATCTACAGTATGGTGTGCCTTTCTAGGCATTAAGTTTAAGGACATTGTCAAGCTAGAGAATGTCTAGATCACCAGTCAATCAACATGTATTCATGAAGCCCCTGCTGAATGCCAGGGACTGTGCTAAGTGCTAGAGATAGAGAGAAAGGCAGAAGACAGTCCCTGTTCTCAAGGAGATCAGAGCCTAAAGAGGTAGACAAAATAGAAACAACTGTGTACAAAAAAGATACTGACGGGATAAATTGGTGATGATGAACAGGGAAAGCACTGGAATTGAGAGGGGTTGGGAAAGATTTACTGTAGAAGATGGGATTTTTGCTGGGACATGAAGGAAGCCAGGAGGTGGAGATGATGAAGGAGAGTCTTCTAGGCACAGGGGACAGTCACTGAAAATGTCTGGAGTTGGGAGATGAGTGTCTAGGTTGAGGAACAGTAGGAAGCAGGACCAGGCTAATGAAGGGCCTCTAGGCCATTTTACATAAGAATTGGGTAAAGGAACTGGGGATGTTTTTACCTGGAGGAGAGAAAATATGATAAAAGTGATATCTTCAAGTATTTAAAGGATTGTTGAGTAAAGAGGATTAAACTCATCCTGTTTTGCCCCAGAGAGCAGATCCAGCAGCAATGGGTAAAAGCTGCAAAGAGCCAGCAAGTTGGGGTTTGATGTCAGGAAAAGCATCCTACCTATCAGACCTGTCCCAAAGTAGGAATGGGCTGTCTTGATTCTCCCTCCTTGGAGGCTTTCAAGCAGAGGCTGGACCACCATTTGGGAAAGCAATAGGGCAGCTAGGTGGCTCAGCTGATAGATAGAGTGCTGGGTCTGGAGTCAGGAAGACTCCTCTTCCTGAGTTCAAAGCTGGCCTGGGTGTGTGACCCTGGGCAAGTCACTTAACTCTGTTTGCCTTAGTTTCCTTGTCTGTAAAGTGAACTGGAGAAGGAAAAAATGGCAAATCACTCCAGTATCTCTGCCAAGAAAACCCCAAATGGGGTCACAAAGAGTCAGACACAACTGAATATCAACAACAAAACAACATGCAGAACCCCACAGATTCCTGTATGGGTTGGGCCAGTTTGTTATGAGATCTTTTCCAACTCTCAACTTTTGTGCTTCTTGTATCCTCTGGGGGACTCGGAGTAATGTTTGGAGTGTTCTTCCTAATTAATCCTATTTAAAGCCCTGGCTGGCTGGCTGATGCAGAGGGGGAGGCTGGGAGTCTTGTTGCAACTTGCAGCCTGAGGTTCCCTGCTAAGGGTGAGAAGCTTTCTCTGGGCTGTAATAGGCTTTGGGGAAGGTAGGATGGGCTACCTGTCTGAGTTCAATTAGCCCAAGCCTGGGTTAGACAAGCTCATAGCCCAACCTAGAAATTCTGTGGAATTTCCTGGGTCTGTCTATCGTAGTCAGTCTGTCTATCTCCTCCTTTCTTCCTTCTGCCACTTCCCTATCAGTCCCTTCCCCCCTCCCCGTTTATTGTCTGAAGCCATCAGGCAGGAGAGGAGGGAGGTGTGGGCTGTCTCATTGGCTTGTAGGATAATGAAGGGGTGAATCAGAACCAGGTCTTGCATTGACAGAAGTGACTTTATTGTGGGACATCTTGGGGGAAAGGGTAGACATATAAGAGAGGACAAAAGGTGGCTTTTTGTCTAAGGATTTTCTAGGGATGTCCCTCTGTGGGATAAAAGTTCTCAGCTGGAACCAGGCATGTCTAGCAATAGAATCAATTAAAAAAAAATATATATATATATGTATGTATGTATATGTATATGGTCCGAAAGCTACAGGGAAGCTTTGAAAGCCAGCAAGAAACCACCAGCATAGCTTGCTGTTCAGTCATTTTCAATTGTGTCCAACTCTCTGTGACCCCATTTCGGGTTTTCTTGGCAAGGCAATGGAGTGGTTTGCCATTTCCTTCTCCAGCTCATTTTATAGATAAGGACCCCCTTATCTCAAAGTAAAGAGATGCTGGTGAAACTTCTGAGAAAGACAACCAGAAATTACCTTTCATATAGGTAAAGGAGACCTCCTTGACAGCATCATTTCATGGGGCCCAGGAAGAGTTTGTTGTTGCCTAAATATGAATTCTTACTCTGATGCTTGAAATTCCACTGTTTGAACTTAATTCCTTTGGTTTAAAACCCGATGAAAATGTAAATGTGTCTTCTAAGTCCCTGGCTTATCTCTGTATCTGGGCAAGTCTTCCCTGATATTAAAATAATAATGTATCACTTTTTAAAAAATTTATTTGTGGTTGTTAAATGCTTTATGATGAGTATCTTTCTCCTCTCTCTCTCTGCCCCCCCCCCTTATTTTACAACTAGGGAGATCGAGACTAAGAAAGGTCACGTAGCCAAAAAATGTTAGAACTAAAACCTCCAAGTCTAGTGTTTTTTCCACCTTTCAAAACAATCTCAATGAGTGAGGTCTAAGAGCCAAACCAAGCCATCTTGAAGCTTGGACATCACTTAACTCATCTCCTTCCTCTCCCTCCCAAGGTCATATCACCCTGGAACTTGACACTATTGTCTGCTGATAAAGGTCATTCATTGGCCTGTGAGTTGTAAGTTTCCTCTTTTGGGTCTAGTCAGTGACTGAAAGGCTATTGTATTGGATGAGAAGGTAGAAAGAACACTAAACATAGAGTGAGGAGACCTGAGTCCCTGGCCCAGTTTCACCACTGACAGGCAGACTGTCAGTACAATGCTAGAGAAAGAACATTAAACTTTTCTGCTGAGCCTGGTGTTACAGGATTTGAGTCCCATAATCCCTGGCTTTGCTATTTATAGCTAGGTGGTGCAGTGGGTAGAGTGCTGGGCCTGCAGTCAGGAAGAGCTGAGTTCAAATGTGTCCTCAGACACTTATTAGCTATGTACCCTGGATGAGTCACTTAACCCTGTTTGCCTCAGTTTCCTCATCTGTAAAATGAGCTGGGGAAGGAAATGCAAACCACTCCAATGTCTATGCCAAGAAAACCCCAAATGGGGTCATGAAGAGTAAGGTGTTATTGAAACTACTAAACAACAACAATCTATATGACCTCCTTGATATATAAAACTGGTGGCTGGGAAGGGTGGAGTTAAGCTAGATGCCCCTGAAGTCCTTTCTAGCTCCAGATCTAAGCTAGTCATTTAACTTAATTTTTCCCCCATTTGGAAAATGAGGATTAAGTATCAGTTCTACATACTTGATAGGGTTAGTGGTTTAAAAAAAAAGAAATTAAAGTGTTTTGGAAAGTGAAAAGTACTATACCAAAGTAATTCAGGTACTTGTAATGGTCACGCAGGCCTTGCAAAAATTCATAGGGGTTGGAGGGTAGGGAGAAGAAGATCTCTCACTGAAGTACATCTAGCTTCCCCAGCAATTTGCAAAAAAAAAAGTTCCCACAATGCCAAGTTTTATGCTTGTTGCCTTTAAAGTGGCACAGCAATTGGGTGGAATATGTTATTTTTAGGCCTTAAAGCTGAAAAGAAAAATAAATAAATAAATAAAATAATGTGAGCATAAAAGAATAATTTAACAGGATTGCACTCATGGGGAAAGAGAAGAAACATTATGTATTAGCTTCCAGTTAAGTGGAACTTGACATTTCTGCAGTAAGTGAAGTCACCACAACCTCCCCCCACCACCCCAACACCAATTGCTAATAGTCAATTATCACCAAGCAAGGGAGCATAGAAATGTGCCAGCTTCCTTTAAAATGTCTCTAGGGACTTGAGAGAAAAATATTACATTTTTTATAGATGATGGAATCTTCATCTGGGAATCAGGAGATCTCATCTTTGTGGATGTCTGCTATTCCTCAGGAGCATTTCTAAGAAGTCCTTCCCTTTAGTCTTAACCCAAAGCCATGGTCTCTCTTCCTGGAGTTCAAATCCAATCTGGACTTCCAGACTATAATCCATAGCCTATATAGTGGGCACAAGTTATTATCTTCCTCCCACCCTCCTCAACTTCCTGCCTTAGTCTGACTTTGTCACAAAATGAAGTTTTTAGCACTCCTAACTTTGTGTACTCAAAAACAACAACAACAACAACAACAACAACAACACAGACTTTCTATCCCAGTTGTTAACAAATAGTGAACACAAGCAATAGATTCTATGGAATCGTAGGATTAGGACCTTAGAGGTGGAAGGCACCTTAGAGGCATCTTTAGAGGGTTACCAAGTTCCACCTTCTTTTCAGTGAAGAAATCCTTCTGATATCACTGACAGCTAGTCATCTACTCTGTGGCTGAATTATGAATTTCCAGGAATGAATACCCACCTGCTTTTCAAGGGCTACTCATTGCATTGTTTTTTCTTTCTATCTTTTAGAAAGTTTTTATATGAATGCAATGGAATATTTATTGTACCGTGGGAAATGAAGAGTTTCAGAGAAACCTGGGAAGATTTTTACAAACCAATGCAGAGTAGAACCAGAACAATTTACATAACAACATTTAAAAGATAATTTTGATGGACTTAAAAACTCTGATCAATGCAACAACCAACCACAATTTCAGAGGACCAATAATGAAACATGCCATCCACTTCTTATAGAAATGGACTTGGGGTGGAGAATGAGGCATATTTTTTTTTTTGTCATGGTCAATGTGGGAATTTGTTTTGCTTGATTATATATATGTTACAATAGTTTTTATTTTTTTTCTTTTTTCCAATTAAGTAGTGGAAAAGAGAGAAAATATATTTTTGCTAGCTGAAAAAAAATTAAAAAAGAAATGAAAGTGATATAAATACAAAACATATACATTTAAAAATTTTAAATAGAAAAAAAAAACAAGCAAGTACTTATGTTAAGCCCAAAGTTTCCTTGTTACTTTTACGTATTAGGCCTGATCAACCTTATGGAAAAATATAGAGTGAGACTCTATACTCTTTCATATGACAGTGTTGCAAAAATTTAAAGATAGCTGTTACATGATTCTTGAATTTCTTCTTTTTAAAGATAAACATTTTACTTCCCTCAATTGTTTGTTATATAGCATGGCGTCTAGATCTTCCACCATTATGGTTACAATTTTCCGGATAAACTTAATCTTGTCAATATCTCTATATGTACTGCATGTAGAACCAGTCATAATACTCTAGACATGTCCTGACTGGTATAGACCCTTGTTTTGGACACTGTGCTTCTAAGGAGGTATCCTAAGACAATATTCACTTTTTTTTTAATGCAAGTAAGCCGTACTATTAACTCATGTGAAGCTTGTTGTTGACTATAACCCCAAATCTTCTTCCTTTTCATTGCTTAAATTTGCTTCATTATCAACTAGAAAATAATCAATAATTGTGAATATTTCCATATAGAAAGAAGGCCAGAAGAATAGGATTATATATGAAATTATGAATTATTTACTTGTAACTTACATTTTTTAGCATTTATTAAATTAAACTTGGTAGTACTAAGACGGCCCTGCTTTTCTGTGTCCCCTTCTGAATGTTCTTCTCTTGTCTTCTGTGGCTTTAAAAATGTTTGATTGCTGCTCTTTTGTTTTCTTTTTGTGTCAGTCTTACTGCCCCCTCCTCCTACCAATCTTGCCATTTCCCTAAAATATAAACCCTCCCTTATAAAAATAAGTATAGTTAAGGAAAACAAATTGACATTGTGTGGCTTGCGTCTGAAAACGTGGATCGTCCAGCACCAACAGTCCACCACCATGAAGTGAGTGTCATGTTTTTCAATGGTCTTTCCCCAAGTCTTTTCCACATGAAACCATTTCTGTCTTCTCCGTACTTATGTGTTTGTTTAGTCTTATCCTAAGAACAAGACTTTGCATTTATCCCTATTTAATTTTTTTTTTCAATTCAGCCCTTAATTCAACCAATTAAAATTTTATAAAATCTTGATTTTGTCCTACAAAGAATTTCCTGTCGTTCCTGGCTTTGCATTCTCACAAAACCCAACAAACATGCCGTCTATATATCCCTCTCAGTTGTTGGTAGAGATGTTGAAGAGAACTGAGAACAAAAGCCTTGTGAGATGCCACTTAAGGCTTCCTACCAGGCTGACCAATCCATGAATCAATACTCATTATCTACAGTCATTCAACCAGCTACAATTCTACCCAAAGGTACTGTTATCCAGTCCACAAAGATATCATGAAAGACTTTGTTATAATTCCTCTTAAAATAAAAAAAAATACATACTGGCTTTATAGAATTTCCTGACATACCAGCCTGGTTAGCCATTTTTAATTTTTTTTTTTATTTTTTAGCCATTTTTTTTTAAAAAGGAAATAAAATTAGTTTGGCATGATTTATTCTTGATGAACCCATGGGAGCTGCTAGTGACCACTGCTTCCTTTTCTAAGCACTCACAAACAAATGATTTACCAATTATATCTAGAATTTTTCCTGGGATATCACCAAATTTAATAATGTATAATTTTTGAGATCCCCCCCCGCCCCACCCCAGCCCCTTGTGGTAAAACAGTACTACATTTACCTATTTCTAGCTTCTGTTCTCTCCTGTTCTCTATGATTTTTTAAAGAATACTAAAAGTGGTTCTACAATTGTGTCTGAAAATTGTTATATAATTCCCTAAGAGGAAATTAAATGTTATAGTGAAAAGATCCACATGGAGCCAAAGGATGTGGATTTTAATGATGAAAGCTTATGTGACCTTGGGTAAGTCTCTCTGGGTCTCAATTTCCCAACTGTTAAATGGGGAGAGAGGTTACTAGATTTCTTTACAATCCCTCCCCATCTACATTCTATGACTTAAACTTCTTTAAAATGACCAAATGTGTTCTTATTATTTTCTCTTCTATGCCAGGCCTTAATTCTCTCTCAACCACGTTATGTTCTTTCTGGTATAAAGATCATTTTCCTTTTTGGAAAGGAGAGTGAAAAAAAATTGGGTTGGATTGTATCTCCAAGGATACGGATTCCTTGGCATGTTTTAATGCGTATTAATCATCTTCAATATGATAAATCTTTCTTCTTCAGATTTAATGTTTATGATGCAATATGGCATAAAGGAAAGAGGACTGGATTGGGAGCTCAGAAACTTGGGCTATAGTTTTGGCTCTCCTACTGCTAATTACATGGCTTTCACGAAATCCTTGGAGCTTAGTTTCCTTGTATGAAAAATGAAGAAACTGGACTAAATGTTTTCAAAACTTTCCATCTCTAATATTTTATGATCCTATGATGGAGGGAAAAATTCTCTTCTGCTCCAGCCTGCCTGAGAGATACTATTATCTATTGCTATATAATACAAGGAGAGGGAATTCCTCTCCTCTCTAAACTCCTATAGCACTCAGATGGACAAAGCTTTTATTTAGCACTTACTACATACATACTGGGCACTCTGCTAAGTATTGAGTATACAAATAAAATAAAAGGAAACAGTCTGCCCTCAAAGAGCTTACATTCTTCAAAAACACACACATACACATACAGTCCACAAGAACCAATTGAAAGCTTAAGAAGCTCACAGAATTTTAAGCAGAACTGTATATCAAGTGTTTTCTATGTGTAAGGCAGTCTGCATCACACCTCTGAAAATGTCCAGCTAAGTGGCACAGTAGATACAGAGACAGGCCTGGAGTAAGGAAGACAGTTCAAATCTGATCTCAGACACTTACTAGCTATGTGAACCTGGGCACTTAACCTCTGTCTGCCTTGGTTTCCTCATCTGTAAAATGGGGATAATAATATCACCTATTGCAGGGTTGTGGTGAAGATCAAATGAGATAACTGTAAAGTGCTTAGAATAGTAGTAAGTACTATGTAAATGTTGATGATGATGATTATTATTAATATTAATATATAATATTAATTTTATTCTAACCCAAGTGAGAAAATTGGGGCCTAGAGAGTTGGAAAACTTATCTAAGTCACATATCTAGTTTTTGGAAAGGCTGGAACAAGAACTTAGGTCTCTAGGGTTCCCTATGCTGTATCCTATTCCTTCCTTGCATCCTGTGGGCCTATTTTGCCTTCCAAGTGAAATCTCTCTGGGCATATAGGTCCTTTCTGACCCTACCTAAGGTGGAGAGAAAGAAGTGATAGAAATCTAAAACTTACACCTGACTCATTCATTCATTCACCCAGGGATATTTAATTAGTAGCCACCCTTTTTAGAATATAGTCATTAGGTGTTGGGGGATGGAGTAGCCACAGAAGAAATACACATCCAATCTCTTTACATCAAACATCATGACCAAAGCATGTTCCATGAGGGAGAATTTTCATATTCTGGTGGATGGTCCCGAGAAATGGTACTTTGCTGATGACTTTCTCTATAACAAACAATTCTATACAACAAGTGCCTTTTCTGGTTCATGTTCCTCTGACACTATAATCATAGCAACAACTTTCATTGGGATAGCACTTTATGTGTAACAGAGGACTTTTCTCCCAACAAATCTGCAAAGTAGGTCATGAAAATCTTATTACTCCCATTTCAGAAATAAGAGACCTGAAAAGGAGAGGCGAAAAGGACTTATTTACCCAAGTTCATGCAGTTAGTCAGTTTCAGAATCAGGATTTAAACTTTGGTTCCTTGACGCCAAGTCTTGCTTCCACAAAGGCAACAATTCACCCAATATTTGTTGATTTTCTACACTGATAAATGAGACACTATCTCTGACCTTAAGAAGCTTACATCCTGGGACAGGGGCAGTGGTGGGGTTGATGTGCATGTATATGCATATAATACAAATTTGAGGAGTAAAGATAAGTAGAAAGGAATGCAGATGAGAATTCAAAGGAAAGAAAGATCGCTTCTGTCTGAGGAATCAGAGAAAGATGGAGAAAATGGCAACTGGGCCAGGATCTTGAATAATAATAGTTGACATTTATTCCGTGTTTTATATGCATGAGCTCACTGATTCTCATCACTCCTTAGTGTTCAAAAGTACCATTCAAAGTCAGGTTCTTCTGATTCAACATGATCCATCAATCTTTCCCCCTATACTATAAAGCTTCTCTTAAAGTATTGGTGGGTTTTCAACTAGGGGAATAGGGAAAGGGAAGGAATAAGCATCTATATAGAATCTACTATGTGCCAGGCAGTGTGCGTTGGCAGCATGAGCTCATTTGATCCTTGCAACAAACCTGTGAGTTAGGTGCTATTATCCTCATTTTACAGTTGAGGAAACTGAGGCAAACAAAGGTTAAATGACGTGTCAGGGTCACACACCTAGTAGTGCCTGAGGCAGGATTTGAATTCAGTTCTTCCTGATGCCAGATCCAGTGATCTATTAACTAGGCTATCTAGCTGCCTCCAAATAAGAGAACTATGAGTGGAGGGCTTTTAGGGTTATGTATGAATAAATGCACAGAGCTAGAGTGGGATTACTCCCACCACACGTGTTCAGGTGATGGTGAGCAGCCCAGTCTGGCCACAGTATATATATCAGATAGGTAATAGTATGAATTAGGGCTATAAATTTTAAATCATCCAGTTCTGTCATTTCTGCTTTCATGACGTCTCTCCATATGCACCTCCTTGGCCCTCATCACCTCATTCCTGGACTGTTGCCATAATCATCTGGTTGGTCTTCCTGCCTGTAATCTCTCCTCACTCCAGTCCATTTTCTACTCAGCTTTTTTAATGTTCTTGTTAGTTAAAGTGCTGATTTGACCATGTCTTCCCCATGTCCCATTAAAATAAATTCCAATGGCTCCCTCTTACCTCCAGGATCAAATATGAAATCTCTGTTTGGCTTTTAAAGGTCTGGCACCTTCCTACCTTTCCACCCTTCTTATGTATTACTCCCCTCCATACACAGTGACAACTGGCCTCCTTACAGTTCCTCCTATAAGACACTCCATCTTTGAACTCAAAGTATTTCCAGTGGCTGTACCCTGTGCTTGGAATTCTCCCTCTCCATCTTTATCTTTGGGCTTCTCTAACTCTTTCTTCAAGTCTCAGCTAATTACACCTTTAGCAAGTAGCCCTTTCCAGTTCTCTTTAATCTTAGTGCCTCCCTTCTGAAATTACCTCCTGTCTATACCTTGTTCGTATGTAGTTGTTTACCTGTTGTTCCACCCCACCTCTCCCCTCCACCTTAGATGATGGACTCCTCCAGAGCAACTACTATCTTTTGCCTTTCTTTTATTCCTAGAGCTTAGTATAGTGCCTGACTTATAGTAGGTACTTAATAAATGCTTGTTGGTTGATTCCTTAAGGAAGGCTTCATGGAGTAGATGTGACTTGAGCTGGGTCTTGAAGGATTAGAACAGGTGGGTAGGACCTGGGAGTGCATTATAGGTAGAGGGGCTAGAGGTAGGAAAGAGTACATGCTATGTGATACACTTCCACTGGAATGGAGGGTTTGAGGATCTGAGTGAAAAGTCTTAAAACTAGATACATGAACTCAAGATTTTAAAAGAAATCAAACACACACATCTATGCACATACACATACATATGCATATTATAAACATATTCATATATGTATTTATAGTTTTATAGCTATAATCAGAAATACACTGGAGCCAGCTCGAACTGGCTCCCAAGAGTCAATTATTAAATTTTCAGTGTGAGCATTTACAACCCAAAAATTGGAAAATGTTACAAATCAGGGGTTGATGTATTGTTTTGTTGGTTGTCTGGACTTAAAAGTTATAAAGAAAAACAATAATGCATGTTACACTTAAAAGTGGGTTGTATATATATTTTTTCCAGAGAGCTGTTTGTTAAACATTTATCAGCAGTCAAGCTGGCAGGTGGGAAAGAAGAAAGGCAAGAAAGAAAGGAAAGGAAATGAAAGGAAAAAGGAACAAGCATTCTTTAAGAACCTATCATGCACCAATGCCAATGTTATTTTTCCTTTGCATTAATAGATGCACTTGTTATAGTTAAGTTACACAGCCTGTCCCAAAAGTCTTAGTGCAGTCTTAAGCTTTAATAGTTTTAATAGCTTACAACTGTAGTGTGACTTGTGGAACACTCTGGATTGTATATGCTTTAATACAGCAGTTTTGTCCCAACACATGAGAAAAGGTAAGGTAAGGTAAGGTAAAGCAACACTGATTCTTGCCTGGCACTGAGAAGCCACTGGCTCAGCCTAACTTTGGGCTGGTTGCCATGGAACCTAGGGGCTCAGGCTTCAGTGCCCAAAACAGGGTGCTTGCTATCTGCTGGGACTCTCCTGCCCGACAGGTGTTGGCCCAGCTCAGTGCTTCCTCTCCTGGTGACACACACCTGCTCAAACTTCCTTTGCTATTTATTCTCTGCCAAGATCAGAGGAGTGACCTTGGTGGTGATCCAGGCTATAACGATTACTAGCACAAGACAGTTTTTGAATCCTGAAAAGTACCTCTGTGATCCTTTCCCAAGACACCAGAGAAACAACTGCTTTGAGAATGGGGATATGCTTATGTATGTGATTATTTCTGTGAAGATGGGTATATGCAGAAGTTATAGCATTGATGTAGCAGGAATAATGGCATGTGAAGTGTGGGAGAAGACCACCTTAAATGTAATAGATATGCAGTGGGAGGGTTTAGAGGCACGTTCATCTGCTCTGAGTGACTCCATGGATGGGAAGGCAGCAGTCAGCCAAAGAATCTGTATTAACTAACTATGCTAGACTCTTCACTAAGTTCTAGGGATACCAAAAGAGGCAAAAGGCAGTCCTTGTTTTCAAGGAGTTTCCAGCCTAATGTGGGAGATAATGTACAAAGAATTCTGTACAAATAAACAACATGGTGTATTGGAAAGACTGGTCTAACTAGAAACACAGATGTTTGATGTTGATTTTATGTGACCTTAGGCCCTACACCTTGCTGCGTAAATTTTCTGGGTTGAAGTTTTCTCTTCTATAAAATGGGGATAATAATATCTCTCCTGAACCTCCCTCACTTTTCTCATTGTTGCATGGACCAAAAGAGTGAAGCTGAAAATGTTTCTAGAAGTATAAGAAAAGGTCTTATTACTATCTTTCTCATCACTTATGTAACTGGGAGGTGTGCATGAAGAAATGGGTGAAGATACAGAGAGCAGACCTATTCAATATGAATAGCACATAAAGCTGGGAAGTTGAAGAGATATGTCAGATGTTAGAACTGGGGTTTAAAAAGGCCTTGAGAAGCTAGAATGATTGATGGAATATGTCATAGGGATAAATGTAAAATGTTATACTTATGCTAAAAAAAATTAGTCTGTACATGTACTTATAGATAGGAAAAAGATCTGGCAGGTTTAGTGGACTACAAGCTTGATATGAAACAACAATGGAATGCTAAGTACCTGGGTACCATGTTACAGAGCCCAAAGTTATACTGAGACAGTGGCATCTTAGTGCCAAGCGAGTGTTGTTTTATCTTATCTTATGAGTCGGAAAGAAGGAAGGAAGGAGGGAAGAAAGGGAGGGAGGAAATAGGGAAGAAGGAAACACTTTTTAAGTGCTTATTATGTACCAATGCTAATGTTATCTTCCTTTGTATTAATAGAGGCATGGCATCCAAACCAAGATATGGCCTAGTTCTGTAATATTCTGTTTTGGCCAGACCACATCCGATATATTATATTTCATTTTGGATGCCATATTTTAGGAAGAACATTCGACAAGTTGGAGAGCTACCAGTCAAGTGCAACCAGTATAGTGAGAAGACTGGAAATTGTCATAAAAAGTACTGGTTGAAAGAAGTGGGGATGCTAATCCTTGAGAAGAAAAAACTTAGGGGTACCATAGAAAGCTATTTTTGTGGAAGGAGGATTACACTTGTTTTGCTTGGCCTCAGGCTAAAGACCTGGGAGTAAGGGCTCTGATGGATCCCAAGATTTACATAGAAGGAGTGCATATCAGCATATATGTGTCCATAATAGCAAAGATATGTGAAGTGGGAGCATTGGTACAACCTTGACTGGAGCAGAAGGTGCATGGGGGAGAACAGTGGGGAATAAGTAGATGGGTGAGGAGCACATAGATTTTGAGGATCTTAAAAAACCAAGCAGAAAAGTTTAGATTCTACTCGAAATGCTAAGTTCTCTCTCTGTATTTTACCAAACCCTCACGTATCTTGAATGCTTAGTTTAAAATTCACTCTTTTAAAAAATCACAACAAAGATGTGTGTGATTTTACATTCCTTTTTTGCACAGTATTTTCCCACTCATCCTGTACCTAAAGCTACAGCCATCTTGGCATTATTTTTTGGTAGAACCCTGCTTTTTCCATTTTTTTTGTCCCCGTCACCCCCCATCTCCTCTATCTTCCTCTCCATACTAGGACAGCTTAGTTAATTTTCCTGGCCCTCCTTGGTTGAATAAGGGAAGGAAAAACAAAACGAAACAAAACAAAATAGCTAACTCCTTCAGGGCTCACTCAAATTGTGTTTTACTCTCTGCTTCACTGGCCAGATGCCTCTGGGCCCTCCTCCCACTGAATTATGCAGCATGGCTTCCTCTTTTCAGGTCTTAATAATTTATCTCTAGAACTAGGTTGAGGGGCAGAGGCACTGAAAGACAGAGGGACAGAGGGGCAGAAGGCTATAGAGAAGGGGGACAGAGGGCCTGAGGAGCTCTAGAGAAAGGGGTCATATGGTCAGAGTTGCTGGGGGACATGAGGACATAAGACTAGTAAGAGGGACAGAAGGGCTAAGGGGCAGAGAAGCTGAGCAGTTGATGGGGTTGGAGGGCAGTTGGGCAGAGAGGTATAGGGGAAGAGTGAAATACCAGTTAGTGTTCAGAGTAGTGGAACAGAATAGTTGGAGGTATCTGGGTAGAGCAAAAGGACAGAGGAGAAAAGGAAGAGAGGCTGAGAGGCTGATGAGGCTGAGTGACAAATGGGAGCAGAGAGACAACAGGATGGGAGAGGGATAGGTTATTGAGGTCCATACTGGTGGGATTCCAAATGGCCAGCATTGTTGGGAGGGACTCTACTTTGTATTTCATAAAGCCAAAGCATGGAGAGCTAGTTCTGTCCCCCTAAACCTCCTTAAATATTTGGCTTCATTATTTCTATTGTGGTACACATTCTGCTTGGCCTGAAATTGAATGGAAACCTTAATTGAAATTGAATTGAATAAATCTTAATTGAAATCTTAACTTTATCTATGACTCTTCCCTCTACCATACCTCTCATCTCCTATATATTACCAAGCTCTCTCTATTTCCACATCTTTCCCTTTCCCTATTTTGACTGCCATCTTGAGCTTTCATTAGCACCCAACCAGAGTATTACAAAAGCCTCCCAATCTTACAGTCTCCCATTTCTTCTCCCTCGCATCCACCCTTCATATAATTGCCAAATAACTTCCTTATGTATAGCTCTAGTCATGTCACTCTTCCTCGGCACAACAATTTTAATGACTCCTCATTACCAATTGAATTGAGTTCACTCTTGTTTGGTATTCAGGGTACTCCACAACCTGGCACTACCCTTCTTTTCCAACCTTAGATCCTATTAATCTCTTCCTATACTTGAGGCTTCAGTTAAATTGTGTTTTGATCTGTCCCTCAAACATGCCCTGTGCTTTCCTACAGAGTTATTCTGTGTGCTTGAAATGTCCTTCCTCATCCTTTGTTTGTTGAATTTCCTCCTAACTTTCAGTGCAAATGTCCCTTCCTCTAAGAAATTTTTCCTCTAGTTGATAGTGACCTTCCTTCCTCAAACTTTACATGGTAGCTCATTTGTACCCTTCTAAATGACTTATCATTTACTACTTTGAATGACAGTTTATCTTCATAGAAGGTCAAACTTCCTGTCTTCCCCAGCACCTAGGACAGAGCTCTTCACAGAGTTGGAATTTAACAAATATTTATAGAATTAAATACATTTACTCTATGAAAGCGGTCAAGGGTGGGCTTTAACTCTCGTAGGGAAAATAAGTTACGTAAGTTAAAGGAACAAACTTGACCCCAAAGAAGGGATGAGAAGACCCTCTCATCCCATTTCTTTGCAGAGGTAGAGGATTATAAATGTGGAACAATATAGATAGTCATACTTTTTTGATGGATTGGCAGTTAAGTGGTAGAGTGAATAGAGTCCTGGGCCTGGAGTCTAGAAGACCTGCATTCAAATCCAGCCTCAGGTATTTACTAGTTGTGGGACTTTGAGCAAATCATTTAACTTCTGTTTACCTCAGTTTCCTTAACAGTAACATGGGGATATAATAGCACCTACCTCCCAGGGATGTTGTGAGGATCCAATGAGATAAAACTTGTAAAGTACTTGGCACATAGCAGGCATCCTATAAATGCTAGTGTTTATTGTTGTTATTGTTATTATTGCTACAGATTTGTTGAACTTTTTTCTTTCCTCTTTTTTCTTTCCTTTCATGAAGTATGGCTTTCTTAGAAGTGTAAGGAGTTGGAAACATTGGGAAATATAGGTGATGTGGTAGGCATGTGTATGGGTGCTCAAATGATGTGATCTCCACATGGAAGAGGCTGGAGATGTTCCTCCTAAGAGACATCATGATCTGTAACGTAAGTGCTTTGGAGAGATTTGGAGCATGTACAGATAGTCTCTAAGAGGTTCCAGTCTGATAGTGGGAACCTTTTCAGCTGGCTATGGAGCCAGAACTGGGTTACATTAAATGGAGGCTCTCAGCTGCTTTTCCTTCTCAGATGCCAATAAGTTCAGAAAAAAGTCTTCATCAAGAGCCTAGTGCCTTTCTAAGTGCACCTTAATTTCAGCTCCATAGCCAAGTAAAGAGGCTATTCTCAACCATTTGGCTAATAGACCAGAACCAGTTACAGAATATTTGTACATGCTCTAAATCTTTTCAAGGTATGTCTGTTATATGCTATCACACCTCCACAGAAATAGGTGCCCCAGTCTCCTTTCATGTCAGGGATCAGATCCACTGAGTATGCTGATTAGCAGGTCCACACAAAAGTTGTCAATAAATATTTATTTTTCAAAAGACAAAGGAAATAAGTTAAGAGGGGAAAAGGTCCAAGCTTTTAGCAAATCCTTATTGTTGAAACCCTATCTGGGTGTGGAAAAGCAACCGCTGACTGACTGGCTTTAGCAAATCTTTTAGAAAACAAGAAAATGCAGGAGGACTTTTATAGTCCTGCCAACTGTGTAATGTTCCAGTATACTTCTCAATCTGATCCAATAAACATTTATTAAGTATCTATTCTGCACAGGATATGTAACCTATAATGTCTTAGGTATACCACTATGAAAAATCATATAGTCCTTGCCCTCAAGAAGCTTACGTTTACTATCACTACTACTACTGCTATTGCTGCCGCTGCTATTGCTGCTCCTATTACTACTGCTACTGCTACTACTGCTGCTGCTGCTGCTACTACTACTACCACTACTACTTAACATTTATATAATGCTTACTAAAGTGCCAGGCATTGTGCTTAGTTTTTACAACGATTATCTTATTTAAGCCTCATTACAACCCTGGGAGGTAGGTTCAATTATTAGTCCCATTTTACAGATAAGGAAACTGAGGCAGAGTGACTTGTCCAGGGTCACACAGCTAGTAAGTATAGAAGTCCACACCCAGAAAATGTGGAAAGCATTTTCCATCACTGTATCTTTTGGAATTGGAATTGTCTTGGATCAATGTATTGCTGAGAAGAGCTAACTATCATAGCTGATTATTACACAATGTTGCTGTTTCTATGTACAATGTTCTCCTGGTTCTGCTCACTTCACTCAACATCAGTTCATGTAAATCTTTCTAGGCTTTCTGAAATTGGTTGGATCAGTTCACAACTTTACCAACTATTCATTAGTGTCCCAATTTTCCCACATCTCCAACATTTATCATTTTCCTTTTCTGTCATATTAGCCAATTTGATAGATGTGAGGTGGTACCTCAGAGTTGTTTTGATTTGCATTTCTTTAATCAATAGTGATTTAGAACATTTTTCATGTGCCTATAGATAGCTTTAATTTCTTCATCTGAAAACTATCTGTTCATATTCTTTGACCATTTATCTTATTATTCTTATAAATTATTCCATTATTCTTATCAATTTGACTCAGTTCTCCATATATTTGAGAAATGAGGCCTCAGTCAGAAACGCTATACCAATTGTTTCCCAGCTTTCTACTTTCCTTCTAATCTTGCTTGCGTTGGTTTTGTTTGTGCAAAAACTTTTTAAGTTAATGTAATCAAGATTATCCATTTTGCATTTCATAATGTTCTCTGTCTCTTGTTTGATCATAAATTCTTCCCTTCTCTATAGATCTGACATAGATCTGCTCTCCTAATTTGCTTATGATATCACCTTTACCTCTAAATCATTACCCATTTTAACTTTATCTTGGTTTACAGTGTGAGATGTTGTTCTATGCCTAGTTTCTGCCATGCTATTTTCCAGTTTTCCCAGCAGTTTTTGTGAAATAGTTAGTTCTTATCCCAGAAGCTGGAGTCTTTGGGTTTATCAAACAGTTGATTATTACAGTAATTTACGACTGTGTCTTGTGTACCCAACCTATTCCACTGATCCACCACTCTATTTCTTAGCAAATACCAAATAGTTTTGATGATTGCTGCTTTATAATATAGTTTTAGATATGGTACAGCTAGGCCACCTTCCTTTACATTTTTTTCATTAACTCCCTCGATATTCTTGACCTTTTGTTCTTTCAGATGAATTTTGTCATTATTTTTTCTAGCTCTACAAAGTAATTTTTTGGTAATTTGATTGCTACTAAGTATAGAAGTTTGTATTTGAACTCAGGTGTTTCTGACTTCAGGCTGTATGTACTGCACCATCCAGAAGCCCCTCTATTATAATAGAAAACATATGACTTATTTTTTTTAAAGTAGCATACAAGGTGGAATTTGTTGAAGACAAAGAAAAGAACTGGAAAAAGAGGAAAAAATGTGATGAAGGAGAGGTCACTTTCAGCTAGAAGGACAAGGGAAAACTTCATGGAAGTGGCAGACCTCATGAACTGGTCCCTAAAGGGAGAATGTGGAGGGAGTGTGCTCCAGGAATGAAGACCAACCTGAATAAATGTAGTTAGGTAGGAAAGGGAGTGAGTAGATCGGAAATCCAGATACCTATTTTGGGACAGGTAGGTGGTGAAGTGCATAGAACTCCAGCCCTGGAGTCAGGGAGACTCAACTTCCTGAGTTCAAATCTGGCCTCGGACACTAATAGCTGTGTGACCCTGGGAAAATTACTTACCCTGTTTGCATCAGTTTCCTAATCTTTAAAATGAGTTGTAGAATGAAATGGCAAACCCAGGGGTGAGGAACCTATGTGACCCTCTAGGTCCTCAAGTGTGGCCCTTTGACTGAATCCAAACTTCACAGAACACAGGAGGTTGCCCTTGAAGACCCTGATCCCTGAAGTTCCCCACCCCGGAGCAAACCACTCCAGTATCTTTGACAAGAAAAGCCCAAATAGTGTCATGGAGATATGACATAACTGAAAATGACTGAACAACAAGAAAAGGAAAGGGATTGAAGGGGAAAAGGGAAAGGAAATTAATTCAGTTTGTCTGGAATATTGAGTGTAGGGAAGCAGGGTTGTATGAAATGAGCCTGGAAAGGTAGGATGGAGCCAGATCATGTAGGACCTCAAATGCCAAGCTAAGAAGTTTAAGGTGGGCCACTAACAGTTTTTGACCAGGTGAATGATATGGCTCAGAATTATCCTTAGAATCTGAGAGTTGGAAGAGACTTACAGAGGTCACTGAGTCTAACCAACCCATGCTTGCCTAATGATTCATGTTACCATTTGCCTAACAAGTGGTCAAACAGTCTCTTTTTAAAGACCCATAGTGCTGGAAGCTTACTGTTTTTCCATGCAGACTTTTCTACTCTTGGACAGCTCCAATGTTTATATTGCTATCATGTTTTCATCACACCCCCTCTAAGAGGTAGGATTGTGGGCCAGTATGCTGGTGGAACTGGAGAGGTATGGAGTAAAGTATGGACCTCGCCATCCCTGCCACTAGTTCCTACAGCACCATCCAGAACTGTTCCTAGCAAGGAAATTGTGGTACAGATCTGGAGTATTTGGGGTTAACTTTGCCCCCACGTAGATTGATCTAGAACCTAGCAGCCCTTTCTCACTTAAATCCAATTCACTTTCGTGTCATGGCATTATCTTCGAGAATAAAGGACGAACAACATCAACAGCTATGGCCCTTTTTGGCAAAGCAAGCATAAAAGCAGTTTTTAGAACTTGGGCCAGTTTTGTCTCTCTGTCTATTTCTGTCTGTCTGTCTTTGTCTCTCTGTCTATCTCTGTCTCTCTGTCTCTCTTACAGCTTTCTCTGCATTTTTCCAGCTCCTTCATACTCTGGAAGGTAGGAAGTTCCCTCAGGAACTGAGACCTTCTTATCCTGTTATTCCCCTTTGCCACATTGACCTCCTTTCTTTAATTGATGAATTCCTCTACAATGGTTGAGAAGATATTTCTTATAGTGATTAAGTCCAAAATCTGCTTTTTGCAACTTCTACCCATCTCTCCAAGTTCTGGGTTCAAATAAACCAAGTATAATCCCCCTTCCACATAAAAGTCCTTCAAATATTTGAAGATATCTATCTTATCTCCCCATAGTCCTTCCCAAACTCTATATCCTCTGAAAATTCAATATGTAAGAATTCCAACAATATATATTTTTATACAAATCTTTACTCTGGTTCCTGATCCTCGAAATCTGAGGTCTTTTCTCTCCTCTATACTTTCTTCTTTTGGCAGCTTGAGAGTAGATCAGAGGCTGGGCCTACAGGGTAGTTTATATCCCTGGTCCTCTTGCTTGCCAAGAGTTTGAGGAAGGCCTTAGCCTATGAGAGGGCTCAGCAGGTCCAAACCCACTGGCAAGCTGCTGGTGCTGTATCTGGTTCTGGAAGGCAGAGGGCTTTGGAGACGTCCTTTGTCCTTGCTAGTGGCAGGGAGATTTATGATGAGTGGGAAATTATCATTTGGGCTGTTCTGCCAAGTCTAATTAAATTCAGTTCAGTTCCATTGGAGTTAATTCAATGAATATTTGTGAAACTCCTACTGTGTGCTTTCATTGCTGAAGCCAATTCAATTAAAAGCAACCTTCATTAAGGAGCTGTGATTTAACATCTAGGAACTCCCTTTCCCTCCCCCCTACAAAAAAAAAAGCAACAAGAAAGGAGCCTTCCATCAATATATTGGCAATTCTATTGTAACTAATAGGTTTACAGGGTTGCCTGGGGGTCAGTATGAAGTTAAGTGACTTGCTGATGATTTACCCGGCTAGTTGGTTTCAAAGGAGAACTTGAACCCGGGTCTTCCTGTGTCCAAGATCGGTCCTGTGTCTACTGGGCCATGCCGGTAGAGTGATATCATTGTGATAAAAAGAAAAAAAAAATAACCCAGGAGTCTGGCTTTTCTGAATTAGTGTGTGCAGTGACTGACTGAATTTGGGATTGCACCCAAAAGCCATGGTCTCTCTTATGATAAGCACTCCCTAACCCTTCACCCTGCTTCCTCCCTCTTCCCCATTCTCAGGAATCAGCAACCAGAAATGCATGAATAGCTATCAGGACCTGGGAAATCAGAGAGGTGGGTTTATCAGCTTCCCTTCTACGTACCCTGGATTTCCCCAGGGTGAATTCCTGGAAATTAGATTGGCTTGGAACTTGCTCTCCAGGGTGGGGGAGGGCAGAATAAATTGATGGTTGTACTCCACAGGGGAATAGGTGGGGGCGTAGGCTTTGGCATAATCTCTTCACAGCCTGCAGGCCCCTAGAGGCCCCGGGCACAGCCTTCCCAATTGCTGAAGCATAGCCACAGATGGCCCTCATCATCCCCAGAATAGAGGCAGCTTCTCACTCTTGCCCACTAGCTAAACTCTGCCTGCCTGATCTTCAGTCTGTGACAGAGACTCACAGATGGAGGAAGGACTGGGGCCCAGGTGGGCCATGCCTAATTCCATACCCTGAGGCCCAATCCTAGGTGTAAATGGGGCCCGAATTATGCTTGCTTTTGAGGTACCAGTGTAGCTGTGGAGGGTAGGGAGACATTTTTATTCTATCCATCTGTCTGCCAGACAGCTGACAAAGGGTGGGTGAAGAGGCTGCTCTGGATTGGGGGTGGGGAGAGAGGCTCAGTGTAAATGTAGGACCCAGACACCTGGCTTTGTTTCTGAAAGGGGGGGGGTTTCATTAAGACACGTAGCAAGCTGCCTGAAGTACAGTTTTTTCCACAGATACACTCTGAAGGTAGATGCTTTTCTGCAGTGGAGGTGGGCTTAAAGAATTGACACGGGAGGACAAGAGTGAAGATAAAGTTGGAGAGAATGATGGAGGATTCATAGGCCTTCTGTTCCTGACCCTGAAGAGAACTGGTGAAAGACCCAGAGAAATACTGTCTTATATAACTTGGAACTCTGCCCCACCAGCTCACTAAACTGCTCATACCCTTTGACCCAGAGATGTTACTTACAAGGCCAGTGTATCAAAGAGATTAAAAAAAATAGGACCCATATGTACAAAAATATAGAAGCTTTTTTTTGAGGTGTCCATGAACTAAGAGCTAAGGGGGTGCCCATCAGTTGGAGAATGGCTAAACAAATCATAATGTAATCAATTACTATTTTTTTGAAAGAAATTATGAGAAAGAGAATTTCAGAAAACCTGGGGAGACCTGACTAGTAAAGTTAACAGAGCTCTTTTTTCAATAACCACAGTATACAGGCAAACATCTTTGAAAGTCTTAAGAACTCTAATTGATGCAATGACGGATCACAAATCAGAGGACTGAAGATGAAGCTTGTTATCAAGCCTGACAGAGAGATGACGGATTCAAGATCTGGTGATACATATGTTTTTGGACAATGCTAACATGTGAATTTATTTTGCTTGACTATGATTGTTTGTTACAAGGCTTTTCTTTTTCTTTCTTTTTCTTTTTTTGGTGGGAGAAGAGTGGGAAAATTAAGACTTGTTAATTGAAAAAAATTAAAAGACAAAAAATTAATAAATGCTCACATACAAACAGCTTGGGAAGATAATACTCAGCCTTTGCTGGCCACTAGCAGCAACTTCCAGCTGTTCCCCAGCTGCTCAGGCTCTTTGTGCTCACAGATAGTTGCCTGGGCACAAAAACCAAGACCACTCTCTTACTTGAAAGCAGCTGTGAGTAAAGGATATTGACCCTGGGACAATCGATGAATCCTTCCTCCTCTGTCTCCTAATCACCAGCAAGGTTATTATTCATACTTGGCTGAATCATTAGAAATACAGGCATACTTTGGAGATATTGCAAGTTTGGTTCCAGATCACCACAGTAAAACAAATATCCCAATAAAGTGAGTTGCATACATTTTTTGGTTTCCTAGTGCATATAAAAATTATGTTGACATTATATTCTAGTCTATTAAGTATGCAATAATATGTCTAAAAAACAATGTACATACCTTAGTTAAAAAATACTTCATTACTAAAAAATGTTGTCACCTATGTCTTCAGCTAGTCATAATCTTTTTGCAGGTCAGCAAGGTGGTGGCTGCTGAAGATTGGCATGGCTATGACAATTTCTTAAAATAAGACAACATGAACTTTGCCTCATTGATTGACCCTTCCTTTCACTTGAACACTTAGAGGCCATTGCAGGCTTATTAATTGCCCTAATTTCCATATTATCATGTCTAGGGAATAAGGAGGCCCTAGGAGAGGGAGAGAGACAAAAAGCTGGAGCTCAGTGTAGCTGTCAAAACACACACAACATTTATCGATTCAGTTTGCAGTCTTTTATGGGCCAGTTTGTGATACCCCAAAACAATTACAGTAGTAACATCAAAGGTCACTGATCATAGTAACAGATATAATAATAATGATGATAAGTTTGAAGTATTACAATAATTACCAAATGTGACACAGAGACACTAACGAGGGAGAGGAGGATGGCCGTCAATTCTTGGACTCGAGTCTAGTCTAATACTAATACATCTACAACAGAAAAAAAGTCCCTTTCAGAGAAGTTAATAGAACTAAGAAGTCTCATCACTCTAGCACTGTCTTTGTGACTTTGGGAGGACAGAAAAGAGACCCAGAAAAACAGACCAAGGTGAGGAAAAGGAATAGAGGTTTGTTCAAAAGCCTTCTAGAAAAAAGAAATTGTTGTTGTTGCTAGAAGCAGGGTTAGTTTAAATACCCCTATACTGAGAACTGCTTCAGACATTCATGGGATGATGTGGAAAGAAGAGAGAGGTAATGTACTATATCCTACACGCATATGTGTGTGCATGTGTATGTGTGTGTATAGAATTTGTCAGGACTAAATGACAGACTTTATTTTAAAAAATTATAATAAACTTAAAAATTATCAACACATGCATGTATTAATATACAAAGAACTGAAAAAAATGATTGCATATGAAACTGTGAACTTCTATATAGTTTTTTTAAAGGGCATATTAAATTTGTAATATGATACAATACAATAAACATTCATTAAGTGTCTACTATGTGAACTGTACCAAGTGCTGGGGATACAAAAAAAGGGCAAAAAACAGTTCCTGTCCTTAAGGAGCTTACAATCTAATAGGAGAGACAACATGAAAACAAATATATACAAAGCAATATATATATATATATATATATATATATGTATGTATATATATATGTGTGTGTGTGTATATATATGTGTACACATATGTGTGTGTATATATATGTATATATGTATTATATATATATATGCGCATATGTATATATATGCCTGAACAGGAGGAAGGCACTGAATTAAGAGGGATTGAGGAAGGCTTCCCATAGGACATGGGATTTTATATGAACTTCATATAATATTTAAATTTTTGTTGTAAGTATGGGGTTGGTATTCTATAAAGATGATGTTGTTGTTGGGGGAGAAGTGAGGGGAGTTAAGAAAGGAATACAGCCTTTGCAACAAGAATTCCCTCAGTTCAACAAATATTACATCTTTGTATCCCCAGCAGCCACTACTATGTCTTATGCTTAATGTTGCTTAATAAAGTAACCTAGTTCTTGTCCACAAGGACAAGAAGCATTGAGGTCTGCTGGAGTCAGCTCCCAGAACCCTCTGTTCAGTTTTCAGTGTGAATACTTACACTTCAAATCATCAAAGCTCCAAATCAGGGCTTGATTTACTGTTTTCTTAATGCTCTGGACTTAATAAAGTGATGGAGAAAATGTTAATAAATGCAGATTAAATTTAAAAGTGTGTTGTGAGTTCATATTTTCTCACAGGGAGCCATTTTTAAACATTTACCAGGACACCTATGGCATAAGATATCTAGATAATGTATATAGACACACACACACACATATATGTCTCTGTGTGTGTGTGTGTGTGTGTGTGTGTGTGTGTGTGTGTGTGTGTAGGTATAGGTATATATACACACACAAATGTATAGGATTTGAGGGAGAATATGGTTAAGGCAAAAGAGGTCCAGACAAAATGCTAAGACAAATTTGAATAAGGGGAAATCACTTTAATATGGAGGATACCACTCATCAGGGAAGGTCTTTGGGTTGGTGGCACCTCAGTTTAGCTTTAGAGAAAGGGGAAGGAGGGGAAGGATTTCAACGATGGAAATGGAGGTGAGGAAGGGGAGCCCATTCTGAGTATTGAGGATGCAGACAGGACAAAAAGGGGGAGGGGTGGATATTGAGTGATAGTTTTACCAAAACCTAGAGAATGTGAAGGTGAATATTGTGAGATAAGGCTGGAAAGGTAGAATGATATTAGATTTTGGAAGACCTTCAATGCCAGAATCCAAGTTTTAATTTTACTTAGTAGGTAATGGGCAGCCATGGGAAGTTTCTGAATGGAAGAAAAATGTGCTCAGAGTTCTAAATTATAGGAAGATTATTTGGGGATCGATATGAGGGTTAGATTAGAAAAATCCTGGAGTGGAGTAAGGGAGATTAGATAGGAGGTTAACAGTCTAACAAGAACAGAGGAGGACCAAAACGAGAATGATTCGAGTGAAAGTGGAAGGGAGGAAGCTGATAGGAGAGGTGCTGCAGAGCACATAGATGTACATAAATGTTGCTTAGCACAGTGCCTGGCATGTAGTAAGAGCTATATAAATGTTAGCTGTTTATTCGATGGGAGGGAGGTAAGGGTAAAGGAGAGGCAAGATTAAAAGATATTCCTGATATTTCAGGGGACCAGGAGGAAAAGTTACTTTCCACCTTACTTTGGGGTACCCAATCCTTGTTCAGAAACATCCTGTCTTTTCTGGCAATCAGCTCTCTACTGGGGATTAGAGCTTCTGGTAATGGGAGCCAGCTGCTCCCCAGATAAGGCACTTAGACAAGTGGGGCTGCACTTAGCATGTTTAATTAAAAAGCAAAACAAGCAGCTATTAATTGGCTTCTCTCTCTTTTTGAAAGGAGTGGGAGAAACCAATTGTTCAGATTCAGCATCGCCTCACTTTCCTTGAACGGAGGTGCAGTTGTAAATTGTGACCTGCTATTAATCATATGAAATAACAGAATGTGCATTTATACATTTATCTTGGTCCTCTGGCTTAGAAAATGCCAGCATTGATGGGCTCAATTCCGAGGCCAAATGGCTGGCCAGCAGCCAGAGGTAAACCTGCTGTCAGTGACCTGGTATACTGCACCATCCCTGAGCTCACAAGACTGCACCAGTGACACTGTACAGCCGTTTGGGGATTGTCGATTTCTCCCTTACTCAATTACTCTTTCCTAATACTGAATTTAGTCTTTTGGACTAAGGCTCCTGATGACTAGAATATGTCACACAGCAGAGGTGTTAAAAATTCAATGTTATAATGTAGGGGAAAGAAAGTAGATATATTTATTTTATTTTTAAAACTTAAAAAAACCATTTTATTTTTTAAACTTTTAAAAAACTACATTTTATTTTTTCCCAATTATATGAAAAGACAATTTTTTAACATTCATCATTTAAAAATTTTGAGTTCCAAATTTTCTTCTTCCCTCCCTCACCTCCCCCCTCTCTGAAATGGCAAACAATTTAATATAGGTTATGATGTATTTAAGTTAATTTTTTTCTTTCAATTAACAATAATAACAACAAAAATTTGTTTTCTCCCTTTTACCTCTCCTCTCCTCCATTTTTCAAGGAAGAAAATTAAAACTCTTGTAATAAATATACACATAACAAATCCCTTCATTGGTCATGTCCAGAAAATATCCCTCATTCTGCCTCATCAAGATTCTCTTTGTCAGGATGTGGGTTGCATGCTTCATCTTCATTTTTACGAAAGCATATTTGGTCATTGTGTTTATTAAGAGTTCTTAAGCCTTTCAAAGTTGTTTGTTTTTACACAGTGCTGTTGCTATTGTATAAATTATTCTTCTAGTTCTGCTCTCTTTGTTTATGCCAGTCTTCCCAGAAACAAAACAATTGGATTTAGAATATGTGTTAAAATTTAATGCCAGCTCTGCTTTGAGGGACCTCCTCAAAACCCCTTTTTTATTTTTTTAAAATCTGTGTCCCAGATGCACTCCTTCTCCCCCACAGCTCTTAGAGGACTAGGAATTTTTTTTCTTTGTCCTATCACACAATGGGTACTTAATAACCCAAAATTTCGGTTTATATCCTTGAGAACCTTGGACAGACCTCTTGACCTTGCTTTTCTTTAGTATCCTTCTGATAGGATGTGCTAGGTGGACCACGCCTGATTCATCCATGGTTAAACCAAGAAACAGACACCACCTACCAATAAGGTGGCTTAACATTCACTTAAAAGGGAGGTATAAAGGGGCAGCTAGGTGGCTCAGTGGATAGAGCAAGGGCCCTGGATTCAGGAGGACCTGAGTTCAAATCCGGCCACTATCAGGGTGTGTCCCTGGGCAAGTCACTTAACCCCATTGTCTAGCTAAAGAAAAAAAAAAGGAGGTATTAAAAGCACTGACCCTAAAGAGAATGTTATAAGAAGGTGCTAGTGTGGTATCTTTCCTGCCTCATATAAAATGGGGGGGGGGAGATAAAGTGTCTTGTCTAAAATGAAAGGATTGTGCTAGCTAATCTAAAGTCATTTCCTACTCTCCTAGGAATAGGTATATTCATCAACTGCCAAGGGTGGACTTTCAGGCCTAAATGATAGGTCAGTAGGAGTTCTATATTTCTTCTTTCCCCTTTGAAGATGAATAATTTTCAACTATGGTGTGGCTTTGGGGAGGCTGACAGAGGAAGCTACTTCTATCTGGTGGTAGCTGGCATTTTTATATAGTAGTTTTATATATGGTGGTTTCCTATTTTTAACTAATTATTCCTGCCAATGAGTTACTTAGCTGGGTTGTTGCCATCTGCCCTCTACATTTAAGCTTCCTAAGAGAAAGTTCTGGTCACCACACCCTAGCTAAGACTCTGCCTAAGGCAAAGCTTAACCACAGTCTTGCTTTGAGTAGGCCTGTGGTGGTCAGAGTTTGCCTTAGGCACAGTCATAAATCATGACAAGGGCTATTTTTTTTTGTCTTTGCATCTTTATCCTCTAGACAATTTTCAAGTCCTTGCTTTTGCATCCACTTCCTAAGGATTAGGGACATTTCTCTTGGCTACAAAATAGGAATAGATTTGCCTGTGATCTTCATAAGGCAACAAGTTAGCCTCTTGAATGGAATGATTCCTACTTTACTTTACTATGAACTCCAATAACCTACTCAGAGCTGGAAGGAATCTCACAGGGCATCGGGTCCAACCTGGACATGTATTAGAATCCTTTCATAACATATGTGAATTAAAAACAAACCCTATGCTGGCTTAGACGGGAGTAATTACCTCTATCTAATTAAATGTGATAATATTTGTTAGGTGCTTAGCCCAGTGCCTGGCACATAGTAGATGCTTAATAAAAGCTTATTCTTTTCTTCTTTCTGTTTCTATCTTTTCTTCCTTCTATCCATCTCTCATTTCTCATCTCTCTCTCCCTCTCCCTTTCTCCTTCTTTCTCTCTCCCCCTCCAAACAACATAGTAAATGATAAATAATAATCCACAAGCAAAATACTTTGTAATAATAATTAAAATTTGCAAAGCACTTTAGGCATATTATCTCATTTGATCCTCACAACAATCCTATTAGGTATAAATATTTTTAGCATCTTTATCTTACAGGTTAGGGAGATTGAGGCTACTGAGTCAATAGCAAGTGATAGAAGTAGAATTTAAACTCAGGTCTATCGTCAAGTAGGAGGAGAACTAGGAGAGAGTGGTGTCTCAAAAACCTAGAGAAAAGAGAGAATCAAGGAGAAGAGAGAGATCAATGGTATCAAAGGCTGTACAGAGGTCAAAGAAAATGATGACTGAGAAAAGGCCATTGGGTTTGACAACTAAGAGATCATTTGTAACTTTAAGAGAGAAGTCTAATTGGAATGATAAGATTGAAAGCCAAATTATAAAGGATTAGAAAGAAAGTAAGAGAAGGAGTGGAGACACCTACTGTAGATGGCCTTTTTGAGTTTAGCTACAATGAACAGATGAGATATGGGATGATAGCAGGGATGGAAGGATCAAATTAGGGTTTTTTGAAAATGGGGAGATGTGTGCATATTTATAGGTAGTAGGAAATGAACAAGTAGACAGGGAGAGATTGAAAATAAGTGAAAGAGTGGGAATGACAGAGGGGAGACAATCTTTTGGAGGAGAAGGGATGGAATGGAATCTCTTGAATAAGTAGAAGGATTACCTTTAGTAAGGAGTAAGGTCACTTCATCATCTGAGACAGGGGTGAAGGATAAGATAATGGTAGAAGGCACCTGAGTGATGAGATGAGGAAGAGAGCAGAAGAGGAGTTCATGGTGAGCGGTCTCAATGTTTTCTGTAAAATATGGGACAAAATTCTCAACTAAGCGAATGGGATGAGGGGAAGCCAAGGGAGGTTTGGGGAGGAAAGAAAAGGTTTAAAAGAGCTGCTATGGAGAGTGGAATAGTGAATTGAAAAGGAAGGTATAGTAGAACTGCCTAGCAGCAGGGAGGGCTCAGTTGAGGTTGTATAATATAAATTTGTTTTGGTTCCAGTTAGCACAGTTGTGTGATTTACTCTGTCTTTTATGTATATGTATGACTGAAGATGGTGAATGATGAGAGTGATCCAAAGCTGAGGGTTGACAGAACATAACTGCCAATATGAAAAGGGAGCTAGAGATTCAAGAGAGAACAGTGTAGAGTTGAATTAGTTTACCTGGAAGGTCAAAATGGGGAAAAAAGGAGACAGGGGAGATGGCTTGGGAGGGAATCAATGAGTCATGGGATAGGAATTCATGATTCAGACAAAGACGAGAATTTTGTAAGTGACAGCAGAAGGAGAAATGAAAAGCTAATAAATTATGGTCATATGGATTTCAGAGGAGTGGTGACTCAAACATAGATGTGATGGACTCAATACATAAAATGAGACCAAGTTTTGGACATGGCCAATGTGGGAATGAGTTTTTCTTGACTATGTGTACATATTCCAAAGGTTTTGTTTTTCTTTTTTTCTTTATCAATGGGGAGAGGGAAAGTGGGAGGGAGAGAAAATAATTGCTTGCTAATTGAAAAATAAGTGCTTGTTGTTTGCTGGATTTATTACAAACTGTTTGCCAGTATGGCAATCACAGATGCACAGTAATGCTAGAGATTCTGACATCCTGCTTTATTGACAATTTTTACATGCTATGTAACCTTAGAGAAGTCACTTCTCTAGGCTTATGTTTTCCCATCTGGAAGACAAGAGGGTTAGATTTGATCATCTTCAAGTTCCTTTCTAGCTTTGATATTCTATTGCTTTCTCTTAGTCTGGATACCTCTGCTAGCTCTTCCCCTTACTCTTCCTGCCTCTTTCCCCTCTCTACCTCAAAGCTTTTTTTTTTTTTGACTGGTTCTTTGAGTAGTTGTTCATATTTCACCTTTTTCTAGTCTAAGCTGAATTTATGCTCCTGCCTCCCTGCCCCCAGCAAATAGAGAATTCATTTATTTCATTTTAACTCTTGTTTTTGAGTTTAATCCTTTTTATCTTTCTTGAACCTTCCTCTTTATTTAACCTTGAGATTGACTCCTCTTTGTTCTTCTCACAAAGGGTATCATCAGCATTATGTCTTTCTTCGGGAAGGCCAAGGAGACAGCACCTGTTTATCTGGATAATAACTAGACACATCACCTGCTCTTCCTGGGCTCAAGGTCTTTACAGAAGAGGGGCAATGATATCACACATGGAGGTCCATTCCAGGAGGGAAGTAACTCATTGAAAAAGTAATGAATTCTTTAAAATCATTATGTTTCTTCCTTCCCTAGAGAAAAAAGGAGGGCAGGTCCATTTCGACCCCATTTACCAGTCCTGCCAAAGAGGCTAAATAGTCTGTGGACATGATGGAGTGGGAATAATATTATTTGATTAATACATTTTGCTGCTTGTCTGACATGTTCCTTAAGCCTGGGGCCCCATTCTTTTATCAGGCTGAACCAAAGGTCCTGATTTGGAAGCATGGAACCATAAAACTTGGGTTCAGAAGAGAGTTTGGAGATTATCTGGTTGTTGTCCTTCATGCTCAAAGAGGACCTAAATGACAACACTGTGTTGGAGTCAACTGTGTATATGACTGTGGCTGATCAGATCAATAGGACCTTGGAAAACTGTACCACAGGTTGGGCACAAATAGTCCATATGAACATTTGGAATAGATATATCTCTAAATTTGTTCATCTTGTGTTTCTTTTGAGCTGCTGCAATTCTACTTCAGTCATAGAGCACAGCACCTTCTTTGATGTGGACACAGTATGCTAGGCAGTTCTGTACCAGTGTCTCCTATGTCTCAAAATCAATTCCCAAGTTCTTCAGAGAGACCTTGAGAGTGTCTCTGTATTGCTTCTTGCAACCTCCATCTGAGTGCTTGTCTTATGCGAGTTCGCCATAAAATAGTTTTTTTCAGGCAAACATACATTTAGAATTTAAACAATGTGGTCAGCCCATCAGAATTTCACTTTTTACAGTATGGCAAAGTTCAGAAAGTGTACGGTATTTTATCTTGTCAGGTGATCTTCAAAAATCTTTCTAAGACAGTTCAAATGGAAGTGATTCAGTTTCCTGGAATGTTGTTGGTATACTGTCCAGATTTCACAGGCATACCACCATGAGGTCAGCACAGCAGCACTGTAGACCTTCAGTTTGGTAGGAAGGCTCATACTTCTTTTTTCCCACACTTTCCTTTGGAGCCTCCCGAACACTGAGCCAGCACTGGCAATGTGTGCTTCAACCTCATCATCTACATGTACAGCCCTAGAAAGTATTCTGCCAATATAAGTGGACTTATCCATAGCATTCAATATTTCTCCATTTGCCATAACTGATGTTTCCACATATGAATGGTGTGGTGCCAGCTGGTGGAGAACCTGTGTTTTCTTGGTGTTAATTGTCAGGCCAAAATTAGCACAAGCAGCAGAGAATCAATCCATACTCTGTTGCATCTCAGCCTCAGAGGCTACGTTGAGTGTACAATCATTTGCAAACAAATAGTTGTGCACCAACTCTTCCTCCACTTTAGTCTTGGCTTGTATCCTTTTCAAGTTAGATAATTTATTGTCAGTGCAGTAGCTGAACTTGATGCTGTTTTCATCCTCATTGAAAATGGCTGACAACATCACTGAAAACATCACAGTAAAAAGCATGAGAGCAAGCACACAGCCTTGTTTCAGAACTCCATTGGTGACTGGGAAAGCACAAGAGCATTGTCCATTATCAGGAACCCATGCAAGCATGACATCATGGAACTGACATACAACACTGATGAACTTCTCTGGACAGCCAGATTTTGCCATGCTCTTTTACAAGCCCTCATGACTGGCAGGATCAAAGGCTTTTGTTGTGAACAGATCTGTGGTATACAGACAGTTCTGCTCCTGGCATTTCTCCTGCAGTTGTTGGGCAGCAAAATCATGTTGACTGTTGCTTGGCCCTTTCTGAAGCCACATTGGCTATCAGGTAAATGATTATCTTCCAGGTAAAGGAGCATCCTATTAAAAAGGATTCTGGCAAGAATCTTGCCAGCAATGACTAAGAGAGAGACCCCCCTGTGACTGTCCTTTCCCTTTATAGATATGGACAATGGAAATATCCTTGAACTCCTGGGAGATAACCTCCTCTTGCCATATAACCTGGAAGATTTCAGTTAGCTTTTGTATGAGTAGTAGACCCTCTGCCTTGAAAATCTCAGCTGTAATAGAATCAGCACCAGCCGCCTTTTCTAGCTCCTTCTTCCCTCCAGGAGTCTTAAAAAGCCTGCGCAGGGGGCTTCTGAATCTCACTGCTGCTTCAGACTCTATGCTGTGGGCCCCGTATATGGAGGGTTGTGACTATAGCTTCTAGTGTATTCACACCAGATACTTTGTCACTTACCTGTTGCCACAGGACTTTGAGGTAGGTAAAAATGGTATGGGTAATGACTTTTGACTTGTGCATAACTTAGATTTAAGGGAGGCATAGTTGTTCAAAGTCATCAGCCTCACTCTCTCTTCTAGAATCATCAAAGTTCAGTGATAAGACAAAGTCAAGATGGCTGGCTATGGCTTGGGATGCAGTGAATGACCTTGGTGTCTTTGATGTCTAACCAATGCTCCACAGTACCTGCTCAGCTGCCTTCCTGGCCATTGGAAAAAATTGTTTTCATCTGCCCATTCCACCAGGGAAAATATTCATATGCTAGAGGCAGACACTCTCTGCCTCATCTCACTAACAGGTTTGAGGCCTGTTCAGTTACCCTCAACCTGGGTTAGCCTGTCTGCCAAAACAGTTTACTAGGATGTGGCTGCTCTGTGCATGCTATGTCTTCTTGGGGCCACAGATGAGAGCTGGGTAATTGGTTGGACACCAAAGGTAGATGAGCAGTCCTGAAAATGACTCAGCAGCCCTCACACCAGAGGTGCTTGTCTTCCCTGAATATACACCCGAGAGATCATCTACTCACATTCTCATCCACAGAAGGAATTACCTCTAATAATTCCTCCTGTCAAATGGTCAATCAGTTCTATTTAATTCTGTTCTTAATATTAATCACTTACTCTGTGCAAGATCATCTAGTGGGAACAAGCATTTTGAAGCTAAAAAGGAGACAGTTTTGCAAAGGTGGAGGGAATTGGCCTGGAGTTATGAAGTCTTGAGTACAAAATCTTGCTTCTGAAGTGACCATATGTGCTCATTTTACTCGTCTGACCCTTAATTTTCTATTTGTAAAACAAGGTTAGTATATATCTAGTATCTACTTTATAGGGTTAAATGTGAGATTGAAATGAGATAATGTATGAGATCACTTTGCAGACTTTAAATGTTATATAAATATCAGTTAATAAAACAAATTTGTATTTAGATGCAGAAACAAGCCTTGACAGGGGCATTAAGCTGCCCACTGTCAAATTCAGATTCAGATCCTTTGACTAGAGCTAGAGCTTTCTTCATAATACTGTGCTGCCTCTGTAATAATTAACAATCCTAAGTCAACAGCATTTGCCTAATGTGCGCCTAATGTGTGACTGCTACTGCAGGGCAAGTGTTGGAGATAGAGAGACAAAAGCAAAACAGTATCTGCCCTTGAGGAGTTTACATTCTAATGGGAGATAGCATGCACATGTACAGATGTGTGTGTGTATATGTGTGTGTGTGTGTGTGTGTGTGTGTGATAATAGATTATAAGAATTTTAGATAGTTTCTGTCTCTCTTTCCATCATATTGCTTGAGTCTTTGCTAGTTCTCCCTTGGACGTCTAGCATGGAAATGAGAACATGTACTTATCTAGATAAGCCTGAAAAATAAATAGCTGTCCTATACCTAATGACTACTTTTATATTGTCATTTTCTCAAAAGGGACCCTCTTAATTACTTTTAGGGAGATCTTAGAGGTGAGCAATGCATAAATTTTGATTTAGAGATTTTTCCCTAGAATTTGACATCTGGTTCCCTCAGGACTGAACCTAGTCTGTATGAGTCCAGAGCATGAATCCCTTATGGAATGTGGCATCTCTTCCACTCCAGATAAATCAATATCTGTGTTAGGTATGAGAATACATACTATATGCATGTGTATATGTGTATGTAGTATATGTTATTAGATAATATAGTAATATATGAGTACTCATATATTACGCATTTATATGTGTGTCTCTTTCTCTAGTTACAATCTCTCTCTCTCTGAAGATCCAATGAGACAACATATGTATAGTACTTTGTAAATCTTAAAGTGCTATATAAATGCCAACTACTACTACTTCTACTTCTATTATTATATGCACAAAATAAACAATATAATTTCCAGGGTAATGTGCTTGCCAGAGTCAGTAAATATACTGTTTCTGCTACTTGTAAAATGTGTGATCTCCTATAAAGTGGTAAATAGAAATATGTGAATAAGTACATTCATGAATTGCTAATGGTGGTCTTTCAGTCATCAGTGATAGTCTAGTGAAGAAAAGAAAAAGTACGCATATATCTGTATGTATATACATTATACGTGTATTTATATTATGTGTGTATGTATATGTCTATATATACACATACACATTGTATATGTGTGTGTATATAGAAATATATGTGTATATGTACATAGGTACACACTTACATATATATATATATATAAAATGTACACACACACACACACACATATATATATATATATATATATATATAATATACACATATATATTCCAATTTCTCACAAGGAAAACAAAATGACAATTCTTAGAAGACTAGGTAAGAAGGAAACGAGCTGGTTTCCAGTCATCAACAAGGGTTAAAATGTATGTCAGCATGATTTTCTTTTCTTTTTTTTATTAATTCATTTTGATTTATCAACAATCACTTCTATGTGCTTTTGAGCTTAAAATTTTTCTCCCCCTTCCTCCCCACCACCCTCCCCAATCTGATACAGGCTATACATATGCATTCCTATCAAACATATTTTCACATTAGTAATGTTGTAAGTAAAAATTAGAACCAATAGGAGGAACCACCAGAAAGAGGAAACAAAACTCAACAGAAGAGAAAAAAAATAGCAAATAGTATGCTTCAATCTGCATTCAAATTCCATAGTTCTTTCTTTGGATGTGGATAGCATTTTCCATCATGAGACCTTTGGACATGTCTTAGATCCTTGTATTGCTGGAAAGGGTTAAGTTTATCAATATTAGTCATCATACAACATGGCTGTTATTGTGTACTATGTTCTCCTGGTTCTGCTCACTTCAGTCAGCATCAGTTCATATGTGTCTTTCCAGGTTTTTCTGAAGTCTGCTTGCTCATCATTTCTTATAGTACAATAGTATTCCATTACGTTCACATACCACAACTTGCTCAGTCATTCCCCAACTGATGGGCATCCCTTCAATTTCCAATTCTTTGCCACCACAAAAAAGTTGCTATAAATATTTTTGTACATGTGGGTCATTTTCTCATTTGTATGATCTCTTCGGGATATGGACCTAGAAGTGGTATTACTGGGTCAAAGGGTATGCCCAGTTTTATGGCCCTATGGGCATAGTTCCAAATTGCTCTCCAGAATGGTTGGATCAGTTCACAACTCCACCAACAACCCATTAGTGTTCCAATTCTTCCACATCTTTTCCAGCATTTATCATTGTTTTGTTTTGTCATGTTAGCCAATCTGATAGGTGTGATATGATACCTCAGAGTCTTTTTGATTTGCATTTCTCTAATCAATAGTGATTTAGAGCATTTTTAATATGAATATAGATAGCTTTATTTTCTTCATCTGAAAACTGCCTGTTCATATCCTTTGACCATTTATCCATTTATCAATTATTGTGGAATGATTTGTATTCATATAAATTTGACTCAGTTCTCTATATTTTAGAAATGCACTCTATTCACTGTGTCTTTACCAGAGACAATGGTTGTAAAAAGTCTTTCCCAGTTTTCTGCTTCCCTCCTAATCTTGATTGCATTGACTTCATTTGTGCAAAAACATTTCAAAAACATATCTTTTGTTTGGTCATAATTTTTTCTGTTCTCCATAAATCTGACAGGTAAACTATGCCTTGCTCTTCCAGTTTGCTTATAGTTATCAGCCTTTATATCTAAATTGTGTACCCATTTTGACTTTATTTTGGAATAGGGTTTAAGATGCTAGTCTATGCCTAGTTTCTGCCATACTATTTTCCAGTTTTCCCAGCAGTTTTTGTCAAATAGCGAGTTCTTATCCTAGAAGTTGGAGTCTTTGGGCTTATCAAATAGTAAGTTACTATAGTCATTGACTACTGTGTCTTGTGTACCTAAACTATTCCACTGATTCACCACTTTGTTTCTTAGCCAGTACCAAGTAGTTTTGACGATTGCTGCTTTATAATATAATTTAATATCTGGGATGGCTAGGTCCTGAAATTGAGTCTTACATCACCAACTAGCTATTGGATATCTCCAACTTAATGCTTCTTAGCCATCTCAAATTCAAAATATTTAAAACAGAATTCATTATCTTTCTCCCCAATTTTCATAACTTCCTAACTTCTCTATTGCCATTGAGAAATGGCATCATCACTGCAGTCACTAGATAGCTTCCAAGTTATGCTTGACTTTCCCTTTGTGTTTAGTTTTCTATGCACACATTATCTCCCACAACCATCTCAAAGAGTGTGAACTCCTTGAAGGCAGAAAATTTTTTTTTCTTTGTAAACTAAGGATCTACCATTGTGACTGGCATATCACAGGCACTTGATGTTTGTTGACTAAAGAAAGGCATGACTGAAGGCATCAGGACTGGATATAGGTCCTTCCAGGAAAAAAAAAATTATGTTAACACAATAATTAATTATGTTAATGTCAGTCAATGTATATTTTTACAAGATAATCATTTTCCTTCTTTTTCTTTTTTGGTGGGGGGGAGAAGAGAAAAATGGATTTCTATTAATTAAAAACCAATGATGTATGAAGTGATTACTCTCTACCAGGTAAGTGCAAGCACTGGTTATACAAAGAAAGGTAAAAGAAGAGTTCCTGTCCTCAAGGATCTCATAATCTTATGGGGGAGACAACACTAAAAGACCCATACATACAAGATATAAACAATGTAAATGGATAGTAATTTCAGAAGGAAGATGCAGGCATCTGGGACAGAGGTAGGTGTACAGACCCAGCAAGGCCTCATACAGAAACAGAGTCTTGAAGGAACCCAGGGAATCCAGGAGGTAGAGATTCAGAAGTAGAGAATTACAGTCATAAGGGACAGCCAGTAAAAAAGCACCAAGTTTGGAAATAGAATGCTGTTTCTTTATTATTATTTTTCCCCCAATTACATGTAAAAAACAATTTTTAACATTTGTTCTTAATGAGGGTGGGTGGGGAGGGAGGAAGGGAGAAAATTTGGAACCCAAAGTTTTAAAAACAAATGTTAAAAAAAAGAGTCCCAAACCTTACTGTGGGAATGAGATTGTTTGAGGATACAGGCCTTCAACCTGAATCCCAAAACTACATTAAAATTGCTATCTTTCTCTGTCACACTATGGAACAGCAGATCTCTTGGGGACTATGGGGTAGAACAAGTATACCTACTCCTGTGGGATAGAGATTTCCTATAGATGACCTCTAAGATCCTTTCTAATCAATCAACAAACATTTATTAAGCACTTAAAAAACAAAAACCAGAAAATTTTGAGTTACAAATGCTCTCCCTTCCTCCCTTCCCACCCACCTCATGGAGAAGGCAAGCAATTTGATGTGAATGATACATGTATAGTCATGCAAAACATATTTATGTATTAGTCATATTGTGAAAGAAAACAGAGACCAACAAAAAAAACCCAACAACAAAACTCAAGAATAATAAAGAAAGCAAAAAAAAAGTATGCTTCAGTCTGTATTCAGACACCATCAGTTCTTTCTCTGGGGATGGATAGTGTTTTTCATTATAAGTCCTTCAGAGTTGTCTTGGATCATTGTATTGCTGAGAAAAGTTATCATTCACAGCAGATCATCTTACAATATTGCTGTTACTTTGTACATAATGGTAGATTTCGCTTTGCATCAACTCATGTCTTTCCAGGTTTTTCTGAGAGCATCCTGCTCATCGTTTCTTATAGCATAACAGTATTCCATCACAATCACATAGCACAATTTGTACAGCCAATCCCCAATTGATAGACATCCTCCCAATTTCCCACTACCTGCTACCAGAAAAGAGCTGTTATAAATATTTCTATACATATAGGTTCTTGTTTTTTTTTTAATATCATCTTTTTTGGATACAGACCTAGCAGTGGAACTACTAGGTCAAAGGGTATGCATGGTTTTATAGCCCTTTGGGCATAGTTTCAAATTGCTCTAAAGAATGGTTGAATCAGTTCACAACTCCACCAACAATGTATTAATGTGTTGTTTTTTCCCACATCCCCTCCAACATTTGTCATTTACCTCTTCTGTCCTATTGGTCAATCTAATAGGTATGAGATAGTACCTCAGAATTTTGCATTCCTCCAATAAATAATGATTTTAGAGCACCTTCTCATATGGCCATAGATAGCTTTGATTACTGTATCTGAAAACTGTTCATCTCTTGATTATTTACCAATTAGGAAATGCCTCCTATTTTTATAAATGTGACTCAGTTCTCTATGTATTTGAGAAATGAGGCCTTTATCAGAGACACTTGCTTCAAATTTTTTTCACATTATGGTTGCTAAATGTATTTTCCTCCATCCTATTTCACCCATCCCCATTTATTCCATTCTCTTTCTCTCTTACCTTGTCCCTCCTCAAAAGTGTTTTGCTTCTGATTACCACCTCCCCCAATTGCCCTCCCTTCTATCACCCCCACCTTCTTGTCTTATCTTCTTCCTCTCCTACTTTCTTGTAGGACAAGATAGATTTCTATACCTAATTGAGTGTGTATTTTATTCCCCCTTTGAGCCAATTTTGAGGAGAGTAGGATTCACTCACTCCCCCATCACCTCCTACTTCTTTCCCTCTACTGTAAAAGCTTTTCCTTGCTTCTTTTATGTGAAATATTTTACCCCATTCTACCCATCCCTTTCCCTTTCTCCCAGTGCATTCCTCTTTCTCACTCCTTAATTAAATTTTTTTGAGATATCATCCTTTCATATTTGACTGTGACCTCTGTCTATATATACTCCTAACAACCCTAAGAATGAGAAAGTTTTTATGAGTTACAAATACCATCTTCCCATATAGGAATGCAAACAGTTTAACCCTATTAGGTCCCTTATGATTTCTCTTTCATGTTTACCTTTTTATGCTTCTCTTCAATCTTGTACTTGAAAGTCAAATTTTCTATTCAGCTCTGGTCTTTTCATCAAGAACGCTTGAAAGTCATCTATTTCATTGAATATCCATTTTTTCACCTGAAGGATTATGCTCATTTTTGCTGGGTAGGTGATTTTTGGTGGCAATCCTAACTCCTTTGCCCTCCAGAATATCATATTCTAAGTCCTGCAATCCTTTAATGTAGAAGTTGCTAAATCTTGTGTTATCCTGACTGTGACTCCACAATTCTTGAATTGTTTTCTTGCTGGCTGCTTGCCATATTCTCTCCTTGACCTGAGAGCTCTGTAATTTGGCTATAATATTCCTGGAAGTTTTCATTTTGGGATATCTTTCAGGAGGTGATGGGTGGAATCTTTTGATTTCTATTTTACCCTCTGGTAAAATCAGAGCAGTTTTCCTTGATAATTTCTTGAAAGATGATGTCTGGGATCTTTTTTTGATCATCGCTTTCAGGTAGTCCAATAATTTTTAAATTATCTCTCCTGGATCTATTTTCCAGGTCAGTTGTTTTCCCAATGAGATATTTCACATTGTCTTCTATTTTTTTCATTCTTTTGATTTTGTTTTTTTTGGTTTTTGATTTCTCATAAAGTCATTAGATTTCATTTGCTCAATTTTAATTTCTACAGAATTATTTTCTTCAGTAAGCTTTTGTACCTTCTTTTACATTTGGCCAATTCTACTTTTTAAGGGATATTTTTTCCTTTAGTGAATTTTTGTGCCTCTTTTTCCTTTTGGCCAATTCTGCTTTTCAAGGCATCTTTTCCTCACTGATTTTTTTGTGCCTCTTTTACCACTTGGCCTATTCTGTTTTTTAAGGTGTTATTTTCTTCAGTATTTTTTGTCTTCTTTACCTAACTGTTGACTTATTTCATGATTTTCTTACATCATTCTTATTTCTCTTCCCAATTTTTCTTCTCCCTCTCTTACTGATTTTCAAAATCCTTTTTGAGCTCTTTGGTGGTCTGAGACCAACTCACATTTTTCTAGGAGGCTTTGGATGGAGGAATTTCAAGTTTGTTGTCTTGTTCTGAGTGTGTGTTTTGATCATCCTTGTCACCATAGTAACTTTCCATAGTCAGATTTCTTCTGTTGTTTTTTTCATTTTTTCCAGTCTATTTCTTGACTTTTAATTCTTTGTTAAAGTGGGGCTCTGCTTCCAGGGTGGAGGGTGCACTGTCTCAAGCTTCAGGGGTTTGTGCAGCTGTTTTTGGAGATACTTCTAGGGATTTGAAAGTTTTCATTTCTTCCAAGGTGGTATGATCTAAGAAGAGGTGTATTTCCTACTCTCCTGGCCTGTGTTCTGGTTTGTGAGTGACCACAAGCACTCTTTTCTTCCCTAGAACTGTGAGGAATGTCCCCCTTACTCTGTGGCCACAAGCTTTGGTGTTCTAGTGCTTGTCCTCCCCCTTGGACTACCCTACAGGACTGTGACCCTGATCTGAGTATTGGCAAAGCAACAGTGCCCTGCCTCAGTACTAGCAAAGAGACCCCTGTAATCTCCTTTTGACCAGTTGTTTGAGCCGCTTACCATCTTTGGGCTGAGAGCTCTGGAATCAGCTACTGCCACTGCTGATTGAGTGGCTTCTAAGGCCTGCTCCTGGTTTGCTGGGGCTCACTGGCATGGCCTGTGGTGGACTGTGCTCCACTTTCACTAGGTGTGACAGACCTTTCCTGCTGACCTTCTAACTTCTATTTGGCTGGAAAATTATTTCACCCCATTCTTTTGTGAGTTCTGCCACTTTAGGACTTATTTTATGGCATTAAATATGTTCAGAGAGGTTTTTGGGGAGAGCTCAAGTGAGTTACTGCCTTTTCTCCACCATCTTGGTTCTGCCTTGGAAATAGAATGTTGTCATATTCAACTTGTGTGCTGGAGCCAGCTTGTAGGAGCTAGAGAGAAATTGATTGCTAAATTTTCAGTATGAGCATTTATACTTTGGAAATCAGCAAGCACTGTAGATCAGAGCTTAATTTATTCTTTTGCTGATTATCTCAACTTACAAAAGTGATGGAGAAAAATGTTTATGATGTAGATTAAATTTGTGTGGTTGGCACACTCCCCCCCCCCAGCCAGTTGTTAAGCATTTACTATCACACCCCTGTGTGAAAAGAACAGCAAGAAAGCTAGTGTTGATGGACCACACCATATAGGGGAGTAAGTAGCGTATAAAAAAACTGCAAAGGTGGGAAGGGCTTTAAGGTGTGAAGTGCTTTAAAAACCAAATAGCACATCTTGGTCAAATAATTTTTAGCTTTGTGGAGACTCTCTGCCTTGGAATAATTCTTTGGTGGAAATATTATTAAGAATATTTTTCATCTCTAGGGTGGGGGTGGGGAGAAAAAAAGGAAAAAATAAATTTACATGATAACTTTATTGTATATTTAAAAGGAACAGCAAATTGTACATAACAAATTTTCAGTTTCATGTGCAATCATCTTTTTTGAAATTATACTATGCTATGGAAATTTATTCCATAAATTAAAAATAAAACAAATAAATTTTTTAAAAAAGAACGGTTCCATATTTCCTATGAAATGCTAGTGAATGAAGGGTGCCTCAAGGGACAGGAATCTGAAAATAATTTCCTAGGTTCTAAAATGAATAATCTCAAGGGATAGCAAAACAGAGAATAACTTACTTTGAGGCAGTTATCAGGTAATCTTCCAAAACATTGCCTGGAGATATGGCTAGATTGAAATAATAGCAAGTAATGTAAGCTACCTGAGGTCAAGGACCACAACCTTCCCATCTATGTATCATCTCCTTTCCTACCACCATAGCCAAGGACTCGGTTTAATGGACACTTATTAAATTGCTTTTGACCTGAATTAATCCAGGCTCTGCTGATTACTATAGTTTCTAGTCAGGAATTGCCAACAGTTGAACTTCAGGAACACAGATTGGTATAGATTGTGCACAGAAAGATGACCAGGCATAGAGTAAACTCACCTAGCTTGAAGAGGCTAAAGGCAGGGAAGTATAGGGTGGGGCAGTAGGTAGGGACGCAGATCTGCCCTTTCCATCACTCACAACTGCTTAGATCTTAAGGAGTGGTACTTGTCTGTGGTCTTGTCTGTAGTTCTTGGCAGCTCACTCTTCATTACATGTTAGTGAAGTGTGGGTGTTAATTAACCATTGCCCAACAACTTAAATTAAGGCTGAGGGAACAGTTTAGTTAGCAGTTACACTAGATCTCAGAAAACTAAGAGACTCTTGAAAAAATAGAGAGAAGGAAGGCTGCATTGCTATACAGAATTTTAAAAATTCTTTTATTTTTGGACATGGTTGATTTTATTCTACTCTGTACCAGGGCTATTTCAAACTTTCTCTTCTCTTCTTAGATCTCCAACTCTACCTCTTCTCCTTGAAGAGATAGAGGATCTCAGCTCCTACTTTATAAACCTATCTCTTTCTTCTTTCACTCCACAATTCAACCATCTCTCCTCTCCCCCTACTGCTTTCAGTCATCTCTCTTTCTCTTCTTTGAGAAGTCTCTGAAAAACAATTGGGCCTTCTTGCTGCCAAGGACAACCTCCTCCACTTGTACTCTTGGTCCCTTCCAAGAGCTTGGCCATCTATTATTCACTCTCTTTCTTGCCTCTTCAGTCTCTTTTTATCCACTGGTTCCCTTTTCATAGTTTACAGTATGCCCAGGTCTCTAACATCCTTAAAAATCCTTTATTTGATGTTGCCATTTCTTCTTCCTTTAACTGCCCAAATCCTAGTTGTCTACCCTCATTGCCTTTGTTTTTTTGCTTGCCACTCACTTCTTAAACCCTTACAGTCTGGTTTTTGATCCCAACATTTAACTGAAATTGCTTCTTCTGAGATTGCCAACAATCTTTTAACTGCTAAATTCAGTGGCCTTTTTTCAGTCTTCATCCTACTTTTCACAGTTCTGTACACCATTGGCTAGCCTCTCTTCGTGGGTGTTCTAATTACCCTTGGCTTTTAGGACAACACTTTCTCTCTCTCTCTCTCTCTTTCTCTCTCTCTCTCTCTCTCTCTCTCTCTCTCTCTCTCTCTCTCTCTCTCTCTCTCTCTCTGTCTTCATCCTGCATGTCTTAGCAACTCATTCTCATCCTTCTTTGCTGGGTCATTCCCTCTTGAAGTTACTTGTTATTACTTTGTACATACTTGGTATTTACTTACTTATACAGATGTTGTATTTCCCCCAGGAGAATATAAACACCTTGAGGGAAGAGACTATTTCATCTCCAACTTTGTATTCCTAGTGCTTACTCAATGACTTGTACACAATAGTTGCTGAATACATGTTTGATAAACTGAATTAAATGAAGTTGAGGTCTGGCATAGGTAGGAGTATTACATCTTCTCTAGATTACCTCACCAACCTTTCATTCATAGGTTTGTAGGTTGGGTCCCCGTTGGGAAACAACTCTCCCTGTACGCTATGGGTTTGTACTCCTAAAACTGTAGCTCAGAAACCCCTGTAACTGAGCTTTTTTGATAATAGGCAGTCAGGAAATACAATTAACTCAAAGAAAAGATATGTATTAAGAAGGTATAGTAAAAACAATAGCTACAAAACACTACTCTCCTCTCCCCAAACCTGGGCTCCACTCTCCAGCAAAGACACATAGAATCTGTGGGGAAAATGATCACAAATTTAGAGTAGCAAGCTACATCTATAGGGAACTTATGGCCAAGGTAATTTGTTTCCCTGGAACTGCAGGACCCCAATATCCTTTCCCTCTTTGTGGATTTTCCTGCTGCTTCCCACCATGTACAGAGTATTTACTGGGCTGGTCACTCAGATGAGTTCCCTGGGCTTGCTCCTCTCTAAGGCTCAACTATCATGTGCCTAGGTTAATTTTCTCTTAATCCATACTTAGTTCCACTCTCTGATGTTGGAAGTCAGACTCCTTGAAACAGTTCCCCATCTTTGCTTTCCTCTTCACTTTGAAAACGGAGACATTTGCACACTTCCAATGCTCTGACACCTCTACTGTTCTCTATCTTGAAACTTTAGGCTGGTGAGCCTGAATTCAATTCCTGGAATAATTACTTGGGTTCATTAAGTTCTGATCATGTTAGATTTTTTTTTTTATACAAAAGGTATTACTAAATTAGTTGATCAGGGAATGCAATTGACCTAGTGCACCTGTATTTTATCAAGGCATTTAACAAAGTCTCTCACAGAATCATAGAACTCCAAAACTGAAAGCTACTTCCTAGGCCATCTGGTCTAACTCACCCTTGAATAAGAATCCTCTCTGTAGTATACCCTACAAATCGCCATTTAGCATTTATTTGAAGACCTGAAATGAGGGAAAATCCACTACTTCCAGAGGCAAACCAGCATTCTTCTGGCTGTCTCTAATTATTAGGATTCCCACCCCTCTCCTTAAATCAAACTCAAATTAACCTCTTTGAAACTAGCCCATTGGCTCCAAGTTCTGCCCTCTAGGGCCAAGCAAAACCAAACGAATTCCTCTTTGGGGGGTACTGGTTGGACCAGATGATCTCTGAAGTCCCTTCCAAATTACGTGATTCCATGGGACTCCATTTCCCCTTTCATTCTCTTCTCACTTTCTGCAATCTGGCTTCTGACCTCACCATTCCACCAAAACTGCTCTCTCCAAAGTTACCAATGATCTCTTAATTGCCAAATATAGAGGGCTTTTTTTATTTCTTATCCTTTAACCATGTCATATCCTAAGGCCCACTCCCAGGTCCTCCTATCTTTTTTCTTTACAATTGGCTCTCCCATATCAGTTTGAGCTGACTCTGTGACAATCCTGGATGTACAGGGCTTAATAAAGGAATCATCAAGAGCCCAGTTCTTGTCACTTGCTCTGATATTGCTTTTTAATGTACTTGAAGACAGAAAGTCCTGTGGGGGAAAAACTGGTTTTCTATTGCATTAAATGTTACCTTCAGACATATTGTACTCTGTGAGATTTTGAAATTCCTTTTCTGGTTAGTCTAATTGTTGTTGTTCATACTTGGCTCCCAAAGAGGGCCAATGACATCACAAGGGTGATGAAACTTACACATGAATTGTATCAGGTGAGGCAGAGCTGGGCAAAGTCATCAACTTCACTTTCTCCTCCAGAATCATTGAAGGCAAGAAGACTGGTGATGGCTCGGGATGTAGTGGATGACCTTGGCCTTTCTTGGGTTAGTCCAATAGCAAGAAAAACAAAAAGGCTAGGAGGATCAAATATGATAAGGTATCAAAGTACTTTCAAAGGGACTCATAGATCCTTATACAGGGATTATATCCCAAGGAGATTTTTGACAACAGGGTTTTGACAAATATATGGACCCCTACAGAAACATTCCTAGAAGCATTATTTGTGATTACAAAACACTATAAACAAAACATGTACCCAGTGATTACGGAATAGCTGGATAAATAATGGCTTATGAATAGAATGAAATGTTATCACATACTTGGAATTATACATTCTAAGTAAAAAAGTCAGCAAACATATATTAAGTACCTACTATGTGCCAGATGTTGGGGATACAAAATAAGGCAAAAGTCAGTCCCTGCCTTCACAATCTAATAAGGCAGACAACATACAAATAACTACACACAAACATGATGCATACTGGACAAATTTGAGGTAACCTCAAAGGAATGGCGTTGGCATTAAGGGAGACAAGGAAAGTCTTTTTAAAGAAGGTTGGATTTTAGTTGCAACTTGAAGAAAATCAAGGAAATCAGAAGGAAGAGAAAAGGAAGAAGAAAATTCTAGTTATGAGGCACAGCCAGTGAAAAAGCCGAGTTGGGAGATGGAGTGTCTTGAATAAGGAAGATTGAAGAGGTCGGTGGCACTGGGTCATGGAGTACCAATGGATTGTAAGATGTAAGAAAGCTGAAAAAGCAAGAAGAGATCAGGTTGTGAAGGACTCTGAAAGCCAACAAAAGGAGGACACTGGAATTCATTGAAGGAGGAGGGGGCAGACTTACATAATCAAGCCTATGCTTTAGGGAAAAAAAAATTCTATGGCTGAATGGAGAATGGATTAGAGTGCAGAGAGAATTGAGGCAGGAAAACCAAGCAGAAGGGTATTAAAATAGTCTAAGAATGAGGTGCAAAAGGTGCATTTGGGTGATAGCCCTGTCAGAACAGAGAAAGAGGCATTTCTGAGCAATGTTACTGATGAAATTGGGGGGCAGCTAGGTGGTCCAGTGGATGCAGTTCTGGCCATGAAGTCAGGAAGACCTGAAATCAAATTCAGCCTCAGATACTTACTAGCTGTGTGACCTGGATAAGTCACTTAAGCTTTACTTGCCTCAATTTCCTCATCTGTAAAATGGAGATAATAATAACACCTACCTCATGGGGTTGTTGTGAGGAACACAGAATCATAATTGCATACATGGTTAGCACAGTGTCTATATATAACATTATATATATGTATATATATATGTATATATATATATAAAATCACATAAGCATGATATAAACATTGTTATTATTGATATTTTGTACAAATGACAGGATTTGGCAACAAATTGGATACAGTAGATGAGAGAGAGTGAGGAACTGAGAACTGACCTAGGCTGCAAGCCTGAGTGATTGGGAAGATAGTGGTACCCTAGATACTAACAAGGAAGTTAGGAAGTTGGGATGGTTTTTGAGGAAAGATAATGAAGCGACAGAAGGGCAGAAACAACAAGATGGGCAGAGTTGGTGGGGGAAGGCTATGGGTCCAGCTTTTGAGGAAGACTTGGGTTCAAGTCCTTTAATGAAATCAAAGGTCTATATTGGGAAGGAGAGGATAGAGAGAAAGAATGAACATGAAGGATTAAGAGAAACATAAGCAGAGTTACGTGCACTCATACAGAATAAAGAAAGCAGGGCAAAAGAAAAATCATATACATAATCATTCCCATCCTTCAAAATGCCAATGGATCTGTGATTTCCTCAAAGTAGGTATTACTTCCACTAATGTAGATAACAATTCACTCAGGCCTGCTTGTCATGGATGAATGGACTGGGAGGACAGAGGACAGAAATGATATTTCAAGAGGGTAGGAGGCTTTTTCAAGTTCTGCAATGACTGGAACAATATAAATAAAATTAACATGGAAGGGCAAGGCAAAAAAAACCTGGTAAAAACAAAGCTAAGCAATAATCAATATTAATGACAAATTTAAACAGAAGGTGGACAACTGTTTCACAACTTATAGTCTTAAGAGAGTTGCTCACCTCAACTCCTTTCTCGCTCAGCTACCTAGAGTCTTGGATAGATAATTTTATTCACATTTAGATGTTAGAATCTTAATGTTCTAGACAAGGGAGATTTATATTTTATAGGAATGCACCTATAAGGCAAAGCTTAGCAAAAATGAATGTATGTATAAATGGCAGAAATCCAGCTATTTGAACATGTCATTAGAAGAGCCTTTCCTGGAAGCCCTTCAAGTGACTAAGCTGGTGGCCACCTACTCTTTCAGTGCATAAGGCTAATTCTGGCACTTCACCACAAATGGACAGCCATGTGAATTGATTTTTTTGTTGTTGTTGTTAAAATCACTTGCCAGAAAACCTCCATGATGGACCTTCCTCATGATATCTAGTAAATTTTGTGGGGAGTCATCCCTTCCCAAGTTTGTCTCGTCTTGCCCCTCCTCTGCTCTGAGGACAGAGGGACCCTAGGGCACCTTGTCATCCTAGGGCTCTTGTTCCACAGGTGTGCTTCCCGGTGGCTGCCGATGGTGTTTATGAGATTCAACAAAGCACCACCATCGTGCTTAAAGTGCTCACTACTGTAATCCAAACTCCATAAATGAGCAATTCCTTAGCATAATGAATGGATGATTCTCTTTTTATGCACTTTTATGCTGTTCCAAGTCTGTGGTTTCACTAACTTTCTACCTCAGAGATATGTAATTAGAGCCTCAGCAATCTGTTGGCAGGGCCTACCCACCCTCCGATGGAATCTGCCACAGCTCCACTGTCTTGCTGCTGACAGGAGCAGACACAAAGTCTGAGGGGAGGATGGGGGAGGATAGGATGGCTGGAGGTAGAGGGGGAGGGACTGACTTGAGCCCTCTGAAGTGTGTTGAACCCTTTAGGGCAATGGGAGTGGGGGGTGATATTAGGTATCATGGTTGCTTTCTGAAGAACCCTTCAGAATGTGGTGTTCCCCATCCCCCCATGCTCCCCCTGCCCCTCTCAGCTAATACTTTCTCTCACTAGTCTACTACGCTCCAGTAGCAGTACCTGAAGTCCTTAACCCATGGCCCAGCCACTCTTAACATATAGCCTAGGTTCCACTCAGAAAGCTCTTACTGATCTCAGAATTTTCTCACTATCCCCTGCATTGATCATGCTCAGTCTGATCTCTAGGCAAAACTTTCTTCAAATGGGTCCCTGACGCCTTTATTATGGGAACATGGGTCTTTGCTATGGGGGCAAGACCTAGCAATGGCTTCCAGATATGGCCCTTGTAATGGAGGTCTAATTATACTTCACTGTTAGAGGCAGCTAGGTGGTGTAGTAGATGGCGTACTGGGCCTGAAGGCAGGAAGACCTGAGTTCAAATCCAATCCACAGAGATTTACTAGCTATGTGACCCTGGGCAAGTCACTTAACCTCAGTTTTTAGTAAAATGGAGATAGTAATCGCACCTACCTCCTAGGGTTGTGGTGAAAATCAAATGAAATAATGATTGTAAAGCACTTAGCTAGCACATTGCTGGCATACAGTAAGCTCTCTATAAATGTTAGCTATTGTTGTTATTATTAATCTTTCCATCCCCCACTCCCATTCCCAGGCCATATAGATTGCTGCCAATTCAGTTAGATTAAAACCAAATCAATTGATTTAATTTTAACCCAACTTAATTTAATTCAACAAACATTTCTTAAGCAAGGCACTATGCTGTGCTGTAATGAAATGATAAAAATATGAGCCAGCGCCGATCCTCAAGGCACTTATAGTCAATCCTCTTGAGCCAGAGATAAATACTAAGAAAGCATTGGACACTTTGGAGCTATGTTCCATCATTCTAGAGGCCCAGGCAAAGGCCTATGTCTCCTTTACATTGTCTGTCTCCTAGCATCCTACTCATAAATCAAGGCCAAGTTCAATTGGTATCTCCCCTGTGAAGTCTTACCCTCTTTCACTTGATCTTCTAGCACTTCCTTCTCCTCTGACCTAATTTTACTCTAACTTCCTTAATTACTCTTATTTTCTTACATTTATCCTTGCATATGTTTAGTCACTCCTACCAGATTGTAAACTTCTTAATGCCTGACTATTGTAGATACTTAATAAATGTTGGTAAATGTCCTCACTTCCCTATTCTCATTTAAACTCTAGGCATAGATCAAGGCTTAGCTTGGCCAAGTTCAAGCATTACCGTCTTCATGAAACATTCCCTAATTATGCCAACCTAGGAAACTCTCTCTGAATTTGTCGCATTTATGAGCAGAGAAAAATTTTGTACTAATCTGTGTGGACTGATTGTATCACGTATGCTTCATGTTTCTTTTGCAGGCCTATGCTAGTTTATGAACTCCTTATAGTCTAGAAAGTGTTCATTCACTAACACTTCTGCCCATTGCTGTTCAGCTGTGTCTGATGTTGAATAACCCCATTTGTTTTTTTTTTTGGCAAAGATACTGGAGTGCTTTGCCATTTCCTTCTTCAGCTCATTTTACAGATGAGGAAACTGAGGCAAACAGGATTAAATGACTTGTCCAGGGTCATGCAGCTAGTAAGTGTCTGAGTCCAGATTTGAACTCAGGAGGATGAGTCTTCCTGACTCCAGGCCCAGCACTCTATGCACTGTGCCATCTACTGCCCCTTTCTCCCATAGTGCCTAGCAAAGTGTTGGGCACAAGACACACAATGATGTTTGTTCAATGACTTTTGATTGGGGAAGAGGGTGAGGAAGAAGAAGGAAATTTTATAATGTTTTAGAGTATTCAGGGCCTCTACCAAGTAGCCTCCATGTGCATACCAGAATTGGTAAACTGGCAGAGCTGGTATTTGAACCCAAATCTCCTGATTCCATATATAACATTTTTTTTTCTACTTCATCACACTTTGGACATCTATACTGATAACTAAGGCATCCCATGCCTTGGAATCTCCACAACTGGGCCTTTTAAGGATGGGTTTCTGTAGCTGTACCTTATCCAAATACTCAGAATCTGCTAACTGGGTCATAGAAGACAGACCAGATGCTACCGAGTGTAACTAAGGCTCCTGGAGCCAGTTTCCAAAGTGGAGATATCAGAGTGTCCACATTCTAATTTTGGCTTTGCTCCTGTTTCACAAAACTACCTTGAGTGAATCCTTTCCCTTTTCTAAACTCAGCTTTGCTGTACCACACTGAAAGGGGCACAGAGTTTGAATGACTTTTGCTCTTTAACATAGAATTCTCAGATGACATGAGTAATAATAATAATAATAATAATGATAATGATAGTATTAATAATAATAGCCAGCATTTCTCTAGCTTTGTAGTTAGTTTAGTCATTTTTCAGTCATGTCCTATTCTTTGTGACCCATTTGGAGTATTTTTGGCAAAGATATTGGAGTGGTTTGCTCATTTTACAGATGAGGAAACTGAGGCAAACAGGGTTAAGTGACTTGCCTAGGGTCACACTAGTAAGTGTCTGAGGTTGGATTTGAACTTATGAAGATGAGTCTTTCTGATTCCAGGCCCAGCATTCTATCCTCTGAGCCACCTACCTGCCCTACCTGTGTAGTTTATAAAGCATTTTTATCTTATTTGATCCTTTACCAGCCCTGAGAAGTGGGGAGTATTTCAACAACATGTCCAGCTCCAGGAGTTATCTAGGACTTGGGTACACATTCATTCATTGGTTCATTTATTTATTGGTTCATTCAGTCATCCCCTCATTCGACCTTGAATGCTAACTACATGCCCAGTCCTATATGGAAGCATGAACATTTATAAGACACAGTGTGGCCTCCCAAGAGTTTGTGTGCTAGCTGGGCAGATGGGACATAGAGAGAAGAGGAATCGAATGACAGTACAAAGGGATGTCAGAAGGCAGGTGATTCTAAGTGGCAAATACCTGGAACACACAATTAGTGTTCTGAATTCAGGGAAGAGAGAGGTCACTGCAGACTAGGGAGGTCATGGTAAGAAGGTGAGACTTAAGAATGGCCTTGAAAGCAAGGTGGGATTAAGATGGGTGGGGAGAAGGGGGATGGCATTGCTGGTGAGGGCTGAGGACAGCAGAAGCATGGAGACAGACATGGAGAAGACATGTTCACAGAATGGTAGACACTTCTATTTCACATTCCTGAAGAATTCTCATCTCATTTAATCTTCATAATGGTCCTGTGAGGTAGGGCCTAGGCTTAATACATGCTTATTGATTGATTGATCCCCATTTTATAGATAAGAAACTAGTGGTTTATCTAGTTAATTACGAGTCTGTGATGGGATATGAACCCACACATCTTCTGACTCCCAGTTCAGCACATTTTTACTGACTCATATAAATTAGTCTTAGAAAGGGAAGTTTTTTAGAGGGAGTAGTGAGGGACAGATTGGAAAGACAGCATCAAACAGGCATAGACGTAGAGCCAGAAAGGACCTTAGAGGCCATTAGTTTCAACCCCCTCATTTTAAAGATGAGGAAAATGAAATTTAAAGAGGTTAAGTGACTTGCCCAGGGTCACACAGTTAGTAGGTGTCTGAGGCAGGGTCGAACCTAAGAGACAAGCTCAGCAATCTATCTGCTATTGGCTGGAGCAAGATTTTAGAAGGCTAAGGAGTTGGGCTTGGACAACAGGAACTCATACAGGATGTCAAACAGAGAAGATTGTTTCATTGGCAGCAGACTTGGGGGCTATTATCATCTTCATCAAAAAACACAACACACACATCACAACCACCACAACCACCCTCAAAACCTTGTCTTAAGGGGAAATACTTCCCTGTTCTCTTCATATCTGGGACAGCAGCCCTGGATTGAGTCTCCAAGGTGGCACCTCTTTCTCTTTGGAAGACCTTAATCCTTCCCAGATCTGGTCCTAAAGATCAGTTTTCAGGCTAATAAAGCTGTCACTTGTCACTCTGTTACTTCATCTGGCTGAGGGAAAAGGGAGTCGGGCAGGAAGGAGCAGGGCTGTCACTCTTCTAATGCTGGACAGGCAGAAGCATGACTGTATCACCACAAGGAATTCCCAGACTGCTGGGGAAACTGGCTATCTCAGAGACCTGATCATCTAAGAAGTCAGAAGCAGTCCTTCTGATGAGTAAAAGGAAATGGGTGAAAGGTACTGACTGAGCTGAGTAAGGGACTGAGGTCAAGCTGAATTGCACAGACGGTGTGGATAGGATAGTGGGGAGTGGGGGCTGGGAAGACAGGGCAGGAGAGATCTCAAAAACCTGCTTCACATTTTCACCCTCAACAGCTTTACTGGAGATTTGAAAGGGTATCAATTTCCTCTCCTTTCTTTAAATTCCTACCTATAATGTTACTTTTAACTTTTTGAAAGTTCTTTTGCATCTATTAAGTCATTTAATCCTCACAGCAAAGGAGAGGGATTATAAATAGTACCGTTTTCCAGATGAGGAAAACTGAGCCTTTGGGGGAGGGGAAATGATTTATCCTTCTCAAGTAATAATAGGGTCATGACTTGAACTCAGGTCTCTAACTCCAAGTGGGAGGCTTTCTGCCAGATCCTATTGCCTTCCTGAAATCCCGGCCATTGGCAATCTGTGCCTGGGTTGGGAATGGAGGTGGAGGTGGGGGGACTGGATTAATCTACAGCTCTGTTTCAGGACAGCCTGTGCCTATGTAGTGGTGGGAGTGGGTAAGATAGGGGAGAACCGGCTTCCTAAAGGAGCAGGGCTGTGGAGCTGGGATAGGGAATGGCTTCTCCACCATCTGCTTCTGGTTCACTGACTTGCCATCTATCCTTGCCTTTGCAGGGCTCCCCAATCCTCAGCTGACAGAAGGGCTCTATTTATAATAATACTTTGTGTTCCCACTCCCTGCCTCCCTCTCTTGATCCCAGAAAAACGAGCATACCAATGAATTCTAGCTTCCAAAGTATTCCTCTGTGGCAGTGGTGTCCTGGTGTAGATCTTACCTCAGGCTTACCTAGGGTCTCTGGATGCCCCTTTGGACCTCAGTACAGGGATGGGAGGGAGGTCATGTTCTCCTCCTGGGTCAGAAATGTTTATCTACTTCCTCTCTCTTCCTAAGAGTCCAGGAGCTACTAAGATTTTTCCTTTTCTTTTAAAGCTTTTCCACTAGAGTTTAAAGAATCAATCATAGCTCTTAAGCTAGAAGATCAAGGTCATCTAGTCCAATCCCGCCATTTTGTGATTGGGGAAACAGAGGCCCAGAGAGGTTCAGTGACTTGTCCGAGGTGACATAGGTAGAAAATTGAGGAGCTGCTTTGATTTCACATCCGGTGTTCTTTTCTTTGCATCACACTGCCTCTAAAAGTGTCTGAGTTTTGCTCCTACTTCTAACTCAAGGTATGAACTAAGCCAAGGCTTTCCTTTTTCTATTTTTCAGTTTCCACTTTCTCCCACCACCTGGATTATCAAGGTGTTATGAGACTCAGTTGTAGTCTGGAAAATCACTGTCCAAAGTACCTTTGGGACACTCCAATTTCAGACTTTTTTTTCTTTTCCTTTGTTTTAATGTTTTTTTGATGCTCCAATTTCTCCATTCTTCTTGCTTCCCAACACCTTTCTCATTCACCCCATAGAATTCTCTCTTGTAACAAAAAAGTATAGTTAATAAAGCAATCAAGCCATTGACCATAATTCTGCACTGATATTCTACCATGTCTCTGATGAATGGCTGGAGTATTACTTCATAGGATTATACCGGAGAGCTAGAGCTGGAAGGGGTCTTATATGTCATGGACAGCTCTCCCATTTTACAGATGAAGAAAATGAGGCCTAGAAAGGTTGAGTGACTTGCCCAAGATCATATGTGTACTAAGTGGGAGATCCGAGATCCAAACTTGGGCCTAGTGACACCAAGTTCATCACTGTCTCCATTACATCGTCACTGAGGTCTTCTCCCAAAAGGCAGAGGAGACCGTGCCAGACTGGGAGTTAGCAGGCTTGGACTCTACAGCCATCTCTGCCACTATCTGGCTGCATGAACAACGGCAAATAGTCTCCCCAATCTGAGCCTCAGTTTCCCTACCTGTAAAATGAAAAAAGGTAAGGGCTCTACCATCCTGTCTAGGGTCTGGGATTCCAGGTGACTCTTCTGATTAAAACTTCCCTGTTCTCATTCTAGGATTTTTCTTCATAGTCTAGTCTTTTCAATCAGGACTGTAATGATAAGCAAGAATAGGAATGTGTTCCATCTCTCATTGGAACCTTGTAATTACCTTGGACTCCTGTCAAGGAACAAAGATGATGCTTGTGCTATAGGTGATCTCTGGAAAATGATTTGATTCCTCCTTCTCCATCAATGCCAACCCACCTTCCTCCTCCTATTCATTCAGTTGCCAAGTTCCATGGATGCTACCTCCTACAGTGACTCTCCAGTCTTTCCATTCCCAATCATTCCCTTTGTCGTCACTTTAACTTGTGCTCTCATTGGTTACTCTCTGGACTCTGCCGTACCTGATCTCTGTCTCCCCCCTCTGCGTCCTGTCTTTGTGATCTTTCTAAATGCACAGGTTTGACCACATTGCTCCTCTCTCAGAGATCTTCAGCAGCTCCCTAGCACTCGCTGAACAGAGCAGATACCACTTTTGCTACTATTCTAGGCCCTCAACAATCTGGCCCCCATCTATGTTTTTGACATTATTTTGTGTGACTCCCCTTCAATACACTGTACATTCCAGTTAAACTAAACAGCTCCATTCACCCCACCCCCACCTTTGTTCATGCCTGTCCACTGCCCCTTAGAGTGGCCCGTTGCTATGGAGACTGATGAGGGCAATGGCAGGAGTTTGTGGAGCTGAAGAGAATTCAGAGGAAGCTGGATGTCAGGGCCAGCCTTGCACAGTTTGTCATGAAAACAAGCACGTGCCCACTGATTAACAGCATGTGGCAGATTGAGAGAAGTCTTTGTCAAGCCCTGCACCTGGTTGTTTACCTGGATATTGATCTTCTACAGCCCGACCTCATCCCTTGCCAAATGCTTCATCCTTGGGCTTGATACTTGCCTGGTCCTGGCTTTTGTTTCACCCTGGCTTCCTGCCTCTGGGCCCTTCCATCCCTCAATCTGTCTTCCCACTTACACATCCTGGCCTTTGCATCCCCTCTCTGGAGAGGAATTTCCCAAATTCCAGGCTGTGTCCCACCCCATCCCCCCTTGATCAAACTGGGAAGATATGAATCAGCTCCAAGTTCTGCTGAAGCCATCTCTGAGTCCTTGACACACCCAGGGAGGAGGAAACACAACGGCATTTCCCATAGCTCTGCCTGTTAAAACTTCTTCCCTTCCTTCAAAGTCCAGTTCAGGCCTAGACTCCTCCAGGAAGCTCTCCTTGATTCCCCAGAACTGGAAGCATCTTCTCCTATCTCAAATTTCTTATGACTTTGTCAAGACCCCTCCTTCACACTGGGCACATTCTTAGTTGTCTCCTCTCCCTAATAGATCTTAATAAGATCATTGAAGGCAGCTCTGTCATGTTTCATATTTGTTTCCCCAGTACCAAGCACAATGCTTTTTAGCAGCAGCTAGGTGGTACAGTTGATAGAGGACTGAACCTAGACTTATGAAGATCTGAGTTCAAATTTGACCTCAGATACTTACTACCTATGTGATGCTGAGTAAGTCACTACCTGCATCAGTTTCTTCAACTTTAAAATGGGGATAATAACAACACCTCTCTCCCAGGATTATTATAAGGATCAAATGAGATTAGGCTGAACATAGTGCCTGAAGCATAGCATGCATTTAATAAATGTTTATTCTCTTCTCTCGTCCCCTTAATTGAACTGAATTTAACCAAATCTCTGTATAGTAAATATAACTCAGGCATGTCTGGCTGTGCTGCCCAGTTTTCCCAACATGGAGGTGCCCTTGAGGGGTCTTTGGAGCATATCCACAGTCCCTGAAATGGAGGCTTCTTTGTCACTCTACCACATGGGTGGGGGTAGCCTCCTTTAGCTGGCTGCCTATGTCTTTAGACCGGGTGAGACTGACCCTTTCACTCTCTTTCTGCTGCTCTCCTTTTGGCCACTCTTACCTGCCTTGTCCACAAGGTGAAGCTCCCAGTTCATCCACAGTGAGGATGCCCTGAACTGAACCAGTGAGAATGGAAGGATTTTCCTTCCCTTGCACCCTCTTCATTATTTTGCCCCTCTCCCACCCTATCCGAAGAAATTGGCCTGGGGGGGGGTTGTTTCTAAGCAGTGTTGTTTGTTCTCCTAGATTTCAGGTGCTGGAGGTGTCCCCAAAGGACCCTCTGGGAATTTGAGCAATGGTGACCTTGGAGCCAGGATTTCAAGTGGGGTGGTATAGCTAGCTAGCCAGCCTGTCAGGAAGACCTAAGAAGCCAGAGGGCCTGGGACTTGAGCCCAAGGCTGGGTTTTGAACTTAAAATGGGTCTGCACGGTGTAGAAACTGGACTAAGCTAGAAACTGAATTCCCTTTCCTTACCCGGAGCCTGGGGTGGTACAAAGTGTACTTGTGTGTGTGTGTGTGTGTAGGGGGATTACGCCTCCCACAGGGAATGAATTTATACATTTGTGATTGTACCTTCTGAACTAAATATTTCTGTGTAAAAGCTAAATGGAACTGGAGTTCAGGGGACCACATCTCCTACAATTGAAAGATACCATTAGTGGAGGCTGGAACTGTTTGCAGAGAGCCATACTACCCATACCCCCACCCCCCACCTCTCAGTGCTCTTAAGGGTACAGAGAACCCTGGAGGAGGAGTGAAATCTTATACACTTGGCCTTTAGGCCAAGAAGGCTAGGGTAGTCAGGGTTACATGAGAAAAGTGGATTATAAACTTTATGGTATTTTCATTCTGACCTGAACTCAGAACTACAGCTTTCTATAGAGCACTGACTTTGCATAAGGTCAAGGAAAACAAACATATGTATGCGACATACATGTGCACACACCAAGATACAGCACCAGTTTTAAGAAGTATAGCTTAGATGAGACAAGAATGGTAAACTACTCTACCCTACCCATTATATCAGTTATATTTAAAGAATTGTCATTATCAGTTAAAATTACTTTTAAAAAATGATCATAGGATTTAGAGCAAGAAGAGACCTTAGAAATTGTCTAATCCGACATTTGCATTTTTAATGTTTTAAAATTTAATTTTTTCAAAGAACAAAATGTATTTTTTCTTCCTCCCACCTCCCCATGGGGGAAATAAGAACAAACAAACCCCATGTAGCAAATCTGCATAATCAAGCAAAATAAATTAATAGTAACAATAATAATATTTACATAATACCTACTATGTGCTAGGCACTGTGCTAAGTACTTTACAAATATTATCTTATTTGATCCTTATAACAACCCTGGGTTGTTATTATTGTTATTATCTCCAATTTACAAATGGGGACACTGAGGCAAATAGAGGTTAAATGACTTGCCCAGGGCTGCACAGCTACTAAGAGTCTGAACTCAGGTCTTACTGATTCTGGGCCCAGTGCTTTATCCACTATGCCACATCGCTTCCACGTTGACCGTGTCTATAAATATAGATTACTTTCTACATCCTGTTTCTTTTACCTCTGTGACATTAGGTAGTGAGTCTGCTGGACTCATGGTTGGCTACCATGTTGCTCAGAGTTCTTAATCTTCTAAAGTTGTTTGTTTTGACAGTGTTGTTGTTCTTGTACAAATTGGTCTCCTAATTCTGCTGACTTTGCTCTGTTACAGTTCATATGAGTTTTCCTAGGCTTCATTGAAATTGTCCCTTTCATCATTTCCAATAGTATCATGGCATTCCATTACATTCATAAAGCATACTTTCTCAATCTCTCATTTTACAGATAAGGAAACTGAGACACAACAAGGGAGAGTGGAACCCTGACAACCAGACAGCTAGCCATACACACAGTAGCAGAGTAGAGATTCAGACCAAGAATCTGATCTTTTCACTATTCCACATGGTTTGAGGTTTCTCTTAGTGATCATATCAGCTTCTAATAAGATCATATCACAGAGACAGGTGACTCCAAACCTCCGCTTCCAGCCCTTATCTCTCTTCTGAGTTCCAGTTTCACATTTCCAAGTACACTTGGGACATTTCCACTTGTATATCCCATAGGCTTCTCAATCTCATCCAAAATAGAATTTACTGTCTATCCTCCTACCCATGCCCTTACAACTAATATCCCTTTTTTTGTTTAGGGTACCGCTATCTTTCCAATTACCCAAGTTCAAAACCCAGTCATCCTCAGTTCGTCATTCTTATTCACCATCCAAATCAAATCAGTTCATTAATCTTGTTGATTTCATGTCAGTCAACCAATCAGTAAACATTTGGTGAGTGTTTACTGTTTGCCAAAAAAGTCCTAGAGACTCATAAATTATTCTCTGTCCTCAAGGGGTTTAATGGAAGGGGAGGGAAAGGGAACACACATTTTTTAAAGTACCTACTATGTTCCAGGCATTGTGCTAAGCATTTTACAAATATTTCTTTTGATCTTCTCAACAGCCCTGTGAGGTAGGCACTATTATTATCCCCATTTTACAGTTGAGGAAACTGAGGCAGACAGTTAAAGAGACTTGCCCAGGGTCACAAAGCTAGGAAGCATGTAGGCTAGATTTGAACTCAGCTCTTCCTGAATCCAGACCCAGTGTTCTATCCACTGTGCCACTAGGTTCATAGTAGGTACATACGGAGCAGGTAAAGGTAATCTGAAAGGTGAAGGCATTAATAGCTTACAGATATTTGAATTGATGAGAGAGGGCAGAGCATTTCAGGAATGGGAAACATACAATGCAAAGGTCTGGAGATGGGAAATGTGGAGCTTTATGTTTGAAGAACTGTAAGGAGGCCAGTACAGCTCCATCAAAGAGTTTATAGAAGGGAATCAGATGTAAGTAGTCTGGAAAGGTAGGAAGTGACCACATTCTAAAGAATTTTGAATACCATATATTTGATCTTAGAGGTAATAGGGAGCCTCCGAAGGACACTGGAAGGAGGGGCCTAGTTGGACTCATCAGTTCATCTTCAGCTGTGTCTGAGTCTTCATGACCCCATTTGGGGTTTTCTTGGCAAAGGTACTGGAGTAGTTTGCCATTTCCTTCTCCAGCTCATTTTTTGCAGAAGAGGAAACTGAGGCAAACAGGGTTGAGTGACTTGCTCAGGGTTACATAGCTAGTAAGTGTCTGAGACCAGTTTTGAACTCAGGAAGCTGAGAGTTCCTGATTCCAGTCCTGGCACTCTAAACGCTGTACCACCAACCTATGAGTTGGACTCAGATGTTAGAAAAATAACATTGGCAGCTGAGCGGAGGATGAATTGAAGCCTTCCATTGGCTATCCTCCATGCTTGCAATGTATTACCCTTTCGCTTCTGTCTCTTAGAATCCTTAGTTACCTGTAAGACTCAGTTGATGCTCTACTTTCTACAAGAAGTCTTTCTTGGCCCTTCCTGGCTGCTAGTGCCCATCATCTTCTCTTTTGCATATATCTCTATACGGGAAAAGACAACATAATGGGATGAGAGTGCTGGCCTCAGAGTGAAGAACAAATACTCTGTATCTGACCCTGGGCAAATCACAACTTTTCAGGCAGCTTTTTAAGTCTCTAAGTTGCAGAGAAGGAGTCATCATTGCATTGGTAGAGGAATAGATTTCCTCACAATGAAATTTCCCTATACTAATGAAATTACAAGTGCAGTTCTATCTGAACATACAGCTTCCCTCAGTAGAATAGCTCCCTGAGGGCAGGCTGTGTTTTATTTTGTGTCTGAGTGTCTTGCTCAGTGCCTGGCACAGAGTTTGCAAAATAAATGCTTGTTGATCAATTTATTAGGCAGGTAGGTGGCTCAGTGGATTGAGTACTGGTCTTGGAGTCAGGAAAGCCTGAGTTAAAATCTGGCCTCAGATATTCATTAGCTGTGTGACTTAACCTCTTTTTGCCTTAATCCACTGGAGAAGGAAATGGCAAACCCTTCTGGTATCTTTGCCAGGAAAACCTCAAATGGGGTCATGAAGAGTTGAGCATGACTAAACAATGATGAATTCATTACACATCATTAATTTATCATCATCATCATCATCATTATTATTGTTAGTATTATTATTAATGGTGCTAAGGGAGGGGGGATTGGGGTCATATTCCCGATGGTTTGAACACTAATCCCGATTACTGAATATCAGGGCTCTTAAAAAAAAACAAACAAAAAACCATATTGGCATGGAGAAGGAGGGAGAGGTAAGCAGAATACTTCCAGAAATGATATAAAAACAAAAAGCATCAGCAAAACTTATTTTAAAAACAAGTATACCAGTGAGTCTTAGCTTGTAGGTTTGATTTTCCTGTCTCTTTCAAGCTTCGATTTTTTTGTTTTGGAATTTTTAGTTTGAGTCTGAAAATGGAGCTTTTGCTCTATAAGAGAGTAGATGGACTTTTGAGATCAAAAGTTAGTGGGGAGAGAGAGGATGGTAAAGAGAAGGATGGGATGGCTTCGTTTTGTGGGTCAAGAAGGCATTAGGGGGCCCTCTGCTGTCAGAATCACCTGGTGGCTGAGTGTTGGAAGAATCTGAGTCCTTAGCCTGCAGTGCTCTCTGGTGGCCCTGCTTCCTTCAGACACTCTAGCCTAATGGCTATTGTTTATAACTGTGCTACCATGGGCTTTAGACCTGGAAGGGATCTTAGAAATCATCTGCTGGCGGTATGCTGGTGCCAGCTCTGACCGGGAACAGCTAATTGTCAAATTTTCTGCAGAAGCATTCACACCTCAGCAATAAAAAAAGACTACAAATTATTTTTTTTTGTTAATTGTCTAGACCAGTGACATCAAACTCAAATGGGGTGGGGGGAATGTTAGTAAAGAGTATAAAAGGATCCCTGGGCCCGTATATTGACTCAGAAAGTCACATATTAACATTATATATATTGTATTGTATTTTTTATTAATTTTGTAATAAAATTAATTTTATTAATTATGTTAATAAATATAATTGTATGTTTATTCATTTTGTTGATTTATTAATTTTCCAATTATATTTTAATCTGGTTCAGGCTTTCATCAGGAGTGCAGGCATTGTGCTGCCCCAGGGCTATCCTGATGTTTGATGTATCTGGTCTAGACTTAAGAAAGTGATGGAAAAATATTAATAATTCAGATTAAACTTAAAAGTGTGTCATGGGTACATTTTCTTTTGTATAGAGCTAGTTGTTAAACATTTACAAGTATACCCCTGATTTTATTCTGACTCTCTCCTTTTACAACTGAGAAAACTGAGGTCCAAGAGAGGGAAAATGAATTGTCCAAGGCCATACAAGCTAGTAAGTAGAGGAGCTGAGATTTGAATGGAGATTCTTTGATTCCAAATTCAGTGCTTTTCCCTCCACTGCACAAACCTCCCTCTCCAAATAGCCAATCAACAAATACTTATTAAATGTGTATTATAGACAACAAAATGGGAGTTTAAAACAAGCCTAAGAAATAGTCTCTGCTCTCAGGAAGTTTGTCTTTGGCATACTCTAACCTCCTCTTTCTCCAGCAACCAAACTCCCATCTCAGTTCCGATTCTGCGTCACAGGATCATAGGAGTACAGATTTAGAGTTGAAAGGAATTTTAATAGTTATTTAGTGCAATTTCTTAATTTTACAGCCTAGGAAACTGATGGCCATCGAAGTTAAATGAGTTCTTGATGGATTAAACACTAATCCTAATTACTGAATGTCAGGATTCTTCAGAACAAAATGAAAAAATGTTGGCAAGGGGGAAAAGGAGTCAGGTAGGTAAGATATTTCCAGAAATGATATAAAAACAAAAGGCATCAGCAAAACTGACTTTAAAAACAAATAAACCAGTGAGTCGTAGCTTGTGGGTTTGATTTGCTTGTCCCTTCCAAGCTCTGATTTTTTTTCAGTATTTTTGGTTCAAGTCTGAAAATAAATTGCACAGGTGGAGTTCAGGTCCTCGGACTCCAAATCCAGCTCTCTTTCAACCTCCTGAGGATCATATAGGTTTTAATCATGCCCCTAAATTGTTAAGACTATCAAGGGTTAAAGTACTGCTTCTTTCAGGGCTGCTGCTGCTGCTCCTCCCTTCTCTTTCTCCTCCTTCTCCTTCCTCTCCTTCTCCTCCTTCTCCTTCCTCTCCTCCTTCTCCTTCTCCTTCTCCTTCTCCTTCTCCTTCTCCTTCTCCTCCCCCCCCCCAGAGGACTGAATCTCTAACAATATTATTTTAGAAACTAATGGATAGTGACACAATGTTATATAGATCTGGGAGAGGGGATGGGGCAAGGGGAAACAAGAATGTGCTGGAGTGAGCTTTGACCAGTTTGTGCAAACTGATTGCTAACTCTTTTAGGGTGAACATTTACACCTCAGAGATCTGCAAACAGAAATGTGTTTTGTTGATTGCCTATTCTTAAGAAAGTGATGGAATGTTAGTTACACCTTAATAACAATATTGATTAGGAAAATGCTAAATGAAATACATGGCATCCCAAGATTTTTGTCCTTCCATCTTCTGTCCTGATTAGTACACTTTTGAGTTCAGTTCTGGGCACCATTCATGTCAGGGAAAATATTCTCTGTCCAGAGAAGAGCCTGAGGTTAGGTGACTGCAAACCATGACATAGGAGGATTGGTTGAAGGACATGTGAATGTTTAGCTTCCCTAAGAAGACTTAGGGAGAACATGATATTTGTCATCAAATTTTAAAGTGTGGTTCTGTGAAAGAGGGATTTGATGTCTTCTGTTTGGCTGTAGGGGGTAGAACAAGGAGCCCTCAATAGACTATCAAGAGAGATCAGCTTGATTTAAGTACTGTCAACACAGAGGTGCAATGTAGTGTCCCTGCCAATACACAGATGTTCAGGGAGAACTGCATTTGCCTCATTTGCTCCTGAGACAGGTAACTTCTGGAGGAATGGCAGAGAGATGCTGTAAGATGGGGCACAGCCCCATTTTAAAGGTAAAAGACAGAGACAGAGAGGGATTTGATGGTTTTCAGGACCATGCCTTTCCTCCCACCACAGTGATTTAGGACAGACTATGATTCAGGTGAACATAGCCTTTGCATCCCATTCAGGGCTTAGGCGGCAGCCTCTTGAAATTTCAGATCTTGGGCACTAGCCACGCCTGAAACCTTGGCATTGGAATCCTCCTGTCTTGGTTGCAGGATGGGTACCTCAAGCTTCTACAGACTATCCTGATACAACTGTGAATTAACCACATGTAAACAGCTCTGACTCAAGTGGGAACTGGAACATTTACCAGTAGGTGCTGATACTTTACCATCCTGTGACCCAGACTGTGACAGAGAAGGTGGTGGTTCAGGGTGGGGAAATGTATGCCAACCTAAAGGCAGTGTTTTCCTGCTTAGGGGGTTAGGGCAGGGATCAAATGAAACTCCATAGCATGCACTATTTATGGCTAAAGTTTGATATTAACAAAGAGGTTTCTATTGCTATTTTCAATTGCTTTTGTGGGGTATTGACTTTATTAGTGCACGTGAATGCAAATGATAAAGACAAAGGGAGCATGGGTTGGTGTGATTTGATTGGTCGATGAATCCACCCACAGGAAACACACGCCCTACACATAGACCCTAGAACCCGTCACCCTTCATACAGAGGGAAGAGCTAAGGGGATGATTGGCAGCCAGATGGCCTGAGAGCCTGATAAGGAGGCATAGGTAGCTTGGTTTATACTCACCCACACTCTGGCTTTGGGTGGTAGGCATTCCAAGAGGAAAATTTAGAATAGGTCTTTTTTTTTTTTTTGGCAATTGGAGTTAAGTGACTTGCCCATGGTCACACAGCTAGTAAGTGTCAAGTGTTTGGTTTGAGGTAAGATTTGAACTCAGGTCCTCCTCACTTTAGGGCTGGTGCTCTATCCACTGCACCACCTAACTGCCCCTAGAACAGGTCTTCTTATCACTGGAGTTCACAGGGTCTTAGATTTGGTGAAGATCTGGACGGGACTTGAGCAGTTATCGACTTCATCCCACCTCACTTAACAAATATGGAAACTGAGGCTTAGGTTAAATGATTTGTCCAATGTCACACACACAGTAATTTGGCAGCCCTGAAATTCAAATCTAGGTGACCTGTTAGGTAGGTGGCAAAGTGAATAGAGCTCTGGGCCTGGAGTTAGGAAGATGAGTTTAAATCCAGTCTCAGATACTTACTGGCTGTATGACACTGGGCAAGTCACTTAACCTCTGTCTACATCAGTTTTCCTTCAACTGTAAAATGGGGATAAAAATAACACTTACCTCCCAGGGCTGTTGTGAGGATCAAATGAGATAATATTTGTAAAGGGCTTAGCACAGAACCTGACACACAGTAGGTACTTAGCAAATGTTTCTTCTTCAAATTTAATGTTCATCTCTAGCACCTCAAGGCTGGATGACTCCTTATTGGAGCTAATATAAGGGAGATTTCTGCTTTGCTGTGAGTGGAGTAAATGATCTCTAAGATTCTTCCTAGTTCTGAGTTTCTGTGATTCTGCAGGTGGCATAGGCCATGAATAATACAAGGAAATCTAATTCTCACATTGTACGCTTCAGAGTAACAAGTATTGAGGTGAGGGGTTGGATTAAGTCTACTCTGTGGGCCCTAAGGAGGAGAAGGGAGGTTTCTGGTCTCTTTCTTTACAGCCTCAATGTTGGTGTCCCCCATTAGATGAGTTCCTTGAGAGCAGGGACAGTCTCGGTGTTTTGCACAAAGTCGGTGCTTAATAAATGCTTCATTCTTTCATTCTTTCGGCATAGTCTCTGTCTCTCTTGTGGGAACAAAGGGGTCAGCCAGGAGCTTCAGCCATGAATGCCCTTTAAGGGAGGGACCAGAGCAGATGTATCTTTCCTGATGGAGCAAAACCACCCATGCCCAGCACCATGGATAGTGCTCCAATCCAACCTTGCCTCTTCCACGGGAGGGTTTCCAAAGCGAGAGAGCTCAGGGAGGATTGTAGCAGTCAGTGTAAACAGCCTGCCAGCTCTAGTTGTGAGCTTCAGGAAGCAGGAGGGAGCATTCACTGTCTCCCGCTTTGGGGCCAGGAGGAGAGAAAGAGAGAATTTATTGCAGGCACTGGCTAAGCCAGGCGGCTCTAGTACAGTTTTAATCATGAATCATTTTGGATCAACTGGCTCCGCTGGGTGCGTGAGCAGATGGTTATCATTTAAAAATGCTCTACCGTCCTTAGTGGAATCTGGCTTTTTATTGCCCCAATTTAATTTGGCTTGATTTCCCATTCACTTCCTGGGCCCGGGGAAAGGCGCAGGACTCTGCGCTGCAAGGCGTCGAGTGGCCACCAGGGGCTGCTGCTGCTTTGCTATCCCGGCTCTCCAATAATTATTACCTTGTCATTGCAAGTTCCTCATCCATTCTAGTCTAAACCTCTCCAGGTTTTTCTTGCCCAGGTCTCACCTGAGACCTCAAGGCGTCACTCCTTCTGCTGGCTGCTACGATGGTCTTTCCACACCTTTGTGGCAACGCAGCATTCTGGGGTTGGCTGGTGGAGGGGAGGTGGCTCTAATGTGGGACTAGATGCAGCCTGGATGGGCAGGGGAAAGGAAAACAAACAAGCAACCCCCCCCAACCCCCAAACCAAAAAACCCAACAGCAAAGAACAGAACTCCCAGGGCTGTGGAGGAGCAGCGAGGCCTGGATTGTGCAGCCACTGAAGAGCAGCTCCTGCCTTCAGCCGTCTGAGCACGTTGTGGGATGGAAGCCAGAGATAGTTGCAGCCCTGGAAGGCTTTCAGCATTCTACCAACCATTTAGTCACTTTCACAAGGAGAAGACAAATACATAAATCAGGCCCCAGGGCACCCAGCCACCTGCGAACAAAAATGCTTCTATTGAGCCCCAGATGCTGCCCTCACCCTTCAAGAGCTGTGCTGGGCTATGGGAGAGGAGAGGGAGAAGGAGAGGGAGAGGGAAAGAAGCAACCAAAACACTTCTCTTGGCTCAGTGCTAAGCATGGACTCCTCTGCCTGGGGGCCTCTTCCTGCTCTATTCATCCCAAATGCTGCCAGAAGACTGAGGTAGTTTAGGCTAGAACCCTTGCCTGTGTTTATATATATATGTATATATGTATATATATATATATATATATATATAATATATATACACACACACACATACACACACACATATATATGTATATATGTATGTATGTATGTATACACATATATAATATGTAATCATATATACCATTACATATACATATACTATATATACATACACACACACACACACAAATATATATGGTATTAAGAGTTGAAGGAATTTCTGAACTACCTTCATATATCCTATCTTTTCTCCACTGTTGCCCAGACCAATCTGTTCTGCTCATTGTTGTTACTGTCTATCACCCTATTTCCCCATTCAGGAACCTACAATGGCGGGCAGCTAAGTGGTGCGGTGAAGGACTTGAGTTCAAATGAAACTTCAGACATATTAGCTGTGTGACCCTGGTCAAGTCACTTAACCTCGATTACTAAAAACAAACAAAGAAACAAACAATCAAAAAAACAAACCCTACCCCTCCAAAAAACAACCTACAATGACTCCCTATTGCCAAGCCACCAAGCCCTTCCATAATTTGGTTCCTCTCTACAAATCCAGTTTTGTCTCCTATCACTCTTCAGTGTGAATTCCAGACAGACTGCTATCATAGTCCCCCGAACATTCCATACTCAGTCCTACACCTCCTCATGTCAGACCACTGTACTACAATAAATCTTATAATCTCAGAGTTGAAATACAACTAAAAGGTTATTGAATAAAACAATGTTTGAATAAGGATGCTGTCTGCAACATACATTTTTGGGACATGACCAATGCATGGATTTATTTTTTTTTGTTTGACTGGTCGCATTTGTTATAAGGATTTTTGTTTTTCTTCCGAGGCAAGGGAAGGGGGTGGGGAGGAGAAAATAGATTTTTATTAATTAAAAAATAGAATAAAATATTCTTTATAATGTACTGAACAGATGGGTTTCCAGCCTCTGTTCAAAGACCTCCAGGGAAGATGGACCTATTCTCTCCAGAGGCAGCCCTTCCATTTTGGGATAACTCCAACTGTTAAGAGGCTTCTTTCCCCTTTAATATAATCTGTTTGCCCCCTTTTCTTTGGTGACTTCCATCCATTGCTCTCTAGTTCTAAATCCCTAAGGAGAGGCTGATAAACCCTTGTCAGGGATGCTATAGAAGGCAACAGGTAGGGTTGGAATAGATGCTATCTGAGGTCTTTTCTAACTAAGGGATTATTTGTGATTCTGTGGTTCCTTCTGCACCATTGAAAGAGAGGACATGCTATTCCCTCATCCATCTGACAGTGCTCCAGATACTTAGAGAGTTATCTTCTTCCTTGTTTCTAGCTGCAGGTCTTCTCTAGGCTAATAGCCCTAATGCCTTCCCTCCTTTTTCCTCTTCATTATTTTTTCCCACTCTTAGTATCCTCTGAGGCCTAGCTTGAATTCCACATTCTCTCTGGAAAAGCACTGAACTACAAGTTAGACCATCTGGTTTCTAGACCCAGCACCGCCATTAGCTGGTTGTATAATCTTTGAAAACACAATTAATCTCTCTGGTTCTTAATTCCCTCATCATTGAAGTAAGGGGGTTGGATGAGAGGCAGCAGAGAAGATCAATGGGCCTTGGAGCCGTGAGGACCAAAACTCTATTCTTAGTTTTGTCACTTACCTGAGCAACCTCAAGGAAGTTGTTTAATCTCTACGGACTCAGCTTCCCCATCTGAAAAAAAAAAGGGAGTTAGACTAGATGTTCTCTGAGTCACATTCTACATCTGCATCTATGCACTTATGATTAAATCACCTATAAGGTCTTTTTCAGCTCTAAATATATGAAAATACAATTAGATGACGCACATAATGGTGATTTTTGACATTCAGATGTTGAATACTTCTTTTTTGAGGCTGAAAATTATTCCTTACTCTCTTTTTAAATGAGCTCTCTCACTGGATGTTGGATAATTTTATCTTCTTTGGACTGGTTTTCTGTGTTCTTGAAACCAAGTCTTACAGGTGTAAGGCTGCATAGTCAATAATGTGTGCATACAGAGTGAGACGTACTGCCCTGTCCTCCCTGTTATCCTGGCTTCCTTTTTTAAATAGGCCTAAAGTTGGAGACTGTGTGTCATACTATAACAAGAGTAGAATTTCACATCAGAAAATTTGGGTATGAGCCCCACCCCAGTTCTATGAGTCAGGAAGACTTGGGTTCAAATCCCATCTCAGATACTTGCAAACTGTGTGACCCTGGACAAGCCACTAAACCTCCCTGTAGTCTCAGTTTCCTGATCTGTAAAATAAAAGGAGATGGATTTGATTAACTCTAATGTCCCTTTCAACTCTAAATCTATGATCTTATGAATTGTTTCTAGCTGTGGGACCTGGAAAAACCTCCTAATTGATCTGAATCTTAGTCACTTGATTTGTAAAGAAGGAAACATAAAGTGTATGTCACCTAGCTAAGGGCTATTGTGAGGGCCCAAGCCAAGCCAAAAAAGCGTTCTTTAAACACTAACGGCATACAAAGCAGTGCGTAAGGCTCTATGGACACAACCACAAAGTGAAATACAGATCTTGCCTTCAAGAAGCTTCCATTCAGGGCAGCTAGGTGGTGCAGTGGATAGAACTCCGGCCTCGGAGTCAAGAGGACCTGAATTCAAATCTTACCTCAGACACATAACACTTACTAGCTGTGTGACTTTGGGCAAGTCACTTAACCCCATTGCCTAGCCAAAAAAAAAAAAAAGCTTACATTCTATGGGGGAGTGAATGGAATATAACATATAAGCAGATAAGTATATAATTTGAGGGGGAGGGAGAGAACATAAACAAATAGTGGGATCAATAAAGCAAAATAATAATAATAATAATAATAATAATAATAATAATAAAAGAGTGGGATCAGGAAAGGCTATATCCATGAAATGAACCTTGAAGGAACCTAGGGATTCTAAGACTTCAAGGGAAGGAAGATGAATATTCCAGATACAAGGAGCAGTGTGTGCAGACATATTGTGGGAAGGTGAGATTGAGCTCAAGTAAAAGCAAAGTGGGCCAGTCGACCTGGAGCATAGAGTGTCTGAAGGATAGAATATGAAATGTCAGGGAAGGTAGACTAGGGCCAGACTGTGAAAGGCTTTGCATTTTATTTCTCTTGTATCTTAGAGTTAATAGGGAGCTGCTGAAGTTTCTTTAGGAGTGATGTAAACAGTGCTTTACCAAGATTATTTTGGTAATTATGTGGAGATTGGATTGGAGAGGGGAGAGGGGAAAGGCTGAGAGCAGAGATTCCAATTAGGAGGCTGTGGTGGTAGTCTAGGAAAGAGGTGAAAAGGGCCTGAATGAGGGTGGTAGGTATGTGAATGAAGAGATGGGGGTACATTCGATCTAGGTTACGGAAATATAACTGGCAATACAGCAGCTGATTGGACATAGGAGATGAGAGAGAGGGTTTATTATTTATATAATTATTCATTCATTTATTTATTTGTTTGTTTGTTTGTTATTTTATATATGTACTTGTAGAAAATATTTGTTGTTATTTTTGTTCAGTTGTTTTTCAGTCATGTCTGACTCTTCGTGACTCCGTTTGGGTTTTTTTTTCTTGGCAAAGATACTGGAGTGATTTGCCATTTTGTGCTGCAGGTCATTTTTCAGATGAGGAAACTGAGGCAAACAGGGTTAGTTACTTGTCCAAGGTCACATAGCTAGTAAGTGTCTGAAGCCAGATATGAACTCACAAAGAGGAGTCTTCCTAACTCCAGGCCCAGTACTTTACCCACTGTGCCACCTAGTTGCCCAAAGTACATGTGTATGTACATATATTTATATCTATCTCTATCTCTATCTATCTCTATCTCTATCTCTATCTCTATCTCTATCTCTATCTCTATCTCTATCTCTATCTCTATCTCTATCTCTATCTCTATCATCTCTATCTCTATCTCTATCTCTATCTCAACACATAAATTTGCAAATATGTACACATATATATGTATATATATATATATATATATATATATATATATATGTCAGGAAGGCTTGAGTTGTATATATAAATATATATATGTGTATACACATTACATATACATGCACACACACATATACAACTCAAGCCTTCTTGACACCATCTAACATTCTATCCATTATGCCACCTAGTTATCATATATATTTATATATGTAAACAAACACACACGTGGAGAGAGAGAGAGGATATAGATATATCACATTATAACCATAACGTACATAAAGTGCCATACATATATGAGTGATCATTGCCAGGAAATATATAATTCTCCTTGCATTCAGACTAGAGATTCATAGCCTTGTCCTGGAATTTTAGTACGTAAGCTTCAAATCTGTACTGTAGCCTACGGTTGTGTAGAACAGCTGTGGATCTAAGAGCAAGGAAGGAGTTAGGGTGAGAATGGGACTCATTCTCATCAGGAAAGAATTGGTGGAGGAGGCAGATGGCAAATTTGAGCATTTATTGAAAGAGCTACTTCTAGCTGAAGTAACAATAGTAGTAATGATAGTAGTAATGTGATAATAGCTAGTATTTATATAGTGCTTTGTTCTATAAATCATTATATATGTATACATTCATATGTGTATATATAAAATCTTAATTATATCCTTATAATAACATTGTGAGGTAGATGCTAAGATTTTTCCCCATTTTACTGATGAGAAAATTGAGACCAAGACAGTTTAAATGACTTTTCCAGGGTCTAGTAAGTATCTGAGACAGAATTTGAACTCAAGCCTTCTTGACTCCAAGTCCAGCACTTTATCCATTATGTCACGTACCTATCTTCAGCCTACCCTGGAAGCTCCCCCCACCCCCCAATTTTTAAAGAGTATTTTGTTTTTAAAAAATCATTCATGTATGTATATATGTATTTGTGGGTGTGTATATATGTGCATATACATGTATATAAATATATTTGGGCAACTAGGTGGCATGTGTGTGTGTGAATATTAGGGAACCAGAAAGTTTTAGGGGTTAAACATATGGTTCAAGTAGGCAATTAGTTTGATTAGAGCAGTTCAGTCAATTAATTTGATAAATTAATTAACTCGACTCACAGTCATTGCTCTTCAAGTGTCACTCATTCTTAATGTTGCAGTATCTTTTCAAGTTTAGAAAAATTTTTTCTGCTGTTTTAGAGAGGGACTGTTATTGGGATGATGGTGGAAAAGGGAGTTGAGTGGGAATTACTTTTGTGAGGTTTGCTTTTCCTAGTTCAAGGTATGAAGGAAGGGGTGGGTATGAAAGTTTAGGGAATACAATGTGGAGAGGCTGCCCAGCCATTATGTCGGTGGTATGAGCCATAGCAGATTCTCAACTAATGGGCCATCTACTTAGTGCTCTATCTGTAGAGACCTGGGACAGCCCATTTTGCTGCTATAACAACCAGAGATTAGAACTTTCAATCAATATCAATCAATCAATATTAATTAAGCACCTACTATGTACGAGGTGTTGTGGTAAGCTATGGGGATACAAAAAGAGGCAGAAAAACAATTTCTTGAGGGGCACATAATCTAATGGTTGTATGTTGTTTGTACAAGTTTCTACTACAAAGCCAACTGCACATGGATTTGATGTTATCTCTTATCCTTGGGTTATCTGGTTATTGGGAATTTGAGGTGTTCACCAAACTGGTCCCAATCTGCCCAGGATTATCCTCAATATAAATATATATCTTCAATATAAATATATACATCTCTTCAATACAAACAAACAAACAAACAAATAAATAAATAAATATTTTTACAGGGAACTGCTGAGTCAGCCAACCTAGTGTATGCTTTGTCTTCTTTCCCACTTCTGAGCTTTTGTTTATGCTGTCTTCATTACTCTCTATACACCTCTGATTTTTACATTGCTGCCTATTCATTGAGACTCAGCGTAAATTCCATCTCCTTCTTTGGCTATTCCAGCTAAGAATAAGTTTTTCCTTTTCTAAACTTTTATAGTGGCATATCTGGTGCCAATCCACACGAAGAGATAATGATCAATATAAAATATTAATAATGTAATGTTATATAATGTTAGTTGTAATGTAATGTAGTTAAGTGTAATTGTAATGTAATATTAACAATGTAAAATATTACATATTGTTGTGTCTTCTTGACCACACTGAAAGCTCTGGGAATTCATTTCATTTAACTTCAATTCAGTTCCATTCCATTCTATTCCATCCAGTTCAGTTCAGTTCAATTAGATTCTATTCGGTAAAATTTCATTAAAAGTTTACACAGTCCAAGGCATTATGTTAAGTTCAGAGTCTATATCTTAAGTTTTCATTGAATTCTTGGGCATGTAGTGGACCCTCAATGAATTGCTGTTGCTCGTGAAAGACATTCCACCCTTCTCATTCATGTCTCAGAGCAATGATCCTCCGTGCCTGAAACTCTCTCCCTTCTCTCCTCTTCTCTTGAACTCCATAGCTCCACTCATGGCTTAACTCAAGTGCCACCCTCTGCTCAAGGTCTTTTTGGATCCATTGACTTGTTAGCTTTTCCCTCCCCCAAAACATCGATCTGTTGTCTATTTTGTATTTTCCTATCTGTGTACAAGTCCTGCACCCTACCTTCATAGAGTGTAAGCTCCTTGTGGGGAGGTGCTCTTTTCACATTCGTCTTTGTATTTCCAGAACCTACCAAACAGGTGTTTTAACAAATGTTTGTTAAATGGAATTGAATGTCAGCAAGGTTAAGTCGAAAGTTTTCTTGGTTGCATAATCACAGGGTAGATATGCTAGTGCTGAGTGTTAGTAGGATGACCAAGTCCACAAAAGCCTTAGGACTCCTCCTCTCTACCCGAAGTGCTTCCCTAGCCATAGCATAGATTAAAGGGCCATTGCCTCCCTGCTGTTTTCCTGCGAGGTCTTAGGGCTCCTGTTCTTTGTTGCCTTTTGAGTACTGGCACTGAGCTTGCCCACCTGGCACCTCTTATTCCCAGCCTGAAGCATTCAACTCCTCCATCATTTCCCCCTTTTCCTTTTCATATTGATAGCTGTGCAGATCCTGGGTTGCCACGACAACGGATTGATTAGCATCCAATTCCTGGGAAGGGAGAAACATGAAGCTATAAAGAATTACAAATGATGTCTGATTGTCTGCTGCCAATAGCCTGATTGCTGCCATTTTCTGGCAGGTAGCTCGGCCCTAACAGGAAACCTTGTGCTGTGCAATTACTGAGATGTGATTGATGCATCGCTATAGTTACAATCCACAGTGTTTCCAACTAGGGAGTTGTTGGGTTTAAAAAAAATCCCTTTTCAGATGGAAATTATTATAAATGCAGAAGAAAGATTTGTGGAACAGGCAGGGGAGTAGGGATGTGGGTGGGAGGGCATGGATCTGTCCCAAACAAGGACCCAGTTGGAGTTCAAGAAACTATGGGAGATGAGAGTTGGGAAGGCTTTGGGAAGGGGAAAGTAAAGGATCTCTCCCTGCCCTCCCCAAGGTCCTCTCCACTAACACTTGCAGGTTACTTGGAACCCGACTTGAAAATGACAGGGTTCAGAAGTGGGGGGAAATAAATGGAACAGGCTTGGGCCACAGGTGGTGCACTGCCCCCGCCAATTAGTGTAGCAGCTCCCTGAGGCCGACCTAAATCATCTGTGATGTCCAAAGAGCATGCACCTGGGCCTGAAAGAATAGCGTGCAGGAAATGGGCCATTTGGCCAGGTGGGAGATGACCGTGGGGGTGGACTGAGGGAGGGAGACAGGCTGGCACTGAGACTGGGCATTGAGAGACTTTGGGGTGAGAGGAAAACATTTCATTTTGAACCAGCCATCTGCCCCTGTCTTCTCTCAGTAAGAGATTACATGCTCTCTCAGAAAGAGAGAGAAAAGGTGCCCTTAACTCTCAAATATCTCCCATGCCCAGGTATTATGATACCAGAAAACCCATCCTTTGAGATTCAGTGCTTGAGGTTAAGCCCTGCCTTTCTTTGCAATCTTCTTTGAAAATGCAAATCTTTCTGGAAGAAATGAAATCTAGTATTTCTCAGAGATCTTTTGTCTATGACAAGAGTGATGGAGCAGCAAAGAAGCACTGAGTAGGGATGGAAGGGTCACGAGAACAAAAGGACCTGAAAGGGGCAATTAGATTCAAACCAAGGGAGGTATCCCAAAGACAGTCTACTTCTCATATTTGCCAAGGGTTACTGTCTCAGCTCACTTCCTCAGCAGTCACATCCTGAGGTGTTCAAATGACCAGGGCCAGGATTCCACCCAGGCTAACACCGCTTGTCCGTAACATGAGGTAGGTTCCTTTTTACCTAGATTGTTGATATATTCTTAACCTTGCCTAACATGTGTATACCGTATGAATTTGTATGTTATATATACATAAGCTATATATTATATATGTTATATATACATACATACACACACACATACACATATACATTTTATATATATATATATATATATATATGTATATATGTATGATAGTTATACTTCCCATGTGGTTATGACTATTGGCACTGCCTATAAACTGACTGATATATTATAAAACCTCTTTTTTTAATATGGAAAATGCATGGTTGATCATTGGGCAAATCCATTAAGGACTAACCTGAGAACTCTATTGTGTTGTGGGATGGGAGGTGGGCAGGAGCATTGAAAATAAATGTGAGATCTATATCTTGGCTCATAGAGTATTTGTGTTTCCATTCCGTAATGTTTCATAGCAGCCCCCCATCTAGCATTAGCCTGAGGAATTGGTTAATGGGCAATATAAACGAAAGCACCAGAAGAATGACCATTTTGATGAAAGAATTGTGTTTTTGCTAATCATGTGGGTAAATTGAAAAAGGGAAGGTTTTTCTGTTATATTGACATTCAATATTAGCCAGCACCCCAGGCTAATTCTGGTCATCAGCCTGTTGTTGAACAACATGAACATATGCATGCCATGACCTATAGGTAGAAAGGAGACTATTCGCGTCTAGGAGATCAACTCTGTACAAATGTCAAGCCATATTTAGGGACATTCAAAACCATCACAGTTGTTGGCTTTGATGAGGCAGAAAGGAAGACAAAATAGAATTGGTTTCCACTTGGAAAAGTTTTGCATCTATCTCACTTAGCTGCAGCCAGGGTCAAGTTCCCCAAACTTGTAGTCTTCCCAAGTACCTTCTAATAGGTTTACCATTTTCTTGTTTTGTTGTTGTTGTTTTTTATCTTTTGTTCTTGAAGAGGACCATGGCGATGCCATGACATGCAAGGATTTGAGTGAGGAAGGGCTGTGCAAAGTCTCCAGCTTCACTTTGTCCTCCTGAGCCATCTGGGTCCAGGGGCAAGATATAGAAGAGTACCCCCTCTTGTTTTATTATGTTTATTACAAGTATCAGTAATTTCACAATGATATCACTTGATGGGGCTCAAACAAGAGACATGACAAGGGGTGGTATCATTTTTGTCTTTATGTCTCCAGCATCCAGTGTATTGCCTAGCACATAGATGTTACTTAATGTTTGTTGAACTGAATTGAATTGTATTTCAGTTGACTTTGAAACCATCTGAGAGAGAAAGTGTAACCTTGGAAAGAGTACTGCCTCTGGAGTTAAGAGGACCTGAGTTCAATCCTATCTCTGATGCTTACTTATCTGTATGACCTTGGACTATTTACTTAATCTCCCTGGGCCTCAGTTCCCTTATCTTCAAAATGAAGGTATTCAGAGGTGGAGAACCTATGGCCTGAAGGCCTCATGTGGCCCTCTAGGTCCTCAGGTGTGGCCCTTTGACTGAGTTCAAACTTCCCTTAATAAAAAGATTTGTTCTGTAAAACTTGTGCTCTGTGAAGAGCCACACACAGCCCTGGACTGGATGACTTCAAAGGTCCCTTCTAGTTTTACATATAGGATGCTATGATTTTTATGTTTTTCAGGTAGAGGGCAGGGTAGCTGGGCCGATTTGTTATGTGTGTGTGTGTTTGTGTGTGTGTAGATGAACTTTGTACAGGATGACATTAGCTGAGAAAAATGTTACGAAGAAATTGTGTCTCGTGTGTAGGTATGAATCTGAGAGTTCTTTTAAAATTTTTATTTGGAAATTTGTCTCTGTTATTCAATTTACATGTAAATTGAATTTTAGGTTTTAGCAGCTTTGAAAGGAATTGAGGTGACCTAATATGGATAAGAGCAGGTTAGGTAGAACATGCTATAGCTGCCTTCAAGTATTTGAGGGCCTGTCATATGGAAGAGGGAGCAACCTCATTTTTCTTGACTCCATAAGTCAGAATTAGGACCATTGAATGGGAAATAAAGACCGGCAGGTTTTTGGTTCACACTAAGGAAGGTCTTAACAGTTACAACACACATACACACACATATGTGTATATATATATTTAATTTTGAACTTAAGAAACATCAGTGTATTTGAAAATCTTAAAATTAAATTCTATTTAAAAAAATAAATGAAAATCTGCCTTCTCTCCCTCCCATCCCACCACATACTTTATTGAAAAAGAAGGAAAATTAAAATCCTTGTTACAAATATGTATAGTCAAGCAAAATGTCTTAAAAATAAGTCTCAATTTGCACTCTGAGTCCATTCCCTCTCTGTCAGGAGGTGGGTAACATGTTTTGTCATCAGACTCTGGAACTATGGTTGATCATTGAGTCAATCAATGTTCTTAAGACTTTTAAAGTTGTTTGTCTTTATGATCTTGCTGTTATCGTACAAATTATTCTAGTTCTGCTTGCTTCACTGCCTCAGCTCATACATGTTATTTCAAGTTTCATCATTGCTTGCAGCACAATATTCAGTTATTCCCCAAATGATGGGCATCCCCTAAGTTTCCCATTCTTTGCCTCCACAAGACAGTTGCTATAAATATTTTTGTACATCTTTAAGGTTTGTTTTACTTAGGATGAATGTTTCCCTTAATCTACCCTCCCCTTTATACTCCTCTTTTCCCCCTTTCTCCTTTCCTCATATTTCTCTATTAAGTGGAATGTATTTCTCTGCCCATCTGAGTGGGAGTGTATCATTTTCTCCTTTGTTCAGATGATGGTGAGGTTTTAGTGTTGTCTGTTCCTCTCACCCTTTCCTCCTTGTATGCAGAGACATCTATTTTTACACCTCAATTATGAGATAATTTTCTCTTTCCTTCCTCTTCTCTTTTTCCTCAATGTATCCCTCTTCCCTTCCCTTTCCATTTTTTTCAAAGATCAGCAAGATATAACAGAACCACTCTTACGCACTCTATCTCATTAGATTCCCTCAATGATCCCTGAAAATGGTAGGGTTCTGAAGAGATACAAATACATCTCCTCATATTAGAATGTAAATAGTTTATCCCTGTTTAATCTCTTATGATTGTTTCCTTATGTTTACCTTTTTATGTTTCTTTTGACTCCTGTGTTTATACTTCAGAATTTTATACCAGGTCTATTTTTTTTTTCCATCAGGAATGCTTGGGAGTCCTCTATTTGATTAAAGATCCATTTTTAACTCCTTAGAGGAATTTCTCTTAATTTTTCTGGGTAAGTTATTTTTGGTTTTAAGCCTATATTCTTTGCCTTCTGGAACATTGTATCTGAAATTCTCTGCTCCTTAGAATAGTGCTGTTAAATCCTGTGTGATTCTGACTGTGCTTCCTTGGTACTTGAATTCATTCTTTCTGGATGCTTGTAATATTTTTTTTCTTAGATCTAGAAGCTCCAGACTTTGATCATAATGTTTCTGGGAGCTTTCATTTTAGAGTTTCTTTTAGGAGGTGACTACCATACTCTTTTTATTCCCAGTTTTCTTTCTGGTTTTAAGAGATCTGGGCAATTTTCTTTTGTGATTTCTTGAAATATGATGTCTAGACTCTTTTTTGTTGTTGTTACGACTTTTGGGTAGTCCAGTGATTCTTAAATATCTCTCTTCAAGCTATTTTCCCATTCAAATGTTTTTACTAAAAGATACTTTGCATTTTCTTCTATTTTTCAGTCTGTTGACTTTGTCTTAACTTTTCTTATTGTCACATGGAATGATTATCTTCTATTTGGCTTTTTCTAATTTTCAGAAAGTCTATTGCTTGCATAACTTTTTGTACTACTTGTGCCACCAGTTAATTTCCTTTCTAATTCTTTATTCCATAGTTCTCATTTCTTTTGCATTTGCCCCTACTGTCCTAATTTGATTTGTAAAACATTTAAAAATTCTTAAAAAAGCTTCTTGCTTCAACTCTTCTAGGAATTCTAGTTAAACTTTTGTCAAAGATGTGTTTTTCTTTGAGGTTTTGCTTGTAGATGTTTTGGAGTTATTCTCTGCTTCTGGATTTGTGTCTTGAGTGTCCCTGTCACCGTAATAGCCTTTTATGTCAGGATTCTTTCTTTGTTTGCTTATTCTTCCAGCCTACTTCCTAACTTAAGACTTAATGTTAGAGCCAGGCTTTGTCTGTGCAGAGTTATATTTGGTCTGAACTTGTATCTTAGAACTTTCTGTTTCTTTGTTGGGATATTGAAGGTTGTGTTATTCTAGTATCTCAAGGACAGCTCAGGCTGCTGCAAGCTTTCACTGCTCCTGGAGTGATATGATACAGGTTAAAGTATTATCACTGAGCTCTTCAAGTTCCTAATGTGGGTTTAGGTCTGAGCAACATACTTGTGGGCTTACCATGGATGGCATTCCGGTAGATTGCTGTTGGACTCAGCCACTATCAGCCAGCTGGATTGCTGGTCCAATGTGATAGAACGTCAGGCTCCCCTTTGGTCTGGGATTCCTGCCTTAATTTTTCTCCTCTAGGCTTCAGACTGGGCTAAAGACTGAAACTGAGAGTCCACTGTACTCCAGTGGTCAGAGCCATGACACGTCTGATTGTTTCTGAACTTGTTCTTTGCTCATCATCTAGCCTAGAGCCCATGAGCATTCCTCCTTACCCTGGAATGCCATCTTTAGGTGCAGGTTTCCTTTTCAGTCTCTTCTGGATTTATGATCCAGAACTGGACAGTAAGTGATATAGCTGCCACTTGGCACCTGTTCCTGAACCTCACACAAGGTCAGCCTTTTCTGTGTGGGTTTGGGACCCCTTCTTGCCCTGGTGCGCCACCTGTCTGTAGTAGAATGCTCTGTGGAGCTGTTTCTGGCTAAACTCGGTTCCTAGTGTCCAAAAACCTTTCTGTTTGCCCCCTTTCTAGACCTGGAATGGAAAAATGACTCAGATTTTTTTCTTGGATTTCCCAATCAGGATTTAGTGTAGTACATACCCTAGGTCTGTGTGTAGGAGCTGTGAATGGGAGCCCGGCTGTACTTCTTCCTGAAACTCCATTATCTTGGTTCTGCCTTCTGATGAACATTTCAATATACATAGAAGAATAGAAAAAATGTTATACATATTTTAAAAATCTTTAAAATACTTAATATGGTAGCAGCAAAACTACCACGCTTATCTGATCCCATTTCTGAACTTCCTTCTGTTCCATATATTTTTGTAATGATCATGGATACCATTTCTATTTTTCCTTTTTTCAATCACAATCACTAGTCATTAATTTGTGTCCTGACTCCTCCCAAATAGAAGCCTTTTCTTGTAAGCAGCATCAAGAAAAACAAATCAGCATGTTGGTCATGACTAAAAAAATGAACGTCTCATTCTATATCTCTAGTCCATTACCTCTCTGCCTAGATGTGGGCAGCATGCTTCATTATCAGTCTTCTTGAGTCATGATTAATTGTTGCATTGACCTAAATTCTGAAGTCTTGCAAATTTGTTTCTTTTCCCATTATTATAGTCAATATGTCCATTTACAATAAAACTTCATAAGTATTAAATGTCTTGTGAGTTAGTAGGTTTCCTGTTACTCACTCTTCAATCAGTCTAGAAGACCAGTCATCAGGGATGCTGTATTAGATGACCTATGAGATCCCTTCTGACTTTGGTGTTCTATGCTTTTCATCTACTTGGGAAAGAGCATGCTGCTAACCTTTGATCACTTCTCTAAAGGAGGTGACAAATAGCTCTCGATACTCTCTCTGGTTTTCAGCTTTTCTATCATTTCTGTCACAGAAATCACAGAATTTCAAAGGTGGAAGGAATCTCAGAGATTCTATTTCCCAACTCGTTGCTGAACAGGAATCCTGTCTAACAACATGACTAGCCAGCAGCCACTCATATTTTACAGTTATCCCTTCCACATTGCAACTTTCCCCATTGCAGGTTGGCATCAGAAATTAAATGGGAATTTTGGGGGAGTTTTGTGGAAACTGCAGAGGATACACAAAGGCTAGCAGATGACACAGAAAAGGTTTAGAAACTCAGAAATGCACAACATATATGTATAGTATTTTTAATCTGTCTATCTATCTATCTATCTATCTATCTATCTATCTATCTATCTATCTATCTATCTGGCAAGTGGGGTTAAGTGACTTGCCCAGGGTCACACAGCTAGTAAGAGTCAAGTGTTTGGTCTGAGGTCGGATTTGAACTCAGGTCCTCCTGACTTCAAGGCTGGTGCTCTATCCACTGTGCTACCTAGCTGCCCCCATATATGTACAGTATTGTACAATATCAACATATTTTATCTTTGAATACTGTAAGAATTCAGGTATGCAGGAAGGTCCAAAATTCTTTGTGTGGATTTTCCAGATTGCAGAGGTGTCACACTGCTAACCCCCTATGGTATAGGAGGCATCACTGCATTTGAATCTCTTTAGTAACGGAATGCTCTATATCTTAGTGAAGAACTTTCCACTTCAGACAGCTTTGAATGTTCAGAAGGCTTATCAAGTCTTCTGCTCTGCAACTCCTTCTCAGTTCTCCTAGTCTCCCCCCTTGGGTCAAGCACCACAAGTTGAATCCTTCTTCCATATAAGGCTTCCTTATAAGTACCCCAATATTTGAGGACAGCTACTATGACTCCTCTAAGTCTTCCCTTCTCCAGAGTAAATATCCCTAGATGTACAAGTCACATAACATCTTAAAACCTGACTATACTCATTCATAATATGAAGATACTTGCACTGCCTAGGCATCTGGATGGCACAGTGGATAGAGTAGTGTGCCTAGAGTCCAGAAGACATAAGTTCAAATCTGGCCTCAGACACTTACTGAGTGTGTGCCTTGGTCAAGTCACTTAGCCTCTCTTTGCTTCAGTTTCCCCAAATGTAAAATGGGGATCTTCTTCCTCCTTCTCCTTCTCCTTTTTCTTCTCCTCTATAGGTTTGTCTTAGGCAAAGTTCAAAACGGTTAAAGCACTTGTCCTATATGTGAATGTGGGTTGTTGTTTGTAGGATTATTAAATCATTTTGAGCCTGCATTTCATTAAAAAAAAGACAGAAAAGAAAGAAAGTGAAAAGAAGAGAGAAAAGGAAGGGAAGGAGGGAGGGAGGAAGAAAGCAGGAAAAAAGAAAGAAAAAAAAGCATGTCTTTTTTACATAAAACATTTTACTAATCTCACGTTTTACAAAAATCCTTCACCAGAACTTTCTATTCCCTCTAGACAGCATCCTAGACATCTTTTCCTTTTCTCATCCAATCAAGCAACAAACATTTATTAAGTACCTGCTGTGTGATAGGTCTTGTGCTAAAGGCTGAGAATAGAAAGAAAGACAAAATTAAAACAAAACAAAACTACAGTCCTGGACCTTAAAGAACTCTCATTTAAATGAGGAGGACAACACATACAAATCAGAACACACAGAATAAATATGGAGTCAATGAAAGGTGACCTTAGTGGGAATGGCACAAGCAGCTAAAGGGACTAGGAAAGGCCCATGTGAAGACGGTGCAGTTGTGTTGAGTTAAAGGAAGCCAGAGGTTCTAAGAGTTGGAAGGTGGGAGGGAAAGCATTCCCAGCATGAGGAGCAGCTAGTGAAAAATGATAAAGATAGGAGATGGAGTATTGTAGTCGTGGAGTAGAGAGTAGGTCTATGTAGCTGGATCACAGTGTGATTGGAGGTGAGTAGAACATAAGGACACTAGAAAGGTAGAGAACACTTTGAAAAAGTAGTCTACACTTGTTATCTCCACATTCTCTCTTACTACTCTCTTCTCAAGTCTTTGTGAACTCTCTCCCAACTTCGCCACACGATTGAAACTGATCCCTGCGGAGTTACCGAAGACCTCTGATTTCCAAATCAGATACTCTCTCATCAGTCCTCATTTTTCTTGGCCTCTCTACACCACTGATCATTCTCTTCTTCTGAGCTTTCGTGTCTTTACTCCCTACGAGTCCTTCTCCTCCCTGTCTAACCGCCCCTGCTCAGTCTTTGCTCAATCATCATCCATATGCCATCTCCTCACTGTGGCATACCCCCAAGCTCTGTCCTTGGCTTTCAGGAAGCCTATCCTAATTGTGAGCAGTTCTAATTGTTATGAAGTTTTTTTCTTGATTTTGAGCCTAAACTTGTTTCCTTACCACTTCTACCCATTGCTACAGATTCTGTCATCTGGGACCAAACCAAACCAAACCTGGTATTTCTTCTTCATGATCCTTCAATTACTTGAATCTTCTCCTATATAAATCTCCATATTTACTTCAATTGATCCTCGGATAGTATAGACTTAAGGTCCTTCAATCTGGCTTTAGATATACTGTCTCTGTGTGTGACTTGGGCAAGTCAACTTCTATCTGCCTCAGTTTTCTCAACTGTAAAATGGGGATAATAATAGCGCCTGTTTTCCGGCTTGTGGTGAGCATAAAATGAGATAATTTTTAAAAGCGCTTTGTGAACCATAAAGCACTATTTAACTGCTACTTATTATTATTATTATTATCCTGTTTGCTCTTCTCTGAACACTCTCTAATTAATAAATATTCTCTTTAAGCTGTAGTCTCCAGAACTGCACACAATATTCAAGATGAGGTTTGATAAAAACTGGTTCTGTTTCTGGAAGCTATGATCCCTTTAATGTATCTTACAATAGCATTACTTATTTTGGCTGCCAAATCACATTGTTAATTCATATCGAGCTTGTGGTTCACTAAAACTCCCAGATTTTTTTCAAAACAGTGGCTTATAACCATTCTTCCCCCATTTTGTACATATGAACTTGATTTTTTGTACCCAAGTATAAGGCTTTACATTTATCCCTATTGAATTTCATGTTAATGGATTCAACCCAGTGCTCTAACCTGTCAATATTCTTTTAGATATTGACTCCATTATCCAATGTGTTGTTTGTCTTTCCCAGCTCTGTATCAGCTGCTGACTTGATGGGCATACCCCCTGTGGATTTTACTCAGGTCATCAGTAGAAAATGGGAAACACATGTATAACTCATATCAAATTGCTTGCTGTCTTGGGGAGAGGGGTTGGGAGGGAGGGAGAAAAAATTTGGAGCTGAATTAAAAAAATGAATATTGAAAACTACTTTACATGTAATTGAAAAAAAATAAAATACTATTTCAAAAAAAATGTGAAATAGCACAGGGTCAAGTAACAAATCCTTGAAGTCCATTGATAATTGAACCATTAATAACTACTCTTTGAATCTGGCCATGTAAATAGTTTTGAATCTAACTAATTGTGTTGTTTCGTCCATGTCTCTTCGTCTTCTACAAGAGAATAGTGTAAGGTAAGTTTTGCTTTAGAAAAAAAAACCATTCATAGCATTTCCCTCATATTCTAGTTGAATAATCCTTTCAAAAAAAAAAGGAATAGGCGAGTCTGGCTTTATCTATTCTTGATGAAGCCATGCTTACTCTTTGCAACCATTGTTTTCTTTCTAGTTTTCCTTCTATCTCATTAAAAATTCATTCTAGAATTTTTCTTAGAAATTAAAGTCAAACTCACTGGCCTATAATTTGCATTTTTTTTTGAAAATTGGGACACCATTTACCTTTCTCCAGTCTCCTTTTTTCCACAATCTTTCAAATTTGATAAGCATACCATATATGTCTTCATCAAAGCCATTGATAAAATGGCTTCACTCTGCATTGATATCAATCCATTTGTCTCTCTTTATGTCTTCTCCTCTAAGCAATTTTTAACACCCCAAAAAATACAATAATGTAGCCCACATCTCTCTATCTTGTCAAATGCCCTGATGAAGCGTCTAGAGCATTTCTCTGATCTGTTAGTCTACTAATATTGCCTTCTTTCTTTCCCATTCCCATTAAAAGAGTCCTTGTTTCCAACTATAATTTGTGTTTAGAAAGAGTTGGAAGAATACTTCCAATGTATCTCGGGCTGGGTCTGTTTTGAGGAGAGGTTGTGCCATTCCTACGATCAAACATTTTTAAACAAGAGTAAGCACCTTTAATTTAAGTTAGGAGTTGAAAACGCTTCCTCTGGCTTGAAGAGCCTTGGTAATCTCAAGGACCCTGTAGTTGTTTTTGTCTGTCTTTTTTCAATGTGCCTATTGGGAAAACCACCGGGGGCTTACTGGCAGGATGGGGTGACTGGGCTATACATGTGCTCTCCCCAGGGCTATGTTTCTACCACCTGCCTTACTTGGAGGAGATATATAAGGGCAGAGAGGGCAAGGGAGTCACTGCCAACTGGCAGGCTGACATGGCACAGTAGGCCAGAGCAGTTCTGGGTGAGCTTCTGCTTTTCAGGCTGGATTGATAAGAAAGGCTGGGCTTTGGCAAAGGGAAAACAAGCCCAGATAGAACAGAAAAGTTTGAGATGTGAAAGCTTTGAGCTGGCTTAATTTCTGAATATCCAGGGGTATACAATTAGGTATTCTGAAAATGTTTGGCAGAAAATGTGTGGAAGAGACCTACGTAGGTCTCTTAACTCCCTCTTATGAGGGAGTAAAAATGGGGAAAACAAGGCTGGGGACACAAATATAAGCGAAAAGAAAAGCTGCCTCTGTCCTCAGGGAGTTGACTTTCTAATTGGAGAAGACAATACAAAAGGGAGCTGAAAAGGCAATTTTGGGGTGGTACCTGCAAACCTCGGTCTGGTCATCCAAACTCTTTGAAAAAGTCATCTACACTTGGTATCTCTATTCTGTCTCCTCTTACCCTCTTCTAAACAATCTGTATCTGGCTTCTGACTTCATCATTTAACTGCCTTGAGGAACTATGGAATCACTGGAGCTTTATGAGCAGGGGACTAGTACAGTTAGACCTGTGCTTTAGAAATATCAATTTGACAGCTATGTGGAGGGTGGTTTAGAGAGGGGAGAGTTTAGATGGGAAGACTAATTAGGAAGCTGTTTCCATAGCCCAGTTGAGAGGTGATAAGTGACTGAACTGGTTTACTTCTGTAGTCAATGGAAAAAAAAGAGAATGTATACAATGAATTTTGAGGAAGTAGAGTCAAGAAGACTTGGCAACTTTTTGGATATGGGGAGGGGATGAGGAAAAGTAAAAAGTCAAGGATGAGTCTAATGTTGTAAACTTGGGTAATTGACAATAGTACCTTATGTTGGGGTGTGTGTGTTTATATGTATGTGTGTGTGTGTGTGTGTGTGTGTGTGTGTGTGTGTGTGTGTGCATGTGTGATTATTGTGGATATTAAAGAAAGTAGAGATTGGTATGGGCTAAGATATTCTGGAAAGGTTTGCTACAGGATGTGTGGTAAATATTGATTTTGGAAAGATGAGTGGGATTTGGTTGGATGGTGAGGAATGCAGGATGATGACATTACAGATGATGAAGGCTTGGGGCATGTCATACGTTGTTTTGTATTCTCCATAGTCCAAAGAGGACTTTGAATATATTCAGGGTTCAGTAAATACTTGAATAAATGAAACAGCAAATAGTCAACAGGCATTCATTAATGCTAGGCACTGTACTAATAACTGGTGATACAAAGACAAAAGTGAAACCGTTCCTACATTTGAATAAAGGAGACAACATATACATTATACATATATAAGCATATGCCTAATATATATGGGTAGTTTTGGGAGGGAAGATAACAGAAGTTGGAAAGTAGAGGAAGAGCAAAGGCTTCCTGTAGAAAATGTACTTGAGCTGAGTCATGAAGTGCATTTTAGTCATGGGAGAAGTCCAGTTAACAAGCAGGAGATGGAGTATTGTGTATATGGTAGTGCAAGTAGGCCAGAATAACTGGACAGAGAATGATTGGAGGGAATGATGTGTAGAAACTGGAAAGGTATGAAAGTGTCAGGTCAAAAAAGATTTCAATGGCAGAGTTTGTATTTTATAAACGAGAGCCACTAGAGTGTATAGTGTGTGTGTATGGGGTGTGTGTATGACAAATCAGACCTGTGCTTTAGGAAAATTACTTTGGCAGCTATATGAAGGGTAAATTAAAATGGACAGGCCTGGGGTCAGGAGACCAAATTGAAGATTATTGTAATAGTCCACGTGGGAGATGAGATGGGCCTGAACTTGGGTGGTGACTGCATAAGTGAAAAGAAGGGGATGTAAGTATGAGATTTTGTGAAGACAGAAACTATAAGATTGGACAACTGATTGGATGCCTGGGATGAGCAAGAGTGAGAAGATGAGAATGATTCCAAGGTTGCCAACCTGAGAGACTAGAAAGATGGTAGTGTCCTCCCCGACAGGAAGAAATAGGAAAATTCAGAAGAGAGACTGGTTTTGGGGAGAAGATATTGAATTCTGCTTTAAAGAACACATTGAGTTTGAGATGTTTATGATACATCCAGTTCAAAATGTCCAGTAGGAGTTTTATGTAAGAATGGAGCTCAGGAAGAAGATACTAAGGCTGTATATATGGTTTGGGAGTCATTGGCATAGAAACTTTAATTGTTTACTATTGAGGATATCACATGAGTGCATGTAGAGAGAAGAGGTGAGAGCCAAGGAGAGAGCCTGAGATATGAGGTTGAAGTGAAGAGTAATAGGTGACAGGTTACCCAAAGAGCCTGAGAAGAAGCAGTCAGGCAGAGAAGTGAAGCAGGAGAGAATGAAATGAAAACCCAGAGATGATAGATTGAGGCTGTAGGAGAGAATGGCCCACAATTCCAAGCTACGCAAAAAGGTCAAGAAGAATGAGGATTGAGTAGATTTGGTAATTAAGACGTCACTGGTAACTTTGGAGAAAGTAGTTTATTAAACGATGAAGTCAGAAGCCAGATTACAGATTGTTTAGAAGAGAGTGAGAAGAGACAAAATAGAGATACCAAGTGCAGATGACTTTTTTCAAAGAGTTTGGATGAGAAAGGAAGGAGAAATATAGGATGATAACTAGCAGGCACAGTTGGATCAAGTGAGGGTTTTTTTTTTTAAAGAATGGGGGAGATGTAGGCCTCTTTGTAGGGATTAATGAAGGTATTAGTGGATAGGGAGAGATTGAAGTATCAGGGAATTTCTCAACCAGGAGACAATTGACCTTCCTGTCAGCAAGAGAACAAGCATTTGTTGAATACTTATTACGTTACTAAGCACTGACTGGGGACAGTAGCACCTCTGGTGGGAGGGCTGCCAAGCCCTTTTCAGGACTACTCGTCCACCTGCCACCCGGCTCTTTCCTGTGTCTCCAAGAAGCTGTAGTGTGTGGAGTGGCCACACCCTGCTAAAACCTTCTCTGTAGACTGGCTGAACCAAGTTGAGGGCAACCAACTAGCTTCAAACCCATTGTGAGTTAGGGGGTATCTACCCCAAGCGTGTGAAGATTTCCTTGGTAGAATAGGCAGATGTGAATATTCTGTTCAGTGGGCAACGAAGGCTCAGAAGCAGGTGATGCAGAGCACTTAGAGCTCAGTTAAACATCAAAGTTGCCAAGGTAATCCACGCATCTCAAGCCATTAGTCAGTCTTCTTGACTTTCGTCTTGCCACTGGACTTCAATGACTGGGAGAATGAGAGAGTGAGACTGACAACTTCACCTTACTTAAATCCAATTTATGAGGGAGTAAAAAGGGAAAATGAGGGAAAAGGCTGGGGGCACAAATACAAGCAAAAAGAAAAACAGCCCCTGCCCTCAGGGAGTTGATATTCTAATGGGGGAAGACAACACATAAGAGGGAACTGAAAAGGTGCTTTTAGGTGATATTCATATTGGGCCATGGTGGTGAAGTCTGGGGAATGAAGGATGGCTGGACTGGTCCCTTTCTCAAAATGGAGGTTGTAGGAAGAATCACCAGTGAGAGAAGGTGGCCACAGGACCTGAGAGAGAAGGCAGCTGAGTCACAATGATAGAGAAGGGGAGAGGAACAAGTATTCATTAAGTGCCTACTATTTGCCAAGCACCACGGTAAACACTTTACAAATATTATCTCATTTTATTATCTCCATTTTACAGTTGAGGAAACTGAGGCAGATAAAGGCTCATTGATTTGCCCAGGGTCATACAGATAATGTGTGTGAGGTAGGATTTACATTGGGGTTTTCTCGCCTCCAGGCCTAGTGTTCTATTCACTGTGCCACTTAGATGCATAAAGTTCCAAGGACTCCTTTTATGAGTGTTTTATCCACCAGTGAGTCTGTAGACTGGAGGTCAAATAAACGAGTAATCAAACTGAAAAGAAAAGTGACTTATTAGGGTACTTAGGAAGACTGCTAACTGGTAGCAGCCCTAGTTTCGGAGAGCGTAGCCTTGGTTTAGAAAGCTTTTCTCTTACAAGACACAGCAAATCAGCAGCATTCCAGGGTGGGTCCATGAATGTTAACTCACCAATCAGGTTTTAGGCTCCCTTAGCACCCCCCAGATCCGATGGTCACAAGGACATTACATCAGTGTGGAAAAATCCCAAGCTGCCGATCTGGTGGTCACAAGGATGTTACATCAGAGTAGAAAGACCAAGTTACTTAACCAGGGTTATTTGAGGTAGATGACGAATCTTGTCAGCACAACACTGCCAGAATGGAGGTTTAGTCATATAAAACATTTCTAAAATGCTATTGTTCTTCCTCCACAGTAGATTAAAAAGAGAAAGGAGGTAATAGTGGGGGCAATTTGCTGGAGAAAATAGGAGGGGATTGGGATCTAGGGAGTATGTACCCTTGATGAAGAAAAGGATTCTTTTTTTCATCAGAGCACTTAGCACAGTACTTGGAACAGAGTAAGAAGTTAATAAATACATTTTTATCCACTCCTTCACCAAGTACTATAGTAAAGGACTTATGTGAAGGGATTATGAGATGAGGAAAAGATGCGAGATGATGAGAAGAGGGAGAAAAGGAGCCCTTTGGAAATGGGCTTCAATTTTCCCTGTAAAATAAGAGGTGATGACCTAAGCTGGGAAGATGGAGGAGAGAGTGCTATGTTAGGCTGGAGAAGAGAAGAGAAGAGAATAGAAGAGAAGAGAAGAGAAGAGAAGAGAAGAGAAGAGAAGAGAAGAGAAGAGAAGAGAAGAGAAGAGAAGAGAAGAGAAGAGAAGAGAAGAGAAGAGAAGAGAAGAGAAGAGAAGAGAAGAGAAGAGAAGGGAAGGTTTGGAACAGCAGTTGTAGGGAGTGGTGCTGAGAATCAATTGAGTGCCTTGCTTCAGTGAAGAGCATAGATTTTGTAGAGAACCCACTCACCACCATTGAATAATTTCCTCTGGTTCCCTTTGGACCATGAGTAAGAGCAGAGGAAATAGATGGTGAGATTACGAAAAAAAAGTGTGAAAGGAGGGATGTGTGTGTGTGTGTGTGTGTGTGTGTGTGTGTGTGTGTGTGTGTGACTGACCTCCTTGTTGCTCCTCCCACACTACACTCCATTTCTCTCCTGACTCCAAATGTTTTCATTGTCTGTCTCCTATTCCTGGAGATCTGTAGTAGATCCACTAGCTGTCATTAAATAACTTTCTCTAGTTCCCTTTAGAACATGAGAAGGTGAGAAGGAGCAGAGGAGATAGATGGTGATGGGAGTGTGAGAAAGAAGTATTAAGGTAGGAATGAGCTTAAGAAGTTTATGTGTGTGTGTGTGTGTGTGTGTGTGTGTGTGTGTGTGTGTGTGTGAGAGAGAGAGAGAGAGAGAGAGAGAGAGAGAAAGAGAGAGCTATTCCTCCTGCACAACACAACACTCCTGATTGTGTTTTCCCTAACTTTCTGACTCCCATTCCTGAAACACTGTCCCTTCTCTTCACTACCTCCTATCTTCCCTGTCTTCCTTCAAGTATCAGCTAAAGTCCCACCATCTGTACAATCTCCTCAGTTCTCAGTCTTAGCTCTTTCCTTCTATCACTTACCTCCAATTTATCTGGTTTATATATTGTTTCTTTTTTTTTTTGGTACATATTTGCTTGCATGTTGTCTCCTCCTCCAATGGCCTGAACTTTTTGAGAGCAGAGGCTATATATTTTTTTGCCTTTGTGTCCTGAGTACTTAGCACAGTACCTGGACCATAGTAAGTACTTAATAAATTCTAGTTGACTTGATTTGATGAGTTGTGTGCATGCACAGGTGTGTGGAGGGATTTGGAAAGAGAGCAACCTGAGAGAAATAGAGGATTTGTGTAGGTGAATATTAGAAAATAGGGATGCAGGGGCATCTAGGTGGGGAAGTAATAGAGAACTGGCCCTGAAGTCAGGAGGACCTGAGTTCAAATCGAGCCTCATACCAAACACTTGACATTTACTAGCTGTGTGACCCTTGGCAAGTCACTTAACCCCAATTGCCTAAAAAAAAAAGAGATGCAGCTGTAGATGTGGTCAGATTCTACATTTCCAAAGGTCCTCTTAGCCATTCCCCTGTATCTTGGTTAGTTTGTACTTAAAAGCAGATGGGTGATTATCCTAACTTACAGATGAGGTCTAGTTAGTTATTTTCTAATCCCTCCCTTTATAGTCATAAAGAATAATATTTAATGCAAAGCTGTAAGGGATAGTGGAAAGATCACTGGAAGTTAAGGTCAGAAGACCAGAATTTGAGTCCCAGCCTATCCATTTACTAGCTGTATGAGACTATGTTGTTCTTCAGAGGAAGAGAGAGCACACGGGTCCATGGCCTGGCAGGGACAAATGAGTCAGGATGAAGCTTGGTGGATGCTCCATCACTGCCAGCTCCAGGGGGTGGGGGGTGGGGTGGCTGGCATTGAAAGCAACTGCTATAAAAAAAAAAGAATAAATCTTAGGGAAATCACCATAAGTCAGGAAAATTGGTCAGTTTCCTGGCGCAAGCTCTGTGTTGGCTTCTGAATCAATTACAGACTCTGGAACCATTTATTCCCTGCTTATTTTGGTACTCAGCAGACAACCTGGTACCAGCCTACCTTGACTTGTTGGTTTATGTTTGCTGCTCACCCAGTTGGGTCCCCAACCTTTCCATTTTTACAGTCTTGTAGGGTTGCTTGTCCCCTTTCCCCCTGTTCAAAGGCAGGATTGTCTACCTCCTTAAAGGGCTTATAGCCTTAGAAGCAGAACCCTAGCTGTCCTGCGACATCCTCCCTGTCTTCCTCCCTTCCTCACATACTTAGACCTGTGATAACAGTTGTTCCAGACATCTGAGGAACCAGCAAAACTTTAAGGTACATTTGAGACTAGGAAGGTCACAGATTCCTTTCTTGAACAGTACTTAAGAGTAAGTAGCTATGGCCCTCTTTAGTACATGGGGTCCCCTAGGATATTTATTGAGTAGGTAGAAGACTTTCTAGGGCAGCTAGGTGGCTAAATGAATAGAGTGCCAGGCCTAGAGTCATCTTCATGAATTCAAATCTGGCCTCAGACACTAGCTGTGTGAACCTGGACAAGTCACTTAACCTTGTTTGCTTCAGTTTCCTCATCTGTAAAGTGAGCTGGAGAAGAAAATGGCAAACCACTCCAGTGTCTTTGCCAAGAAATTCCCAAATGGGGTCAGGAAGAGACTGAAAAATGACTGAATAACAGGAACATAAAGTCCTTTTAGGGTTCATGGTCCAGTACAAACTATGTATGGACTTTTGCCTCCCAGTGGTCCAACACAGCCTTCCTACTTTCTTTCCTGGAATGTCAATAAAATTCAGTTAATCAGTAAACAGTCATTAAATGTCTACTGTGTGCCAGGGACTGTGCTAAGCACTAGACTAAGCAGGCTGCCTTCTTAATCCCTACCTCTCTGATAATAACTCCCCTAGTTTTGTGGAGGGATTTCTCCAGATACTTAAGCTGACTTTTAGCACTGCTTTGTCCCCTCCTCCTTTAGAGTTGAGATTATTAGTCACTCACTCAATCAATCAATCAGCAAGCTTTTATTAAGTATCTATTATGTACAAGCTAGGCGATCATGGTATGAATATTAAAAAAAAAATGAAACAATCCTTACTCTCAAGGAGCCTTCCTTCTACCCAGGAGGTTTCCCAAGTCCAACAGGAAAAAGGACCAAAACAGAGCATGTAAACTGTCTCCAGAGCCTACATCAGGAGCTGTCAGTGTAATACAGTGGAAAGAAAACTAGATTTGAGTCAGAGAAGGTGGGTTCAAATCCTGGCTCTGCTACTTACTGGTTGTGTGATCTTGGACAAATCATTCTACCTTGCTGAGATTATTTCCTCATCTGTAAATGAGGGGGTTGGATTAGGCCGCTTCTAGGATCCTTTCCACGTCTAAATCTAGAATTCTTTGGCCCTGACTCCTGTGGCTCAGTTTCTGGAGAGTTTGACCAAACCTATCTTTCATTGGCATGAGTAGACATGGCTCTCCACCTGTCCACATTAAGTCAACAAAATGTGTGTAAAGAGTCCTACCTTCAGTCTTAGCCAACATAGTTAGGCATTCATGATTGTCTAGGCCCAACCTTTAGAAGACATTGCAGGATGGATAAAGGCTAGGGCAGCTGGAGGCAAGGTTTATACACACATCCAGTGTACTCATCCCATCAGGGCACAGAGTTCTACCTAAGCAGGAGCCTCTGACTCACTGACCTGCTGACAGCTACAGGGCAGGTGGTGGTGAGAACCCACCTGATTTTCACTCAAGCCACCACTCTGATTCTATGATTCTGACTCACTGAAATTTAATTGTCAGGTTCCTAAGAATTACATGTCCAAGTTAGGTTGGCCTTGAAGACCTTTGTGAAATTCTGGCCAAGACAGGGAATTCCCCCAGAGATCCTCTTGTTAGCTTGATGATAGTTGAAACAATTGATGGTCACAATGTTCTGCCAGGATTGATGATCCAGGACCCCAACACCCTGTGGGCCTATCCATGCTGAGGTCTTCTAAGTCTCATCAAATCCTACCTTCTGCATATGTAGTTGTTTGTATGTTGTACTCCACCCATGAGGATATGAGCTCCTTGAAGGCCTTATGGTTTATATCTCCAGCACTTTGCCCCCTGAGTATAATACACACCCTCTCTTTTAAGAAGAATTGAGGATCAGTTAGCAAGAGATTTACTTCTGATAATGGACCTCCTTCACAATTAGCTCTGCTTGTCCTTGAATACATCAGCTATCACTGGACTTTTACCCGAAAACTTCCCAGCTTGGTGAGCACTTTAAGAGGTTTTACTATGTTGATATAGCCTTTGAGACCTCAGGGTCACCTCCATGCAAGTAAGACAAAGGTGAACTGTAGAGAAAGAGATATAATTATTACTCTCCTTCTTTTCATCTATTTTTTTGATGGAGTTCAGATAGAAATGGTCCTGGGACAAGTTGTTAGCCTATCATTCTTTTATATTTAGTGCTCTGCATACTATTGCACAGGTGGCCAAAAATTGACTGCTTTCTATAATTGAATAAAAGTCTTGGAATGTAAGCTCCACTTCTGTAGTCTCATTATTATGATTTGAGGAGCAGAGAATTTTATAGCTGGAGGGGCTTTAGAAGTCCTTTGATGCTGTCCCCTTTCATGATCCCCATGCTCACAATGTTATTTGTGGTATGTATTTTTAAGTTTTGTTTGGACATTTTACTTGCCCCCAGTCTTCTTTTCATCACTTCTTGTCCTTTCCTGTGAAGAAATTGCCCTTTACTTACAACCCATAGGGATGGTTTGTGGGTATGATTCTGTATTGTGCTTACTGTACATGTCCTGTGCTTGCAGGATTGGAAACTTATAATATTACCTTTGTTTAGTTTTAGGTGGCATAATGGCCTTATCCAGTCTTTGGTGCTTCATGGCTAACCTCCTTTCTAAAGCTAGGAATGCAAATCATACTGACAAGATGGCTTCTGCATATACACCCACATATACATACATATACACATATGTATATATACATTCAATACATATACACATATTGCAAATGTGCAAATCTATGTATGTGTATATGTAGATATAGATATTGATCAATATGTAGATAGAGATCTCTCTCTCTCTCTCTCTCTCTCTCTCTCTCTCTCTCTCTCTCTCTCGCTCTCCATGGAGCTCTTTGGAATTCACCTCTTTCCTAATCCATCCATGGCCCATTTTTGGCTTCCTGTTTAATCCTGATGTTGGGTTGGCTCTCCAAACATCTGAAAGCTGGCCAAGGACCTGACATTCTTGCTTATGTGGTCTGAGGGTAGTTTCCTCCAGGTCTGATGACACTTTTATTGTAGTACCTACAGCCTTAATTTTTGCTTCACGTAGTGCTTCCAACCACCTTTTAACTGGGCTGGCTTCTCTGGAATAGGAATGTTTTCTTTTGAACTCTCCTTTCTTGTCTGGCTGTCTTTGGTTCTAATAAAAGATTTGTTGGTTCATTAAGCTAGAAGTTTCTATTCTGCCACTGCATCATTGCCTATGAAAACATAGGACCTTGAGCAGGGAATAACATAGGATTGTTCCCAACTGCGGTTTTCTCTTTCCTCTGTTATTCATTTAACCTTAGACTTTCCTGATCAATAGTTAATAGTCAACAAACATTTATTAAGCACCTAATATATGCTAGGCATTGTGTTAAGCACTGGGGATACAAATCAAAAGAAAGAAATAGAAAAGGAAAGAAAGAAAAGAAGGAAGGAAGGAACAAAGGAAGAAAGAAAGAAAAGAAACAAAGAAAGACAGTCCTTGCCACATTTACACACCCCCATCAGTTTCCCTAGAGTGATTTCAGTGTCATGACATCCGTCTGCTACATTTGGGAAAAAGTACAGGTTTACAACTCCATACCTACATTACACATACAGTTACATAACCAGATGCAAGAGCATAAGCAAGGAGCTTACAATCTAATGGGGGAAGAAAAAACAATAAAAGAAGTTGGAAAGTGGTGGTGAGTGGGAGTGGGGAGTAGAGGAGATGGTTCTCAACAGAGGAGCATGTGGAAAAGTTAAAAAATTCCCAGAGCAGTGCAGCCAGGTGAGAAATGAAAATGTTCAGAGCTGAGCTCTCTCCTTACATGGAGGTTTGGAGTTCATGCCTCCTTCCCCCCCCCCATGAGAGAGGCAGAGGAGGGGCAGAAAGTGGTGGTGCAGTGGAGCACCAAGGTTAATGAGATCTTAGAGGATGTTGTTTATTCTAACTCTTAGTAACTCTATTTGGATTTTTTTTTTTGGCAAAAATACTTTGCCATTTCCTTCTCCGCCCATTTTACAGATAAGGAAACTGAGGCAAACAGGGTTAAGTGACTTGTCCATTGTCACACAGCTAATAAGTATCTGAGGACAGATTTGAAATCAGGAAGACGAGTCTTCTTGACTTCATGCCTGGCACTCTATCCACTGTGCTACCTAGCTGCCCTATAGGATGATGAGGTTATCCCAATAATAAGCTTACTGGGGCTTCATGGAGAAGTGAGTAGTGAGGCCACAAGCACTACTTGTCTGTGACCAGACCTCCTAAAGCTCTTGGGGTACCACCTTCTTCTGTATCTTTCTACTGGTTCAAACCACAGCTTGCCTTATGTAACTCCATATTGATAGCATTCATTGGATCATAGGGCTCAGGGCTGAAAGGGAACTTTGCACGGGTTCTCATGCTTTTGGGAGGTCATAGATCCCTTTGACAGTCAGTCCGGGGAAGCCTATGGACCCCTTTTCAGAATAATGTTCTTAAATGAATAAAATAAAACATATGGAATTACAAAGGAAACCATTATGTTGAAAGTTATCAAAATATTCTTAAAACCAATAACTTCATAGATCCAAGGTTAGGGGTCCGTGTTATCTAAGGAGTCTACACTTGTTCTAGAGTAACGCCCTCATTGTACAGATGAGGAAATTGAGGTCAAGAGGCATTGAAATATCTCCTTCAAGGTTATACAGCTATTAAGTGACAGAGGTGGGTTTTAAGCCTGGATCTTCTGACTCAGAATGTAATGCTTTTTCCTCCATAGGATCTTCTTCCCATGAAGCCTTGGGCTATTCCTGGGTGGCTAGGTGGCTCAGTCATAGAGCACCAGGCCTGCAGTCAGGAAGTCCTGAATTAAAATCTGGCCTTGGACTTACTATGTGACATTGGGCAAATCACTTTATCCAGTCTGCCTCAGTTTCTTCATCTGTATAATGAGAATAATAATAGCACCTTCCTTCCAGGGTTGTTGGGAGGATCAAATAAGATAAGAATTTTAACATGCCTAGTATATAGTAAATATGATATAAATGTTAGTGATTATTACTGCTATTATTATTCTAGGATCATTCGTAATCTGCTCTCTATGACATTACTACTTCGGCAAGAGGTCACTGAATTTTCCACATTTATATGCCTCCATTAACTTCCCTAGAGTGATTTCAGCGTCAGGGCATCCCTCCCCTACATCGGGGAAATAGTACAGGTTTACAACCCCACAACTACATTACACATACAATTATATAGTCAAACATAAGAACATACACCATCTCTATTAATTATAAAGAAAGGTCATTTCTTCTTATCTTCTCAGTAAAGCCAAGGAATGATTAGTTGTCTTCCTACTCATAATCACCACCAGGGACTTAAAGATTATAGAAAGGACTCTTTAGCTTTTTTTTTTCTGCAGATGAAATAATTGGACTTTGCTGGACTTCTGATCTCATTGGCAGGGGTACTTTTTACACCAATATAGGCAGAGATGGCTATAGTCTGAAAAAAACCTACAATTTTCCTGGTCTTGTCTTTCTCCATGCAATACACTGTCCCTTAGTCACTTTACCTCATCATGCAGGGTAACTTCTTGCTTCAGACCACCCCCTTTTCTGGGACCTTCCCTTCCACCAACTGGGAACTTTTATCCTTGGGACAATGTGAAACTAATGACACTGATCCAGGCCCTGCTTTGGCTGACCCCAGTCATGCCCGAGCTACCCAGTAGCTTAGACCAAGGAGTCCTAGACCATCAAGGGCTCCTTCTTCCTGCCATGGCTTAAAGACCATCATGCCTGAGGCTCCCTGGTGACATTTCTGATAGCATCCATTCCCTATTCTTTTTAAAATGCCATAGCCCAAGAAGTTTGGGAAAGGAGGAGCAGGAACAGAAAGCTTCACATGAAAAAGAACCTCCAGTGGAAAGAACGTTACACTCTAAATCAGAAGAATAACTGGTTCCAACCCCAACTCTGCTAATTACTAACTAGGGAACCTTGGAAGAAATACTTTAATTTTTTTGGCCTTAGTCCTATTTGGGAACTGGTAATCCCAAGTTCCATGTGTGAAGGGGTGACTGGGTTCAGAGTATCTCCTCTCTGATAGCTTGGAGTTGTCTTGCTACAGTGAGAAGGGCTCATTGTGATGCCCTAGTATCATTTCTCTTGTTTTCCCTGACTCCTGCTCTCTCAGATATCTCCATTTAAGCCATATGACCTTCTGTTTTGTGCCTTCCTCAGAACAGACCAAAGAAAAAGGCCTATTGCTTTTAACATTGATCGGCTTGTGGGAGGCCCTTTATACCCCAGTAGTGGACACTGACAGCAGCCTGTTCACAATCTCTTTTCCATGTATCTCCATAAGCTGCCAACAAAGGACATCAGAATGCTGATGGCCTAAATATTATCTTAAGATTTTCATGTATTCCAGTGTAGTTTTCAGGTTATATATTGTGTCATTCCCTCAAATTCACCTTATACCTATACCCTCTGTTTATGTATATTCCTTCTATCTATACTATCAGTGACACAGTTTTTTAGAATTACAAGTATCATCTTACCATGTAGGGATGTAAATCATTTAGCTCTATTGAATCCTTTATGTTTTCTTTTCCCTTTTTACCTGTTTATGGTTCTCTTGGGTCTTGATATTGGAAGTTAAAGCTTTGGTTTGGCTCTGGTCTTCTCCTTATGAAAGCTTGAGATCCTTTTATTTCATTGAATGACTATTTTTTCCCTTGATGTATTATGCTTAATTTTGCTGGATAAGTCATTCTTAGTTGTAGCCCTAGCCCCTTTGCATTCTGGAATATCATGTTCAATGACCTTTGATCCTTTAATGCTGCAGCTGCCAAGTTCTGTGTAATCAGGCTATATATTGTAAGGACCAAGCCTCCCATGAAATGATTGTTTCTCTTTGTCTTGAGGCATAAGATGAAAACAACTCCCTTATCTGTCTCTTCACAGAGAACTTATGAGCTGTCCTTTGGTTTCATTACATCTGATTTGTCTCTTCATAGCTAGTTGTGCCCTAGATAAAGGATGAAGTGGAAAGACAGCATTGGGCTGCCATCAATGGGTTCCAGTTACCTGGCCAAGAGAACTGCATCCAGAAGCATCAAAAAAAAAGAGGCCAATAGAATTACTGAATGTCTAGAAGTTACTTTGAATAATCAAGGCAAATTCAAGAGGTGCCATAATACTGGAAATGGACACCTCTTTTCCAAATATTCTAAAAGAAAGGAAGGGAGAAAAAAAACCTTTATTACAAATACTATCTCGTTTGATTCTCATAACAATCTGGGAAATAGGTAACATTATTATTCCCATTTTACTGCTGAAGAAGTTGAGGCAAAAAGAAGGTAGGTGACTTGCCCATGTACTAGGTATCTAAGGCTGGATCTGAGATCCATTCTTCCTGACTTGAAGCCAGTGCTCTATCTGCTGCACCACCTATGTGGTTAGGTGGGAAAAGGGTGAAGCCTAAAAGCTGTGGAGCTTGACTTTGACTCCCGGCAAACTTCTAGACTTTATTTTCCAGGGTCTCATGGTGCCAATGTGTTTGGTGGGGTAGGATGGAAGTGACATTAAGAAAACAAATATGGAAAGTGTAGAAGGAAACCACATACATACAGAGAATCCTGAGATGAAGAAAGGGGCCCAGTTTTGAGTGTTTTGAGAGAACAGTTCTCAAAATGTCTGAAAGTAGTTACCAAATGCTTGGGAAAAAGTCATTATTAATGAAAAAAAAAGGTGTTTGAACAGGTATTAATCATTACTGATCTCTATGCCTGTTTTTTCATCTAAAGTGATGATGATAGCTAGTATTTATTTATACAGCGCTTTGAAGTTTGCAAAGTGCTTGACGTGTATTATCTCTTTTGATCCTCATAACAACCCTGCTAGGTAGGCACTACTATTCTTATTCCCATTTTATAGATGAGTAAACTGAGGCAGGCAGAGCTAAAGTTATTTGCCCAGAGTCACACAGCTAATAAGTGACCGAAGCAGTATTTAAATTCATGTCTTCCTAACTCCCAAGGCCAGTACTCTATCCACTGTGACACTTAGCTGAATCTCTATGAAAACTTTATGAGAATAATCTACACATGTATCGGGGGCATACATGATGGAGGCAGAAGAAGGAATAGGCGGGCTGTCTTCCTCGCTTTTTAAAAAATACATGCCATTTGTTTTATGCATCATGATCATTCCCAATATATTAACTCCCTGCTAGTGCATGTTTCTTTGAAACAAAGGAAAAAAACATTCGAGCAAAATTAACTTACAGAGCAACCACATTTGAGAGAGCGTGCTCTCTTCCATACCTGTAGTCCCCTAGTTATCTAAGAGAGTGGGATGTGCTACATCCTCAGGTCTTAGGAATCCAGATCGTTGATTGCCAATTAACCTGAGTTCAGCCACTTCTGAAGGGTATTTTCATTGGCGTTACAGCAGTCATTGTGCCCGTTGTTCTCTTGATTCTGCTCTCTTTGCTCCTCATCAATTTATGCATCTTCCCATATGTTTTATAATTTCTTCCTATTTGTTATTTCTTACAGTACAATAATGTATCATTATATTCATATGTCACAATTTGTTCAACCATTCTCCAATCAGCGGTACCCATTCCATTTCCAGTTTGTTGTTGTTGTTGTTGTTTTTTCACTGCCACAAAGAGTCCTGCTATGACTATTTTTTAATACTATATGTCTCAAAATTCTTGGTGCGCTTTTGAGCTTTAAGTGCTTAAAATTTTACTGAAACTTCCGGCTCATCTCTTATTTGAGGCATTTGTTTCTGCCATTGACCTTCTACTGGTGTATGTCCTGTACCTGAATGGCTGGGTTAAAGGGCATGCATGATTTGTTTTTGATGAAGCCATGCTAGTTCTGTGATTGCTGCCTCCTTTTCTACATGTTCCCTAACCATCCCTTGATAGCACATTCTAGAACTTCGACTGGAACTGAGCAAAGCTCATTGGCCTGTAGCTGTTGTTTGCAGAGGAGGGCCTACATCTATGATTTCATTGGTATAGAGAGCTTCAAATAAAGAAACTCCCTCCAACAATGTAGGTCTGCAACAATCCTGCAATTCATGAAGTATTACCTGGGTAATCCTGCCGGTGTGTGCCATTCAATGCTTGAACCCAGATCATCCTGAGTTGGAGGCCAGCATCATGTGGCCTTTCACATGTACTTTTTATACTCCGTTATTTTCCTCTTCACCCTCCCCTCCCCATCCCTTTAAAGGTTAGGGCAATGGTTCTTCAATAATAGTCAGGATCTTGGAAACAATGTCCTATAGCAAATCATGTCCTTACAGTTGCAAAATTGATTGAAAGATATAGATAAATCAATATCCTACTGTGATTCTCATTTGTTGACTATAAAAAAAATTCATTCCAGAGGGAAAATGCTGCCTTCAAGTCTCTCTTGAAACATACTGTCTCCCATGCATATATTAAAATCATTTAAGATTCCTTGAAGTATGTAATGACAGGTGACTTTATTTGAAGACCCTCAAATTTTTAGTATTGAATGAGTCATAAAACAGGAAGACGTGTTTGCCAAAGGTCACTGCCACTGCCATGGAGGACGGTTGAGGCAGAACTCAAATAAAAGGATCCACCTCCCTATAGATGGTGACATTTTCCAGATGCTCCTATTTGTGGAAGAAATGGTATTTGTTGCATCAGGGCTTAGATCATTGCCAAGCTTCCTAAATAACATCTAGCATAATGCAGGAAAGTTCAACCTAATTACAAGTGGATGAAGAATTCCAACTGTTGCTAGATTTGGAGTGAGGACTTAGGCTGAAATACTGACTCTGACGCTACTTTTTTTGGGGGGCTAGGCAATGGGGTTAAGTGACTTGTCCAGGGTCACACAGCTAGTGAGTGTTTTGTGTCTGAGGCCGGATTTGAACTCGGTCCTCCTGAATTCAGGGCTGGTGCTTCATCCACTGCACACTTGCTAATTATTTATATATGACTTTGGGCAATTTATTTAACCTCCTTGGCTCTTAGTTTCCTCACCTGTAAAATGCATATTCAGTTCATTAATCCTCTGGGATTAATGAAGTTTCTCACTTTTCTATTTGTATCCCCAGTGCTTAGCAATGTAAGTGCTTAATAAATCCATCCATCTATTCATCCATCCATCCATCCATCCATCCATCCATCCATCCATCCATTCATTCATCTTCATGGTGGTCTTTTTGTAAGTGCTGATCACACTGCAATATAAATTGACTAAGTATTCCACGAAATTGTAATTTTCTTGTTGTCTTTGGACACTTAGCAAAACCAACTCTGCTAAGTCATCTGATTTCCTTTCCAAGGAAACCCCATGAGCCATTCTTCTATTTATATGAAACTTCCTTTTGTTTTTAGCTTAATTTAAAATTAGAACATGAATATTAACATGATTGAGGTTCTTCAATAGCGTGTCAACTCACAGGTCATTGGACAAGGATCTCACATTTAGAAAGGGAGCAGTAATGTTCATGTTTATAGATGATGAAAAAATTGCAATGCTTAGCACATTCTACTTTCTGCTACTCTATCTCTATGGAAGTGCAAGGGGACTACCTGGGGCTGAGAAACACTTTGTATCTTTCTTTGTTTCTGTGGCTAAATTACCATGGCTAAAGGAGTCATCACCTACTTGGCCAGTTTACTGGTGATTAGCCTTTCCATCCTTTGCAAAACTGATATAGTCTCTGGCCAGATGAGGGTATCAAAATGACTCAGTGGACAGAGTTGAACTTGTAGTCAGGAAGATTTGGCTTCAAATTCTGCCTCAGATACTTATTAGCTGTGCGACCCCGAACAAGTCACTTAATCTTTGTCAGTCTTAGTTTCTTTTTCTGTAAAATAGAGTTAATAATACAGTCACCTCACAGCCTGCTGTAAGGATTGAATAAACAACATGTAAAGTGTTTTGCAAACCTTGAAGTTCTATTTATGTGCTGCTTCTTCCTCCTCCTCCTCCTCCTCCTCCTCCTCCCTCCCCCCCTCCTCCTCCTCCTCCTCCTCCTCCTCTCCTTCTTCTTCTCTTCTTCTTCTCTTCTTCTTCTTCTTCTTCTTCTTCTTCTTCTTCTTCTTCTTCTTCTTCTTCTTCTTCTTCTCTTCTTTGTCAGAGCCATACTCAAAGTATTTCCATAATATTTGAGCCTACAGGAGATTACATTCTGCTGGCATGGCCTTGGAGAGCCCAAGATCCTTCCATGCCACAATTAGACATCAGAGTAGGGCTTCTGCCTACCGTTTGCTATTTAATAATAGTAAGGACATGGTGATATAGTGGAAAGAATTCTAGATTTTGAGCCAGCAAATCTGGGTTCAAATTTAAGTTCTGACCTTTACTCTTTGTATGACATTGATCACATACTTCTGGGAACTCAGTTTCCTTTTCTATAAAATCAGGGATTTAGACTAGGGTGATTTCTAAGGTTCTTTCCAGGTCTAACATGCTATGATTCTCTGTCTTGAATTACCAAGCATTAAGAAGTTATCTATCACTGAGATTCATTATGAAGGTCACATGGGCAGGAGTTAGAAGGATGGATGGGGGTAGGTTTGTGTGAGTTTGGAGGAGCTTTGCAGTTCTTTCTGACAGGATCTTGTTGAGCTGACTTCCAACCATTGCCCTCTCCTTCTTTCAGGGTTCCTTATGAGGGCAGGCAGCTGCCAATCTTCAGTGCATGTTCTCATCTTTCTCTAGATTGTGAGTCTTCCTTCTTCCTTCTCCCTTCTCCCTTCTCCTCAACATCTCATCAATCACCAATTCCCCTTGCATGGAGCTCTACAATAACTCAAGGATATGTTCCCCCACCCCACACACTCTTTATCATGCCCATGGCCATCACCTTAGTTCAAGCTCTCATTACTTTCCTCCTGGATTCTTTTGCAGCAGCCTTTTAATAAGTTCTCCTTGCCTGAAGTCTCTCCCTGTTGCAATGCATTCTGTATACCATAAATTCCTTAGAGGAATTTCAGATATTGGTGTTTATGTTAGGGAACTTTTTCTTTCTTGTTTGTGTTTGTTTTGCTTGGTTTTGGGCCAAAGGTCTCTCTTTGAAATTTTTGAAATTATGCTTCCTGTGGGTTGTCACCAAACTTGTCTTCAGACACAAAAAAAGGTGACTCTTCCAGCTCCTTTCTTTTCTTTTCTAATGGGGACTGGGACAATAGTTGCATCCCAAATTTGGGCAAAATGGAGCAACATCTTTGAATATTTTAGCTAAGCAAAAGGACTGACAGTATTTGCTTATGTTCATAACTAGCTTCCACCTTCCATGGTCAAGGTATAACTGAAATTTCTGTCCTGACCATTGGACTCTTCTTCCTAGAGCAGGCAAAGGCACTAGATCAAGTTATTGCTTTGACCCTTCCGGGTGGTGGTTTGCCAGGGTGAGCTAGCTAAGATGGTAGAGAGAACAAAGATGGTGTTAACTCCAGTGCTCCTGATGCCCAGATCCTGAGTGAGACCTGCCCCTTGTATCCAGAATCATGCTCAATGATTCTAGAACGGCAAAGTCTGAGATTCCTGGCATTGACTTCGGTTTAAACTGCTAACTAATCAAGCTTTGCTTCCCTTCCCTCATGGCTTTGTCTGGAAAGTCATTAGAAGAGCCTAGGTGACTCAGGGACCAGACAATGACATAAATGAGAAATAACAAGCAGTTGAGTTAAAAGAGAAGTCTAGGGTAATGACAAGATCTGAGATCAGTGGCTCTGATTTGAATTCTACCTGTGGGGGTCAAATTGCCCTTGTCTTTACCAGGGGACAGAGAGGCATTGGCTTTTTGCTTTATTCATCTAAATGCCTCAACTAGGCTGTGACTTGGCATGGTGTGTTCCTGGTTTTCTGGAAAGCACCGAAGATGGGCTTCCTCGATGCAGGGGAAAAATACCAAGCCCCACTGGATGCCTCTCTCTTCTCTCCACCTGCATTACCTCCAGTATTTATTCATTCACATAACCTGTAGAGTTAAAAGAGGTTTGTTTCCTTTCAGTCTGTTGAGTGCAGCCAGGGTAATTTAGTAGAAAAATGTCATGCTAATGCAATTCAAAGTTCAAATGATCTTTCATTTGGAGGGAAAGAAGAATGTGTGTGCAGTTGGAATGTTAAAACCCACTACTTGCCCTGCAATTTAAATAGAAATATGAGCTGCAGGGGCTACATAAGTCACATGAAGTACTGTGAATGAAATGCACAAAATGAATAAAAATGATCTGGAAGCTGTTTATTAGCATTGCTGGGGGCCAGCACCAAACAAGTCCCGTGGCTGTCAGAAGCAGTGTCGGGAGAAGGGACAGTTTGCATGAAATTACAATAATCTTGAAATAATGAGGGGGAAAAAAGTGATCAGCCAGGTCCTTATTATACTAATGTCACATCCCTCCCCCTCCACACCTCCTTTCCCCCTCTTTTCCTGGCCTGTGAGTCCTGCTCTCTAGACGCTCACTGCAGCCTTTGCTTGACTTGAGGCTGCCAAAGAGAGCGGTGACACCCCTGGAGATTGGGGACAGCTTTTTTTTTTCCTGCACTAGAGCTGTGAGTGGAGGGGTGGAGGGAGGAAGTGGTATCCCAGAGGCAATGCTATCCTTGAGAATCAAAATATTACTAATAATAACTGGCATTTGTAATGCGTTTTAATATAGCAGTGACTTATACAAGCATCTCATCTGATCTTCACAACAACCCTGTAAGTTAGGGACTACAGCTATGATTATCTTCATTTTACAGATGAGGGTAACTGAGGCTCAGAGACATTAAATGACTTGTCTATGGTCACACAGCTAGTGAGCATAAGAAGTAGGATTGGAAATTAGGTCTTTCTGACTCTTAACTCAAACATGGATTACAACCCCAAAAGAGCCAACAAATCAATACAATCTAAACTAGCAAGCATTTTAAAGAACACCTGTGAGGTATGAGCATGGCCTAGGCAGTGTGGTCTAGTGCCAGTAAACCCTCCCATGTGTGTGGTCTCCTTCAATTAGAATGTAAGCTCCTTGAGGCCAGGGATTGTCCAACTTTTCCATTTGTATTTTTTATAGCTTAGCACAGTGCTCTTCCCATAGCAATTGTTTGTTTAATCTAAAAATGATTTGAATATTCATTTTAAAAATTTTGAATTTTAAATTCTCTCTCTTCCTCCAGCCCCTCCCCTACCCATTGAGAAGGCAAGCAATGTGATGCCCATCATACGTGTGAAGTCATGCAAAACCAATTTTCTATATTAACTATGGTACAAAAAAGCAAGAAAAATAAAATAGAATTGCATAATAAATGTTTTTTTCACTCATTCACGCATTTATTCATGGTGGTACAGGGTCAGTCTTGGAATCAGGAAGATGAAATCTGACAAATTTTAACTGCTTTCCTATGGGTAAGTCACTTAAGGTCTCAGAGCACTAGGTCACTCTCTAAAAATCTAAGTCAGAGACTAATTGCCAATCTGCCTCTGGGGAGGGAGTTTACACAGGCAGAGTTGCCTAAATTCAAACGATTCCAAGCCTGGACCCTTATTCCACATATTGTTTAAGGCACAGTGCTAGTTACTGAAGATACAAAGACAAATTGGAAAAAAAAAAGAGCCCTGCCTTCAAATAGCTTATAATCTATAGGTTTCACCTTTTCCAACAGCTTGTCCTCACAGCTTGTCTTAGGCAAAGTTTGCCTTCAGTGGCTCCTGTACACTCTTTGTCATATGTAGGTAGCCCCCCTTGGTATATTAGTCTAACTTCTTATTCTACAGATGAGGTAATTGAGGTCCAGAAAGGTTAAATCACTTAGCCATCGTTGAACAGAACGTATCAGATCTGGAATTCAAACACAGGCTTTAGGGTTCAAATCCAGGTTTCTTTGCATCTTACCAAGCCTTCTCACCTCTCTCTCCACCCTGCCTCCCCCCCCTCCCCTTCAAGCTCCTAATATCCCAGGGTTCTAGTGCCTTCTCCTCATCAACAAGCATAAATGCTTAGGAGATCTTGTTCCAAACATTTTCATTCTAGAATGTCTCCCCAAACAACAATTCAATGCCAAAATCATCCTAGTTATGCTATTTGGCTGTAAGTCATGGAAGGGCACAGTTGTGAAAGAATCAAAATGATAGGTGACCCAAAGGACAGTGGACTGTGGGCTAATTAAAATAGGTTGTACCATATTACTAGCAATTACTTAAGCACCAGAATTCTATTCAATTAAACAGGCATTTATTAAATGTCTACTATGTTCAAAGTTCTGGGCTGGGAGGGGGGAATAAACAAAGGGAAAAACAATCACTACCCTCAGGGAGTTTCTCTTCTACTAGGAGAGGATAAAAAATTTAAACCAAACCATAATAGAGAATCAAAAAAAGGGTTCTTATAGAAGGTAGCATAAGGTTGTCAAGGATACAAAAACTGAGGGTTGGTCACGAAGAGGGTGAAGGATAACTGGCAATAAGCCTCAGTGGTTCAGTGGGAGGCATTGTATAGTTCCTGTGATTTCACTAATGTAGAGAATTCCTAGGTAAGGAAACTCTACTTTTGTACTGGTAAATATTTATCAACTTTCTCAAAACACACTTTCAATTTTAAGTTGCATTATTAACACTTTCTCCATCATTTTCTTAAGACTAGACAGTCAACACAACAATAAATCAAGCCTTAACTTGTGGCATTTGCTGATTTCTGCAGTATAAATGCTTACACCGAAAAATGAACGATCAGTTTTTGCTACAAGTTGGCTCCAGCACACCCCTGAAAAACTCCTACCAGTGTTGATGGGAACCTTTCTTCAACTTATAATCTTGGAAAGTTGCCTAGAGAAGTGAAAGGTTAAGTGACTTACTCAGGGACATACAACCAGTGTGTGTCATAGGCAGAACTTAAACCAGTTTTTATGCACCTTGAAGGTAGCTCTATATCCACTCTGATAAGTTTCTTCTGGGGTTCTGCCCTATGGTACTTGCTAAAGATGGATCTCAGCTTTGGCCTCTTGCACTGGTTCTCACATCGGTATCTACTCAATATTAAAAGTTTTAGAGAAAGAAAGACCTTCAGTATGTTGGACATATATTTTGTGTGTGTCCTATGGCCATTAACTCATTAGTTTATAGTTTCTTAAAAGCTCAAGAACATTTTTTTAAAATTAACTATTATTTAGCCTTGCTACTCCCATCTTGAACTTGTCAAATTGGGTTTTTGAACACAAATATAAGACTTTATACTTATCCCTAACAATTTTCATCTTCTTATTCAACTTGGATGCGTGACAACTACCTTAATGGATTTGTGATCTCATTGGCAATACTATGCCTTCCCTTGATGCGAATCATGACTCATTGTGTTTTCTCATCCTGCATCACACTTCTCCATATTCTTCCATAAATTCTTTGGAGAGGCTGTACCCATTGCATTGAAGAACTTTATCTGGGTCTTTTCATACTTCTCATGTCTCAACCTAACTCTCAAGCTCTCTATCTGTTATTCTTATTTCTCCCATTATAATTGGCTTATTTCTTTTTCCAGTCCATCTTTGACAGTGAACACTGGATTTGTCATTAAGACACCTTAGTCACACCTACCTTTGATGGTGACCACTGGATTTGGCATTTAAAAACCTCATTGTAAATATCACTCCTGTTTCCTATTACCTGTGCATCACTGACCTTAGGTAAATGGCTTAAATGCTGATGTCTTTAGTTTCTTCAGTATGTAAAATAAGCTGGCCAGACTAAGCAACCCCTAAAGGGCCTTTCAGCTCAAAATCTGTGATTCCGAGATTTCTTTTAGACCACTTCTTATTTGCGAGTCATTATTGGTAATAGACTGCAGCCTACTCATTCTACCCACGAGTCCTTTTCTTCTATAAAGTAGACCTCACAAAAGGAAAAAAGAAATCACAATATAGCCTGATCTTTGCAGGGCCAAATCACACCAAGACAAACATGTACCACCCTGAGAAGCTGGAGAAAGGCCACATTTTGAGGTGGGATGGGATGAAGAGAAATGAGTGGTGGTAGCCTTTTTCTTTAGAGAACTTTAATTACTTATTCTGA